>NC_065587.1:23290760-23595000 GCF_024542745.1 Macaca thibetana thibetana
CTGGAGCAGGAGGAAGAGAGAGAGCGGAGAGGTACCATACACTTTTAAACAACCAGATCTTGTGAGAACTCACTATCACCAGAACAGTGCTAGGGGGATGGTGCTAAACCATTAGAAACTGCCTGCATGAGCCAATCACTCCTCACCAGGCCCCACCTCCAGCACCGGGGATTATAATTCACTGTGAGATTTGGTGGGGACACAAAACCAAACCATAGCAGCCCTGCAGGGCTCATTTTGGAATTCTGATCTCCTGAACTATAAGGTACTTTGTGGTGTCTTATGCCACTACATTTGTGATTTGTTACAGCAGCAATAAGAAACTAATACAGTGGACTTGGGTGAGTTGCTTAAGCTCCAGGTCTCCAGTTTTTCATCTGTAAAATGGGGATGGTCCTTTCTGCACGGGGTGGATGTGAGGTTTCTCCCGGGCAAAGCAGTCAGTTGTTTCCCTTGCCTGTTGTGGGTGTAAAACCTCACCGGTATCCTGAAAGCCCAGCTGCAGCCTCTTTCCTTGCTTAACTTCAGATATATGGAGGGAGCCAAGGAGCAGACCTCCCTTTCCAGGGGATGAGATGAACTCTGATTCCACAAACCAGGGCACAGAGCATCTCCAAAAGCTGCTCTTCAGAGACCAGAGATCATGGGACCAGAGTCTTGACGGACTGCTCAACTCTGCCATTTCTCAGCTGTGAGGTCTTGGATAAAGAAGTCACATTTCTGCCTTAGTTTCCTCAATGGGGCTCAGGGTGCCTCCACCTCTCAGGGCCCTTTTGAGGAAGAAATCAAATGCAATCCCAGGCCCATACGTGGGAGGCGCCAGCAAGCAATCGACGAGCACTACAATGCGGTCCCATTTAACTGATGAGGAAACCAGCGTTGGACGGGACTGACTGAGTATCACACAGTGTGTGATTGTGGATGGCAGGCCCTGGATTGGACCCTGAACTTCCTGACACAGCCCTGTCTGTTCTTGTAGGACCTGCCTCTCCCCTTTGTTGTTGGTTGGGGGGCCCTGAGGGGTCTTTTAAACCTCAGGGAACAAGTTTGTCAAAAGCAAAAAGAAAGAGTACCCCCTAAATTAGACTGAAGGGCACAGCTCTGAGATGTGCCTCTGATTGGGGGTGTACCAGATGGTGAGTCTGTGGGCACCCAAGTGACTGTGCACCCTGTCATGAGGTTCAGGAGGTGGCCTTTCATTCTCGCGAGGAACAGCTGTGCTCCTAACGTGCCCCGTGTCCTCTTGGGGAGTGAATTTAGAGCCAGAAATCCGCACAGCCTGCTACACTCCTGCCTAGACTAGACTTTCTTCTGGGGCTCAGCCTCTCCCTCCCTTCCCTGCTGGATTCCAGAGCCCTCCCTCCTTCTCTGGAATACAGATCTCAGAGGCCTTCCCCTCACCTTCATATCCTGGTTCACAAATGGGAAAACAGGCTAGGAGTGGTGAAGAGACTTTCCCAGGGCCACTTGGCTAAAAGGTGTTGGGAAAAGAATGATACCCAGGACTTCTGGGCGCACCCCACATTGACTCTCCCCTACCAGGAAGAAGGTAGAGTCAGGTGATAGCAAACAAGGCCTCTGATGCCATGCTGTCTGGTTCAAACCACATCCCTGTTTTGCACTAGCTGTGTGACCTCAGGCAAGTCACCTAACCTCTCTGAGTCTCTGTTACCTCATCTGCAAAATGGAGTTGGTGATAACAATTGGACCTACTTTGAGGACTGTCAGAGGAATTAAATGAACTATCTAATAGATGTGAAGTGCTTGGAATGAGGCCTGATAGGTAAGAAACTCCCCTTTGAGCACTGATGTTCTTATATTGATTTCAGGGCAAGAGACATATACTATTGGTGAGACGAGGGTGACTGTTCATTGGCATATTAGACATGGCAGTAAGTAACGTCAAACCCCAGTGAGAAATATATTCCTGTTTTACATTCCCATTCAGTCCTTTGAGTCATTGTCTAGGAGAAGGCGAAATTCTCAGTTGGGTGCTATCTCGGCTCTCACACTAGGTCATTTTCCTTTTTAACCAAGAGGGGTCGAGCTGCAGGCTGGGATGTGGCAGGCAAAGATGGCTGGCTAGAACCTCCTAACACATCTTCGGCGAGCTCGTTTCTTTCGGGGTTCCTTATATTTTGTCACAACTGACACTGATTTCCCACATCATATGCTGCTGATACTAAACGTTCTTTCAAAACAAATTGACTTGAGGACCAAGGCCATGTCGTGGAGGAAGGACACGTGCCCACGGCCTGAATGTCCCTGTGCAGCCAAAGGTGGGCTTTTCAGTCTTGTATCACCATGTGATATGAGTCAGAAGACTGGAGAGGGACTCTGGGCACGGTGACTCACGCCTGTAATCCCAGCCCTTTGGGAGGCTGAGGCAGGAAGTTCACTTGAGGACAGGAGTTCAGGACCAGCCTGGGCAACATAGCAAGACTCCATTCCTACAAAAATAACAATGAAAAAATTAGTTGGGTGAGGTGGTGCACACCTGCAGTCCTAACTACTGGAAGGCTGAGGCTGAAGGATCACTCGAGCCCAGGAGTTGGAGGCTGCAGTGAGCTATGATCGTGATGCTACTGAACTGCAGCCTGGGCAACAAAGCAAGACCCTGTATTTAAAAAAAAAAAAAAAAAAAAAAAAGAGAACATTTGAAAGGGAATTGCCAAAGATACTTACAAAATTGGAATAAAAAATCTTTTTTGGGCTGGGAGCAGTGGCATACGCCTATAATCCCGGCACTTTGGGAAGCAGTGGCAGGTGGATCATGAGGGTCAGGAGATTGAGATCATCCTGGCCAATGTGGTGAAACCCCTGTCTCTACTAAAAAAACACAAAAAAATAGCCAGGCGTGGTGGCGGGCGCCTGGAATCCCAGCTACTCAGGAGGTTGAGGCAGGAGAATCACGAACCCAGGAGGCGGAGGTTGCAGTGAGCAGAGATCTCGCCACTGTACTCCAGCCTGGGCGCTAGGGCAAGACTCTGTCTCAAAAAAAAAAAAAAAAAAGAAAAGAAAACAAAAAGGTTTTTTTTGTATAATTTCTGTCTTTCTGGGATTCTGTGTGCCTATATATGTGACATGGGTGATTGTTTTATGAGCTAACCCATTTTCAAGAGCTCATTGCTGGGTTCTGGAAACACCAGAGGAGTGACTTTGTTTCTCCAAAGGAGCCTCCAAAAAAGGAAAATTATTCCTAATTTTGCAGCAGTGAGGCCTCCTTGTCCCTCACCTCCAGCTCCATAGAAAATGGCCTTTAACCATCCCTCCAATGTCTTGGGAACTGTATCATACTTTCATTTCTTAAGACTAAGAAACTTCTTAACTTTCTCCTCTCTAGTCTCAATAAACCCAGTCCCACTGCTTACCCACCTTTCCTGCTAGTGAAAGTCCATTTTGGCCCAATTATTTCTGGAGGGCAGTTTATAAATAGACACCCAAAGCGTTATTTATAAGCATCTATTTATCTCTCTGCACAGCCATTCAGCTTCTAGGGTTCCATCTTTAAGGAATAAATGATCACGCATCACATAAAGATTCAGTGGTAAAAGTACATTCATCACAGCAAACATCTAGAAGTAACCCAGCTGCCCAATCATAAGAGATTGGTTAAATGAAGAACGCTACATCCCCACAATGCAAGATGATATGGTCAGCCCATTAGCAGAATGTAGTAAAAGAATGTCCGTGTCAGCTCATTGGGGCAAGGGTTTTGTTCATCCATTTGCTTTTTTACTGCTATATCCTCAGAATCTAGAACAGTGCCTGGCACAGAGTAGGTGCTCAGTACAAAATTGTTGGTCAATGAATGAATAAATGAATCCTTAACAGCAGGGAAAGATCATTTTGCTATAGTCAAATTATCTGTGTTATCCTATTTTGTGTAAATATGCACAATGTATGTATAGAGACAAAGTTTAAAGGTAATAAAATGATAAGCTTGGTGATTTCCAGGCTTGCTGGTTTCACACAATTTTCCTTCATGATGTTTCAGTTACTGGTCTTTCCCAAAATTTATTCAATAAATGAATTCAATAAGTTGAAATAAGAAAACAATGCAAGTGATTTCTTTTTGAAATTGTGAAATTGCTTGTGAGATGGTGACGATGCAGCCCTCGGAGCCTTTTGATGAAAACGTCTCCAGTGCATAGATTCAAAATTCTCAAAACTCTCAGATCACAGTTCCTGAGAACATGTGGTTCAAAGTTCCAGGGGCCACACACAGGTCTCTGCTGTCTGGCTCTGGTCTATGCCCTGACAGTCTGTTCAAAGCTCCATGACCAAGATGTCAAATCTGGAATTTTAATCCATGACAAAGCAGGACATTTTCTCATGTTTCACTGTGGAAATCCTGGACTCTGCGCACCAAGGGGCCTGCCCTCCCCGCGTCATCCATTCTGGATGGGACATGGAGGATCCAGGTGGATTGGCTTGGCCTGGTCTGCTACCCACCTTTGATCCTCCAAAAACTGGGGTTGAGGCTAAGACCCCCGATGTCTTGGAGGGTCCTCTAGGATCCACAGAAGAAGATGCCCAGGGGGTGGGCTGGGGATGGGGTTAAGCCTGATAATGCCTGAAAATGATTTGTAAACAAACAAACAAATAAACAAGCAGAAACGTTATCCAATGTTGGTTAAAGGAATTCCAGACATCAGGGCATAAAGGAGAAGGGAGGTAGGGAGGTTTGGGCTTGCGGGGCTGAGGGAGAGAGAGATGTATCCCCTGATCTGGCCCCATGTGAAGAAGGCTTTCTTCATTTGTGGGTAAATCAGCCACGCCAAACACTCTAGAAATTGCAAAGAAATGGGAAAAATGCTTGTTGTTGTCTTTTCATTAAATTCTTTTTCTATCATTTGTCTCCCATCTTGGGATGTGAATACACGAAGGTAGAAAACGGTGATGTCTCATTGCACCCGTGACCCATGTTTGACTCAACTGCATGCGGGTCTCATTGCGGGGCCTTCCTAGGAAATTTGCAAGGGTCATTTGGATCACACACACTGACTTTAGAAACCAGCCTCCCCCTTAAAGGACAGGGGCCCCAGGAAACTTCCTGGCCTCTCCACGCCCACATCATGGCCTTGTGACAAGTCTCTGGGCCGACCCTCAATTAGCTTGTGGGTCCTTGACCTTAGAGGGCCACGTAATTTATGATAGCGCAGCAGGTTGAATTTAGGTCCAAGTGCCCTGTTAGAACGTTAAGAGTATGACTCAGGGTTCGAGTGGTAGATTCGAGGGAGTCGGATGACTGTCTCTGTGCATGTGGCTGGGTCCAGGAATGCCCAGCTGCACTCAGTAAGAACCACGGATGTACCTGGTTAGCCCTGGAGATGTGAGGCTGCTGGCTACTCAGGGGGTTGGGAGCCCATGGGGGGACAGCAGGTTACTAGCCCCTGAAATCCTGAAACTGCTCCCTCGCTCAACAGATGTGCTTGGGATGACACCCACCTTTCCCCACCAGAGTTCAAGTGGGAGCCTTTGACCCTCCCTCCCACACTGGCCTGGGCCCCCTTCCTCCCCACTGGGGTTGGGGGCAGGAGGCGACACTGAAACTTGCTTGTTACACACAGTTGGGGAGCCTGTGTCATCACTTGGGTGATATCCACTGTATGATGAAGAAAAATGACTCCTGGTTTCTCTTTAGGAACCAGGAAATCCATCCTTAACACATTAAACATCTCGCCCTCAGGGAAGATGCAACCCCACTCTGTTTCCTAGATGCTGTATTCATTTTGTATCCTGTTATTCTCTTTCCTTCCATCCTGCTGGTTCAGTCATGGGGATTCCAATGGTATTCTTATTTTATCTTGTTATCTGTGGCAATGTTGGTCGAGGAAAATCCTGGAGAATTCCAGTGATAAGACAGATGAGAAAGGTTGACCTGGCTGGGGTGGGATGGGGGGTGGGAACCCTCCTGCTCGGCTCCCTCCTAGTCATACTCCATGGAGATGCTTAAGGAGGCTTCATGGAACCCCCAGGGTTCCACGGCAGACAGTTTGAAAACCACTGGTGGGAACTCTGACTCCCCTTCTGGGATTCAGCCTGGTCCGAGGGCTCGCTCTGACCCCGGCTTGCCATGTGGACCTGTTTCTTTCCTCTCTGGGCCTCAGTTTCTTCACTTACTACAGACTTGCAGAGTTCAGAGGGGCCAAGATGAAAAAACTCAAGTTTTTCCTCCAACAGCGAGGAAAACAGGAGGCCCAGAAAGGAGTCTCTGCTTAGCCCAGGGCACACAACCTCATCCTTGGGCAGCAAACGTCCCCGCTGGGGAGGTCAGGGCTGCTCCCCACATCAAGGGGAGATCCCTGTCTGTCCCAGGTGGGTGCCTTCCACACTGACCTCACCGGCAGGACTGGAGCAGGCCAGACGTCGGCACGCACACCAGCCCCACTCCCCTGAAGCCACAGGGACGCTTTTCTTTCCCTGCTGGAAGGAGCAGCCCTCTTGGGGTATTTATTTTATTTCTATAAAAGTGCGAAGCAGCTCTCCAGGGCCCTGCTGATGACTTGTCTGGCCGGAATGCCTTCCCTGCTATTTCAGGATTAAGACAGTAAATTCCTTCTCCAGGGTGTAATGGTGTAAACACCGGGCTCTCAGAGGAAGGTGGAACGGCCACTGGGTCCTACCCTGTGTCTGTGGCTCAGGCAGGGCCTGGGGAAGGGGCCGGGGGCCTTGAGATGACCCCTACGCCCTCCCTGCCAGGGTCCGAGTGACCTGGGTACCTTCCTCCCCACCGGGGCTGGTGCCAGGAGCAGCTTTGTTTTACTGGTGCCAATGAAGGATTGGGAGCCCTCTTCGGGGAGTGTCCCCCCTTCTCTAAAACATGAGTAATCACATGTGCTCGGCGCTGCCCCAGGCCCGTGGTGGGTGCTCCGTCCATCACAGCTCCAGTGATTTCTCTTATTATTATCGTCATAAAGTGTGGTTGAACAGAACACACTCCCTGCCTCCCAAGAAGTTGAGAAGGAATTGGGGAGAGAGAGGAGGGCAGGACCAGCAGTGAGAGACACGAGTGCTAAACCCACTGGTGGTAACAGGGAGGGAGGGTGGGCTGGGTGGAAAAGCAGGAGGGAAAGAAGGGTGCTCCAGGCAGAGGGAATGGCACAGGCAAAGGAAGGGAATGGAAGGGAAGCAGATCACCACGTGATCAAGCGTAGAAGGAAGTTTAGCAAGGCTGGGTGGCCGTGCCTGGGGGCAATGGCGAGAGGAAAGCCCAGGGCGTCCTTGGCGACCCAGTGAAACACACCCCTGTGGGTCATGGCAAGGAGTGTTCAGTTTCCCCAAAGATTTACACTGGGAGCACTGCAGGATACCTTAAACCTAGACGACAATTGCCAATGTATGGCAAACTTGCTGGTATCGATGATTGACAGAGGGCTGTTGTTTGGGAACATCAAGGCTGGAGCAAGGGCCTGTGACACCAGGCGTGACCGAGTGGGGCATTCCACCAGCCCCCATGGCTGGAGGTAGAGGAGGCCAAGGGGAGGCTGAAGAAACAGCAGGTCAAGTGATGCAGTGATGTTAAATGGAGAGCTGAGAGCAGCTCCTAATTTCTGACTCCATGGTTAATGTGCCAGTTAAGTAGCTGTAATCAGTAGCAGCTGTGAAGGGGACCTGTAGGCTCCACTGCACGTCACCAGGAACCATGGATCTGGCTCAGGGAGTTGACTGGCAATGGGATTTCCCATTGCTGGGGTGGGTGAGCCAGCAGAAACAAGGTGTAGCCCTGGGCATGGCCTGCGGAGGTCTAGGATTGGAGGGTGGGGCAGCCCCAAAGCAGCAGAAACTGGCCCAGGGAAGCTGCCCAGGAGCCTTAGTGGTGAGGGTCCCCTTGTGTGCACGGGGATTTTCACTTTCTACAGTGCCAAGTATACACTTTATACAGTCCTCTAGCATAACGTGGTGCTGGTGGTGGTTCTGGGTTCTGAAGCCCTGCTGGATCCAAATCTCCCCACTTCTTGAAAGCTAGTGGATCTTGGAAAAGTCCTTATTTCATCTGAGGGTATTCTGTGAAATAGGTTTGCCATGTTCCTACCACCGAGTATTATATTGGGAAAGGCACATGATAGGATTGTAGGCAAAGTGCCCTCAGGGCTGTGTACACAGTAGCTGCCCAAGAAGTGTCAGCTGCACAGTAACAAGAGGACGACGGTCCTAAGGCACTGGCACAGTCTTTGCTCAATGTTTTGTCTGGGCAGGTGGCGGCTCTGAGGTTAAGACACAGAGGTTGGGGTGTGGGACCCATTGATGGATTCATCCCATCGACATTCATGGGGACAGATGAGGATCAGATCCTGCATCTGGTGGGGACACAGGCAAGACAAGATTCCATCATGGGGACCGATGAATATCAGATCCTGCATCTGGTGGGGACACAGGCAAGACAAGGCTCTGGCCCCACTCCCAACCTGGGTCCCTTCTTCTCTGCTGTCTCTGAGGCTCCCCACTACATTCCTCCATCCCCTATCAGGGACCTCCTCTTTGTCCTGTTTCCCTGTTGCTCTTTTTCAGGTAACCCTGTGAGCTCCTCTTTTTTTTGTCTTGTAGGCTGGGGGTCCCATGGCTCAGTTCAGACTGTTTATTGTTTCCCTCTCCTGGGACATTTCACCCACTCTCAGGGTTTGGTATCTGGCATCTACTAACACTTCTCCAATCTCCATTTCCAGCCCAGACTCATTCATTCATTCACTCACTCTTCCACCCACAGATAATTGTTGCTGAGATATTGTCACTGTAATATAAGCTGCATTAAGCAGGAACATTTTCTGTTCTGCTCACCACCCTCTGTCCTGTCCCTGGAACAGGGCTGGCAGATGCAGGCCCTTAACCACCCTTGCTCAATGAATGATGACTTGGGGGACTCACAGGGGAGGACTCAGTCTCTTAAACCTTGACAGATACAACCCGCATGCTTCAGAGAGAGGAGGCCTAAGAGGAGCCTAATCTGACCCCAAAACCATCTCCAGGAGGGTTGGATCACTCAGCTCATGCCTCTCACCCCCATCTAGCAGATGATGAAACTGAAGCCCTGAGCAACAAGGTCACCTGCCCAAAGTCACAAGGTGATACAGTGGCCGCGCTGGCACCTAGCTTACAGAACAAGGCTCTTGCCTTGTGTCCTGCAGGCCAGCAGGTTCTGGGAGGCCCCAAAGGTGTCCGGCAGCAGCCAGCTGTGGCGTATTTCTGTCACATTACATAATGACAGGCAGGTAATAACCACGCAGTCTCTGCCGTCGCTGTGCATAATAGGTAGAAAAATGAATTCACATGTCATTTGCTGCAATAAAGGAAAGTATTCTTAGTGTTCGCAGCGTTCGGTGGGGCTGAGGCAAGGGTGCAGCATATTCTCAATGAATCACCGGCAAAGGCTGAGTGAGGGAATCTCAATTCTTCCCTGACAACGTCAGCCCCAATTAAGCGCAATCACCGAGGTTTTATTATTATTATTATTGAGACAGGGTCTTGCTGTGTTGCCCTGATGAGAGTGCAGTGGTGTAATCACAGATCTCTGTACCCTTGACCTGGTGGGCTCAAGTTATCCTCCCACCTCAAGCCCTCAAGTAGTTGGGAATACAGGTACGCACCACCACACCCGGCAAATTTTTGTAGAGACGGAGTCTCGCTATGTTGCCCAGGCTGGTCTCAAACTCCTGGGCTCAAGAGATCTGCTCACCTTGGCCTCCCAAAGCATTGGGATTACAGGTGTGAGTCACCGTGCCTGGCCACTGAGGTTATATTTAGAAGCGAAGCTGGTGAGTATGTATGTGTGCAAGGGCGAGTAGGGCTGAGTATGAGCACATGGGTGCCTGGGGCGCTTACACGTGTACGTGTGTGCGTGTGCGTGTGGACCTGGGAGGGGTGAGAGTGGGCTTGTGCAAGCGTGCATGTTTGTGTGCGTGTGCATGCATGCGCCACTCATCCATTAGGACCTAATGGTATAATGTGTGCACCCCCTGGGCAGTCAGCCCCGTGAGGACAGGGCTCCTTCTCTGTGGAATTTGCCCCTGTTTCTCTGGTGCCCAGTCTAGGGTCTGGCATACAGTGGGTGCTTAAAAATGATCTGTTAAATGCATCAACAAATCCCCCAGCCCTTCCTCCAACGTAACCTCAGATCCTCCTCAGATCTGACCACTTCTCTGCACCCAGCTTTCACTGCTCCAGATAAAGTCACTGTCCTCCCTCTTTCCCCTTTTTCCTTCCCTTCCTCCACTATGACCCCTTTAGTCCTGGGTTCAAGCAGTGGCCAGAGGGGTCTTCTTAAAACTAAAAAAAAAGGCCGGGCGCGGTGGCTCAAGCCTGTAATCCCAGCACTTTGGGAGGCCGAGACGGGCGGATCACGAGGTCGGGAGATCGAGACCATCCTGGCTAACATGGTGAAACCCCGTCTCTACTAAAAAAAAAATACAAAAAACTAGCGGGGCGAGGTGGCGGGCGCCTGTAGTCCCAGCTACTGGGGAGGCTGAGGCAGGAGAATGGCGTAAACCCGGGAGGCGGAGCTTGCAGTGAGCTGAGATCCGGCCACTGCTCTCCAGCCTGGGTGACAGAGCGAGACTCCGTCTCAAAAAAAAAAAAAAAAAAACTAAAAAAAAAAAAAAAAGGAAGTCGCTCTCTTGATTAAGAAACAAAACAATACAAAGCAAAATTAAAATAATCCAATGACTCCCTATGGCTCTCAGAACAAAACCCAAACTCTTCCCCAGGATGTCCAAGGTGCTGCTTCATCTCCCACTCCCATTTCCCCCTTCAGTTCTTCCAAGGGGTGGCCCTTTCCTGCCCCAGGGCTGGCCTTTGCATCTGCTGTCCCATCTGCTCTCAACACAGCTGGCACTTCCTCTACCCTCAGGCTCAGTTTACATATGACACCTCATCCAGGAAGCCTTCCCTGTCTACACTGTCTAATCTCCCCAACCCTCATCTTACTCCCGTCCTTCAATCTTCTCTAACACAACTTTGGGACCTCAGGACTTGTATCATAACCTGTGAAGATCTCATGTGTCTATTTCTCTGTTAGTCCTTAAGTTCCAGAGGACAGGGCTGCTTCTGTTTGATTGCACAGAGTATTATAAGCAGCCAGCCCAGCACTGGGCACAGGGCAGGCACCTACTAAATGTTAGCAGATGACTGGTGAATGAGTGTGTATGGAGCACCCTCCAAGGGGCAGGTAAGACCTGCAAACCACCAATCTATTGAGATTAAAAAAAACAAAAACCAAAACAACACACACACACATTTCTCAGACTGCCTGTATTCCTTCTCAGTGCTTTCCTTATGCACGCACCTCCTCTGTACTGTTTTTCACTTAATGTGCATTTAGAGGGACTTGCTTTTATTTCAACAGGCAACTTTCCATCACTATTTTGAATTAGAAACTGCCCATAAATGAAATGTAACTATTGAATAAGAAATGCAAGTGTCAGCCAGGCACCTTGGCTCGTGCCTGTAGCACTTTGGGAGGCTGAGGTGGGAAGACTGCTTAAGGCCAGGAGTTAGAGACCAACCTGGGCAACATAATAAGACCCCGTCTCTACAAAAAACAAAGTTAGCCGGGTGTGATGGCATGCACCTGTATTCCCAGCTACTCGGGAGGCCAGGGCGGGATGATCACTTGAGCTCAGGAGTTGGAGGCTGCAGTGAGCTACGATCACACCGCTGTACTCCAGCCTGGGAGACAAAGTAAGACCCTGTTTCTAAAAAAACAGGAAAAGAGATGCAAGTGTAGTGTGCTAGAGTGGCCTGCTCTGAGCCTCCTGGCCTGGGTTTGGTGGCCTCTCTGTTAGATGTCTAAGACCCAGCAGCACCCAGTTGAGGCTTTCTCCTTGCTTTAATCATGACAGCGGAAAGAATGACCAGGCTGTTTTGCTCTGATGTTCAATGTATTTGTCTCCCTGTCTGTGATCAGCCCCCAGCCCACTCTGTAGCATCTGCTTTCCTGCCTTGAATTTCCAGTGCCGGGGAATGAGCTAAGCACCTTTCCAGTCTCTCCTGGTTGCCCTTTGACACCCCCTGGCATCCCTGCCCCACATTCCAGGAGGCAACTCTGGGTCCAGGGGGTCCAGTGAGGGGCCATTGGCTTCTATTTTGGGGACCTCAGTTTTCTCATCTGGCAAATGGGAATGCCAGTCTGGGCACCAGTGCCTGTCTCTCAGGCAGCTGTGAGGATGAACCGGGAGCCCAGAGGGTGAAGCCCTCATGCCTTGGGAAGGCGTCTTGGCTGCAGTCATTCCTGAGCTTCCAGCCACCTCCTGGGACAGTTTGGAATTTTTATTTTTTTGGTTTTTGTCTGCAAGGGGGAAGCGTGGGCCCCTGCATTATTTTCATTCCATGGGGCCGGAAAGGGGGGTCTGCACAGGTGTTTTCTGGAGGGAGGAGGGGGAGCTGGGAACCCTGGGGCAGCTGTTATTGGCAGGAGGCCAGATGTGCCTGCTTTTCAGAAGGACAGAGTGAAAGCAAAATGCCGTATGACGGAGCACCTACTGTCTACCTGTTTGTGTACCAGCTGCCGTGCACGCCCTAACTCATGAACTCCTTCCATTTTAAAGATGGGGGAACTGAGACTTGGAGAGAAAAGACATTTGCTCAAGGTCACTCAGCTGGGAGGTGGCAAAACCAGGTCTATGTGGCTCCAAAGTTATGATTTTAACCTCCAGTGCCTGGCCCATCCAGGGAGCTGGGTTCCAGTTCCGGCTGTGCGGAAATCTGACCTCTGGGAGCCTCAATTTCCTCATCTAGAAAACTGAAGAACAGAATCTGGCGTGGAGACTTGAGGTGAGTCTTTTAAGCCTTCGTTCAAACAACGGTACCAACAGGAATAACAATACCCTTTCCATATGGAGAATTCTCCCTGGCTTACAGAGGGCTTCGGGGACACAGGGGAAGCCCAGAGCGACAAGGTGACTTGTCCAGGGTCACACAGCATTTCTAGACCCCACAATGCTGCAGAAGCTGTTTTTGTCATTGTCCCCTTGCTCCTTAGACCTGTCCCAGAGAATCTCACTCTGACCCACAGAGGTCTGCACCCCTGACCTCAGCAGGACCGGCTGAGCAGGGAGGGTAACTAATTTCTCAGCACCCAGGAACTCAGGGAACACACATTTCTGAGCCCCCTGCCTGCTGCACGGTGAGGAGATCCCAGATGGCTGTGAGAGGCTGAAGATGTCATGTCCCATTGAAGGGGAAGAAAGGTTCTTTTTCTTGCACATTGCAAGGTTCTTCTGGAGCACCTGCCACCTCTTTGCTACTTCTAGCTGCTCCTTCTGCCTGGAACACTCGCCCACCACTCGTTGCCTGGTGCTTCAGCTGCCTCCAGAAAGCCTTCCTGGACCACAACCTAAATCGAGGTCCCACCCCTGCGCTGGCCTCCCTGACTCTCTCATGTTTGCTTTTCTTCCGGATCCTCCATCTGGGTTTTGAGGCACTCAGTAAATAGCTTGACAGACTAAATGCCTCCTCCAGTGCCCATGAGGCTAGGGTTCAACCCAGAAGGAGGACAGAGGTCGTGAGCTCCGCACGTATCTCTGGATGATACCAGGCAGGAGGCCCAGAAGGTCACCGTTCAGGGGGTCCCTCATCCCTGCGGTGTCCCAACCAGGGAGCAGACTGAATTCTCTCCTCAAGTCTCCACGCCAGATTTCGTTATTCCAGTTTTCTAGACGAGGAAACTGGAGCTCCCAGAGGTCAAATTCCTATGCAGCCAGGAAGTGGCAGAATCGAGACTGAAATCCAACTCCATGGACGGGCCGGACCCTGGAGGCTTCTGCCACCCGCTGCCTGCCAAGGTTTGCAGGGAGTGAGCAGCGCTTTGCAGGGAGCAGGGATGATCTGTGCCTGAGGCCCAGAGAGATTAAGCCACTTGCCCAAGGCCACACGTGGGGCGGCTCGGAGCCACTCCTAGAGCCCGCTGGGCTCCCACCCCGGGGTGGGATGGTGGTGCGGGGGGCGGTGCTGGGACTGAGCCGGCGGCTGAGATCCCGCCCCTCTCCTTGGGACCATCCCGGGGGCGCGGCGCCCGTGACATTGGCTGGGACGTCCAGGCCCGTATTTCAGCCGCCACCGCCACGGCGCCCGCCGTGGGTGCGCGCAGTTAATTAACGGGACTTGGAAAGTTCATCAATAATAGATCTGGCGGTGGCGGCTGATTGCTGGCGCGCGGCGGGCGGCGAGTGCCAGTAAATCAGCCTGACGGGTGCTGACCACGCCGCCGGCCGCTGTGCGATGAGAGCGCCGCCCTCGGAAGTCAGGGGGTCTCCAGGACCGTGGAGCAGGCCTGGGGCAAGGCGGCGGGGACGGGGACCCTCCGGTCTCCAAGGGTCTCTCTCAGCCCCTCTGGCTTTCTCCTGCTTCCTTATCTCCATCTCCCGGTTCTCCATCTCTTCTCTCCTTTTTCCTCTCTCCTGGTCTCAGCAATGCGAGCTCCACGCACCCCCCCCCTCCCCAGCCCAAGTGTGGCCACACACAGCCCTCAACACATACACACCGCCTTCCCCACACCCCTCCATGACAGTCCTCTGGTTTTCCTGTAGGTGAGATCATGCCAGGCCTCTTCCCATGGCCATGTGTGTGCCAGGTACACTTGCCATGAACACACAGATTTATTTATGAAACATGCACCCACGTGTCTACAAGTGTGAGATCTCCACCTGCCTCCCGGTTAGCTATGCGAATCAACTGGGGGAGAAGGTGCATCTGACAGAGGAAGCAGGATGTGCAAAGGCCCTGTGGTGGGAGGGAGCTAGTGTGCTCAGGGACTGAAAGAGACAATGTGGCTGCTTTGGCCACATTCCCTGGCTTTCCCCAGGAAGACCCCAGGTAATGGACACTTTTGAAACCTAATGCAGGCTGTGATTTGGTCTCTGTCACAACCTCACCAAGCAGATGCTCCTCAGGTCCAAGTCTTTCAGCCAGCCTCCGCTCTGACTTTAACCATGAAGTCAGTATCTATATCCCTCCTGATTTGATTCTTTTTCCCTTGCCCCGCAGAGGGGCTCAGGTCTCTCTGGCCAAGCCCAGGGACCTCACTCAGCTTTGGCGTGAGCTGGGCAGAGAAGCCCGGACTAGGGTGGGGAGGCCTGCCATAAATCTTCAGTGAGGTGTGGCTGGCAGTTCTCTGCCTGCTCTCAGAGGCTGTAAAATTTTACTAGAGCGAGAGCTGCTGCCCACTGGGGAGGCTATACAAGATTAGAACCCACTAGGCTGGCAGCTGTTAGCACCTCCATCACCTGCCAGGCTGCACCCCCTCTGCCCCAGGGCTCATCTGCCCTGCCTGCCTCCCCAAGAGACTCGGGACTGGCTACCACCTGCCCAGGGCAGAGCTCTTTACAGCCTGGGAAGTAATTCCCACCAGGCTGGGAGGAATCTTCCAGATCTCCCAGGGAGCTGGCAGAGCTGTTACCGTGCTCACTTGACAAACGAGGAAACGGTCAGAGACGGTAAACCTCTCTGGTGCACAGCGGATTAAGTTAAGGTGGTGAACTTGAATCTAGGACCCCCGAGTCTTACGGCAAAAAAGTACTTTTTCACTCTTGGTTTCTCTCCTTTCAAATTCTGTCCACTCATCAACCCATTGTTCTTTCCAACTATCCATCCATCCACTCCCCTGTCCCTCCATCCATTTATCCATCCACCCCCTCACCTATGCATTCAATAACCATTTTGAAGCATAGACTATATACAAGGCACAGAGGTAGAGAATGCACAGCCCTGTCGTCAAGGAAAGAAAAAATCCCCAGGGACAAGGTCAGAAAACATCCCCAAAGCACCCATGGGGTGTCTCAACGTGCTGGGTGCTGATAGTGAGAGCCTACACATGACGGTGGCAGCAGCCATCATCTTTCATGGCTACAAATCTCCCCTCCGTGTGGCAGAAGTGGTGAGAAGTATCCTCCGGTCCTCCCACAAAAGTCCATCGAGAGCCTACCATGTGGCAGGCCTTACACAGTTGATCTAATTTACTGATCGGCTCAGTCTTTCGAGGTCGGAATATTTTGACTCTGGCTGTGAAATAGGGAACTGAGGCTGGGGGGATGGGGTGGTTGTGGGGTGCAGTGGGAGCCAGGTGGGGTGTGCTGAGCTTTGTCCCAAGGCGGCTAAGGAGTGGGGGCTTCTGGGGAGGGCTTGCGGCGGGCACTGGGCAGGTTCAGCCTGGCTGCGGCCTGCACAGGAAACATCTTTGCCTGGCAAACAGGATGGTCGTTTGCTGCCTAGGCCTTGGGGTGCACGGTTGGGGGAGGGAGAGGGACCTAGAATAGCTACTGTCCTCCCCATGCCCCCTGCTCCTAGCCTGGCCCCTGCCAGCCTTTCTGCAGTCCCCAACTCCCTCCAGTGCCCACAGCAGGGAACCTTCACCATTCTCTACCGCTGTGCCTTTGAGCCTCCCACAGTCGTGAGCTCACAGAAAGGAAATGGAGGCTCAGAGAGGAACGGCCGCTGACCCTGCCTGTCTCAGCTGGCGCCTGGTGACCCCTGACTTAAACCCACTTCCAGCTCCACACTCAGGGTTCTCTCGGGATCTGGGGTGGGGAGAAAGAGAAGCTGCATTTGGGGGTCCACCATCTGGCGAAGCGAGCATCTGAGCAGATCCAAGTCCCCTTTTCTTGGGGCTCCCAACCCTTGTCACTGCACCCCATTTCTCCAGGACTCTCAGACAACTTCAGCCACTGGGGAGCAGCCAGTGACAGACTCTTCCCAGGGTACTTCAAAAGCTCTTCCAGAAGGCAGGCAGCTCTGATGTGGGATTTCTGGCATGGTGACACAACACGGGGTGCATTCATGATCCTCCTTGCACCCTAAGGTCAGCTGAGCTCTCTCAGGCTCTCACAAACTTGAAGTTTAACCCATCCCAACGGTTTCTCCCTCTTGCGCCATGCAGATTGCCAGTTCAAAGAAAAGCGGGACACCAGCAGCTCTGCCAGGGCTTGGGATTGGGGGACACACTGGACTCTACCCAGTCTGCCCCGGGGAAACCCAGCCCTGCCTGCTGGGTGATCTCGGGTCACCCACACCCTCTCTGGGCCTCACGACTCACTTAATGGAGAAGACACCATGGGGATTCTTGCTCTTGAATTTTCTGCTTTGATGATTTTTAAGATCCCATTACCTTCAGGTTCTGCAAAGTTTATTTCACAAATATTTTGATTTTAAGATGCTGTGAATCTCCAACTCCAGAATTAAAAAGTCTTTCTGGAATTTTCTCAACCATATGCACACCTGAGTGTTCTCAGGTGAGATGCAGTGCAGGAGGGTTAATCTCGGGTGAGACACAGGGTGGGTTAAGGCTCTGAGAAGTCCAGTGATTCCCTCCAAGGTCATGCTTCAGAGGTGTCACCCTTGCTTAGGACTTGCTCCTGTATCCCCAAAGTTGTTTACACTGTGGCTTGCCAGGCAGCAGAGCTCCCATGAGAAAAGTATGCCTCTGCTGACATGCTTGAGGTAGAACCAAATTCTTTTTTTTCTTCCTTCCTTCCCTCCCTTCCCCCTTCCTCCCTCCCTCCCCCCGTCCCTCCCTCCCTCCCTCCCTCCCTTCCTTCCTTCCTTCCTTCCTTCCTTCTTTCCTTCCTTCCTCCCTCCCTCCCTCCCTTCCTTCCTCCCTCCCTTCTTTCCTTCCTTCCTTTCTTTCCTTCCTTCTTCCCTCCCTTCCTCCCTTCCTTCTTTCCTCCCCTCCTTTCCTGCTTCACATTTATTTTCTCAGTCCTTCCCTCTTTTATCCAATCATTTATTCATTCAACAAACACAACGCATAAATCATCTCTTATATGATTTGTGGGCTTCCCTTGTTCCTTTTTGAACAAGGAAGGGAGGCCTCCTCTATGGCGTTCAGGCTGTATGAACTTGGGCAAGTCACTGCACCATTCCAGGCCTTAGTTTCCCCATATAACAAATGGGATAATGGTGCCCACCTTCCTTCCTTTTCTGCCTGCTGGAGAAAGGTTCCCTTCAGGAGAAGACGTGGGCTGGAATGAGACTCCAGGACTACTATTTTGGTGGGGAGACAAGGCATCAAGTGGGGACGGGGAGTGTCCTGGGAGACCCAGGAGGGGTCTGAGGGCCCAGGAGGCACCCTGGGCCTTGGGTCCCAGCCTCAAAGTCCCCTGTGGGAGTGAATGCAGGAGCCGCTGGGCCGCAGACACGGAGAAGCCGGGCATGAAATCTAGGCGCATGCAGAACTGCAAAGCATGGGCTGGGTGGACGCGGACCGTCCTTTGATGTGCTTTTGGGGTGTGTAATTAACTGTAACTGAAATATTATTTGATCTTTTATGTGGAAAATCAAATTGTGTTGTGTCAGACATGAATAAATACACACCAGCCGGATTCTGCAGCCGCAGTAGCCCCTCCCCCGCCCCACCCCCACTCCCCGCCCCTCCCCCTTCACCGGTGGAAATATAATTCTCGCCTTTTAAACTTTTCCCTTTGTCTGGCTGTGAAAGGCCCCATTGTCCTGGGGGAAGGGGCGGGAGGGGGCTGGGGCCCGGGTTGAGGGGCCGAGGAGGGGGTGTCGCGCCCACAGACAGGGCTGGGGCTTAGGAACTTAGCCTTTGGGAACTCCACGCCCCTTTTCCTGGCCACTGGCCTGGGGCAAAGCGCTTCAGCTGTCTAAGCCTCAGTTTCCACACCTGGGTTCCGTGTGACAGGCGCACTGCCCACCCCAGGCACCCAGGCCTCCATTCCCACTGGGGGAGGCGCACGTGCAGGTGACGGGCCATCATAGCTCGGATGGTGGAATTTGAGGTACTGGCAGTTACTTTTCCATGGGGGTGACAGCCTCTATGGAGACCCTAAAACCACTCCGAGAGCTCCCTGCTGGGTTCTGAGATCTTCCTGCAGGGAAACCAGGAAGGATGGGGAATGCAGGGTGCAGGGGCTGGGGGCTGGGGAGGAAGAGCATCGCCTAATAATTATGAACACACTTTGGAACCAGGCAGGCTTGGGTGTAAGTTATGCCGCCGCTGCTCGTCAGCTCTGAGACCTCCCTGAGCCTCAGTTTCCTCACCTGTAAAATGGGGATGACCTCCTTCATTGGGTTGGAAAGCACCTCAGTCTTCGCATTCTCTATCCCATCCACCTAAGAGGCCCTTCTCTTGCCTCTCTCCTCCTAGCCGTGTCTCATTTGTGTGGGTTCAGCTTAGACATCACTTTATTTTTAGGATAAACTTTTGCTGACCCATCTGAACTTGCCTCCTTGGGGCGTTTTCTTGCTCCCCTCCCACTCCCCTCCTTACGACCCCATGCGCTCACTCTGTATCTGCCTTACCCTCCACACTGTGAGCTGGAGAAAGTCCCAGACCCACCTCTCACGTGTCCCAGATGGAACAGCATCTGGCACAGAGTAGGCGCTCAGGAAGCGTTAGTTGCAATTACACCCTGCAAACTCTGGCTCCCTCAGGTGCCTCCCCTACCCTAGGCTGTGTCCAGAACCCCCCTGAGGATCCTTTACCAGTTCCCATAGGGAAACCTGGTGTTGGGAGCAGGGGGATCAGAGACAGTCCAGGGAAAACATTAGGAGCTGGGGCTGGGCCTAATCAAACATCCGGGAATTATAAAAATAAACAAAACAACAAAAAAAGAGCACGAGAGAAGCCACAGTTATTGTCTGAACCTGTAATGCTTAGGCGAGATGATTTTTCAGAGTGGGCCAGCCCATTGCCAGCTCACCTGCCCCAGGGTGGGTGCAAGCTTTCATTGTTTTCCCAGGTGGAAAAGCAGAGATCCGAGCCAGAAGGAGACCCCCAACTCCAAGGCTGTCACTGTACCACTGGTGAAACCATGGGCAGCAAGGAGACAGCTTCCAGAAGTTACACAGAGCGGGACAGAGCCCAGGACACTTTCTGTTTCCTGACTCCTAAACCAGTGCTCCTTCCTCTGAGGTCAACACCAACAAAATGCTAAGAGCATTTGTTGAACTCATGCTGGGTGCAGGCGGAGCTTTCCATGCACATGCACACATACACACACACACACACACACACACACACACACACACCCCCCTCATGCTGGGTGCAGGCTGAGCTTTCCATAGACAGACACACACACATACACACACACCCTTGATGCTGGGTGCAGGCTGAGCTTTCCATAGACAGACACACACACATACACACACACCCTTGATGCTGGGTGTAGGCTGAGATTTACACACACACACACACACACACACACACACACACATATTTTGAGATGTAGTCTTGGTCTGTTGCTCTGTCGCCCAGGCTGGAGTGCAGTGGCACGATTTTGGCTCACTGCAACCTCTGCCTCCTGGGTTCAAGTGATTCTCCAGTCTCAGCCTCTCGAGTAGCTGGGACCATAGGCACCCGCCACCATGCCCAGAAAATTTTTGTATTTTTAGTAGAGACGGGGTTTCACCATGTTGGCCAGGCTGGTCTCAAACTCCTGACCTCAAGCCATCTGCTCACCTTGGCCTCCCAAAGTGCTGGAATTATAGCTGTGAGCCACTGTGCCGGGCCTCCATGCAAATATTTTTATCTTCCCCAAGTTATAGGGGCCACATGATGGCTTTCCTGGGCTCCTTTCTGCATTAAAATATTAAAAATTATATTTCATGACTATGTGGGTACAAAGATGAAAACATTAATTTTTGTATATGAAAACATTTTCATCAAAAACATCTTTATTCTTCTGATTCTTAAATAAATTAAAACATTTTTAAAGCTCCTAAAAGTATGGTTGGGCCTTAGGGACAGTGCTTACTGTGCATGATGGAGAAATAGGCTCTTTATACAGGGGAAACTGAGGCACAATGACACACCTGAGATTCAATGTGGTAAGGCCACTCACTCACGGACACACAACCCATTAGCAAAGAAGTTGAAAAAAATCCAGGCCCATAGTGTGTGTATATTGCTTCCAAGGTCCCCTCAGGAAAATGGGGGGACCCCTGCTGTGCTCCAGGGCTTGCACCTGTCCCCAAGCCTCCTCTCCTCCAGTGTTCTTCTGGGGCCCGGTTGCAGCCGTGCTGGTTGATGTCTCCTGTCTGTGAGACCACGGTGGCCCACAAGGCGAGACATTCCCAGCCTGTCCTCCCAGAAGCCAGCTTGAGGGCCTCTTACTCTTGGTATCTGTGTTTTTGTGGCCTCTTGCTGATTATCCAGTGGGGGGCTTGGGTCAAAAGTCATTGTTGGGTGTCTGAGCACAGGGACCCCTTAGATCACCCCCTCCCTGCCTTGGCCACTGCAGGTCAGGACCTTAGGTCTTTCCAAGGACTGGATCACCTGCTGTTGACACAGAGGACATTAAACAGCACAAATCAGGCAGCGAGAAAGTGGTTCTCTTCCAGCTCTCTATCAACCTTCTTCTTCTTCTTTTTTTTTTTAGATGGAGTCTCGCTCTGTCATCCAGGCTGGAGTGCAGTGGCGCGATCTCGGCTCACTGCAAGCTCCGCCTCCCGGATTCACGCCATTCTCCTGCCTTAGCCTCCCCAGCAGCTGGGAGTACAGGTGCACGCTGCCATGCCAGGTTAATTTTTTTTTGTATTTTTAGTAGAGACAGGGGTTTCACCATGTTAGCCAGGATGGTCTCGATCTCCCGACTTCGTGATCCACCCGCCTCGGCCTACATCAACCTTCTTATAACGTGGGAGAAAGTCTCAGTTGTGTGCTAATGTATCTTCAACACTTCTCCAAAGCTTGCTAATCTGCCTTTGTAAAACCTGGTGGTGGGTGGGGAGGGCAGCAGAGGCTGTCTCTAAGCTGGCCATGTTGTTTTGTCTTCATTTTTATGGTTCTTTTATATCTATGGCATGCAGAGCTAGTTTCCCATTGAAGGTGATGTTAAAAAGTTTTTAAAATAAATGTCCTTATTTATTTACTCAACAAATAAGTTTTTTAAGTAAAAGAAGGAGGTCACTTTAGGGAACAATACTAAGTAGATGATCACAGAGAGGAAGTGTGACCAGGACAGAAATCATGCTGAGGGCATCTGAACCAGGGAAGTTTGGACAAGCTGTTAGAAGCGACCAACACATCTGTGTTGCTTTGACTTTGGGGCTCAGACAGGGGCAGCGACTTGCCTGGGATCACACGGCAAGACTGAAATTCAGGTCTTTGTGACTTCAGAACCTATGATTTATTCCAGGGGTCGTTAATGTTTTGGAGTGGGTTGAGGTGAAAGTTAAGGCCTTCTTGGTAGACTATTTCCTCAGCAAAGCTTATGCTTATGCGAATACAATTTTGCCTACAATTTCAGAGGTTTGGTGGTTTAGGCTCACCAATTCTAAGTGTCCTATTCTGCGGACACTCTGCCACCATGTCCTCATGAATCCCCATCCTTAGATGATGACAGATGTTTTCCCTGGCTGTGACTCCATCCTTCTCCTGAATACATTCACAGTGTCCCAGCAGTCCAACTGGCCCCTTCTGTAAGGACCACCATGGACGCAGGAGAGGCTGGAGGTGGTTAGGAGACACATGTCCCGGTCACATGGCCCCAGAGGGCGTGCAGGGAGACAGGCTCCCTCATGGAAAGGAAGACTGTTGTCATAGCCAGAGCTGTTCAGTAGGGCTGCCTGGGCAGGGAGTGACCTCTCCATCACTGGAAATGTGCAAACAGGGGCTGTGGGGCATTATGGTTGGAATTCCCACCCTGGGAGACAGACTGTCTCTAAGACCTCTCTTTCCCAGCATGTCCAGGGGGTTGGTGATTAATTCAATAATCTCCAGCCTAAGGCAGGAGTAGGTGGCTACCTCCCTGCTTTACTGCCTTTACTTCCTCACCTGGCTTGATTTTTCTTTTTTTTTTTTCTTTTTTCTTTTTCTTTTCTTTCTTTCTTTTCTTTTTTTTTCTTTTTCTTTTTGTTTTGTTTTGTTTTGTTTTGAGATGGAGTCTCACACTGTTGCCCAGGCTGGAATGTAATGGCGTTATCTCGGCTCACTGCAACCTCTGCTTCCCAGGTTCCGGCAATTCTCCTGCCTCAGCCTCCTGAGTAGCTGGGATTACAGGCACCTGCCACCACAACCAGCTACTTTTTTGTGTTTTTAGTAGAGACAGGATTTTGCTATGTTGGCCTGGCTGGTCTTGAACTCCTGACCTTGTGATCTGCCTGCCTTGGCCTCCCAAAGTGCTGGGATTACAGGCATGAGCCACCGTGCCCAGCCTTGATTTTTCTAGCATTCTAGCACTTTTTAGCACTCATTACTATGCCTATTTCATATGCTGTTCCAGTTATCTGTTGCTGTGTAACAAACTACCCCATAACTTACTGGCTTAAAACAGCAACAATCATTTATTTGGCTCGCTAATCTATAATTTGAATAGGGCTCAGCACGGACAGCTCCTCTGTTCCAAGCAGTGTGGGCGGGGGCTTGACTAGAGACTGGAAGATCCCCTTTCAAGATGGCTCACTTCCATGATTGACACGTTGAATGCTGGCTAGCATTCAACTGTTCTCCTCCATGTGGGCCTCTCCATGAGCTGCTTGGGCTTCCTCAGAGCATGGAGGCTGGTTTCCAAGAGTGAGTCTCCTGAGAGCATATGGTGGAAGTTCATGACATTGTTATGATCCAGCCTTGGAAGTAAAATACCCATAGTTTGTCAGGCAGTCATAAACGCTTGCCCAGTTTCAAAAGAATGGGGATAAGGGGTCCACCTCTTGAACACAAGGCAGAAGATATTGTTGTAACCAGCTTTATAAAATACAATCTGCATGCATCTATTCGCTTCTCTGTTTACTGTCTGCCTCATTAGTTCTGGGACTTTGTCTTACTCACTGCTATATCCCTGGATTCTGGAACAGAGCCTGTCAAATAGGTGCTCAATAAATGTTTGCTGATAACCTAGATGGAGAGATGAGTGAAAAAACAGACAGAAATATAAAAAAGACAGAGAAGTGCAGAAAGACGGGGAAAGAGACAGAGACATGAAAAGGGGAAAGAGAGAGAGATAGACTTGGTGAGATATGGTCAGGGCCTGGCTGAGGATACCTAGTCTAATGGCAAGAAGGCCTAGGGGGAGGCGGGGTGCCTGCCGGGCCTACTGTGGGGAGGCAGGAGTGGGGCAGCTCCTGGGGACTGTAGCCTGTGAGCTGAGGTGGTGCCAGCCCAGGGAGGCGGGTCACAGTCAAGGCAAGTGAAGGCCACGTCCAGCAGGAGCCTGGGACCACAGCCAGCTGGGGTCTGGTCTGGCGGCGGTGGCTGGTATAGGCAGCTTCCCCTCTGAGCAATTTCCCTACGGCCAGAGCAGCCGCAACCAAGAGTAATGAAACAGAGGAATGTCGGTGACATTTTTCTAAAGAGGAAAAATGTGAAGTTTCCAGTCAAGCTGAAAGACTTATTGGGTTCGCAGTGAGGCTAGAGCTCACTTTTGAGAACAAACTGCTAGACAAGGGGCACAATCGAGTCCCCGGCAATGTTCACTCCCGGCCCGGCGCGACGCCTGCCGACACTGTTTTGACTACATTGTTCACATTGATTTTCCTCCAATTCCTCAGCAAATGCAGACTCAAGACATCTTCAGGGATCGAATCAGGGAGGCCAAGTAAGCTCTTCATAGAGAAGTGCCAAGCAAGTTGGGTGCCTGGGGGCTGTTGGTCTAGGGCACTGGCTGGGCAGGGGCACTGTCTGGGCACTGTGGGGATAAGCTATAAAGTTGATACCCATCCCTGACACAATTTGCCCAGCACTTTTCATTTTTCCATTGATAAAGTTTGTCTGTCTGTCTGTCTTGCTCTCTCTCACCTACACAGTCTTATTTCTGACCCTTCTAGCAAACCCATCAGGCTCAGAGGGCTAAGGGACTTGCCCGAGCTGACACGATCTGCCAGTGGCTGGCCCAACGCCGCCCAGGTCTTCTGGTTCTTGGGCCACTGTGTCTTCTGAATGGCAGCAGTCTCTGTGTAAATGAGGGCATCCCGGCTAGTTTTCTGGGCTTCAACAGCTGCTTAGGGGACCTGCCTTTCACACCTCCTGACCTCTTTTCTGCTGCAAATGTCAATTCTCTGGTCCTTCATTTACTGGGTCATCTGACCAATGTGATTTTCAACTTTTTCGTTTTTCTATTGGAACACTGGCTATGTGTTTAGCTGCACTTGATATCTAGAACTCACCACATCCCAAACCGAGTTCACCGTCACCCACTTGGCTCTCTTCTGGGGTTGTCTCACAAATAGTAGGGCCACCTCAGTCTTTCCTGGAGCCCCCTCGACTCGTCTCTCCCTTACCTACAGTCAAGACCACCTCAAAGCCTTAAGTTTCTTCCACCTAAATCTCTTTGGAATCCGTCCTGCCCCTCCCCACCCTACTGTCAATACTCCATGAAGGCCACCATCTTCTCTCCCCTCAGTGACTGCAATGGCTTCCCTAAGTCCGTTCTTGCTCGTGCAACCTATCTACCACCCAGTAGCCAGAGGTACCTCTTCAAAATGCAGATTTCACCGTGCTTAAAGTCCTTCCACGGGTTCTTCGGCCCCAGCTTCTCACTAAAGCTCATGAAGAGCTACACCCTCCTAGACCCCGCCCACAAATAGCCCCATCCTGCCCTCCAGGCCCCGCCTACCCCCAGCCCCGCCCACCTCCGGATATCTCACCTCTCTCAAGACCATTTGGTCTCCTTGGATGTTCCCTTCTCATACCTCAAACCTGCAACCCCCTGCCATTTCTGCCTGGAAAGCCACAATACATTGAAATGATCTGCTTTCCTGTTGCTCTCCTGCCCCAGGCTGTGACTCCTCGGAGACAGAGTCTGGGCTTCACTCACTTTTGCATTTCCAGCATCCATCAGAGATCTTAACACATCCTGGAGGCTGGTTGCATGCTCATTGAATGAGTGAATGACTTCATCATCCTGGTCAATCAAGTCCTAAGAAGAGGTGGTCTGAAGCACTGGGGCTTGACAAGGCACTTGGTGAGTTCCAGGGGCCTGGACATTCAGCACAGGGGTATCATGCAGTCCAGCTGTGGGGAGGTGGTCTTCAGGGCTGGGGGTAAAACGGGCTTGCCATCTGGGAGCTGTGAGGACATGGTTGTTCAGGGAAGATTGTCAGGCTAAGGTGGTTTGAGTCTTGTTTAGGGGAAAGGGAAGGGAGTCTTACCTGGGAAAGGCCTGTTTTGAAAGGTGCAGTGGTTTGTGCAAAGGCACTGAGGATGCAGGGAGGGAGACATCAAACACCAAGGCTTGTCTGAAGTCACAACTGGTGCAATGTCAGTAAGACTGTCAAAGCTGAAAGAACCTGCAGAAACATTCTATCTAGCAGGCCGAGTGCAGTGGCTCATACCTGTAATCCCAACACTTTGGGAAGCTGAGGCAGGCGGATCACTTGAGGTCAGGAGTTCGAGACCAGCCTGGCCAACATGGTGAGACTTCATTTCTACTCAAAATATAAAAATTAGCTGGGCGTGGTGGTGTGCACGTGTAACTCCAGCTACTCAGGAGGCTGAGGCACAAGAACGACTTGAACCTGGGAGGTGGAGGTTATGGTGAGCCAAGTTTGTGCCACTGCACCCAAGCCTGGGTGATGGAGTGAGACTCTGGTTCAAAAAAAGAAAAAGAAACTTGATCTTTAATCCTCCATTGACGGGTGGAAAACTGAGGCCCATGGTAGGGGAACTTGCTTAGTCACACAGCAGAGCTGGGCTTGAAAGCCAGGAGTTCCAACTCTGAGTCCAGCTCTGTTTATTCAGGAATAGGCTTGCGATTCATTCTCAGGGGAAACTGGGAGATTCCTGGCCTAGAAGAAACCATGTGGAGGCCAAGGAATGGAGTTGCCAATTCTCAGACCCGTTCAGATCATCTCCATTTTGCTTAAAGGGCAGTGGGTGTTGTAGACACACAGATTGCAGTTTCCCCAAAGGAAACAAGCTGTCGTCTACAGAGAAAAAGACCTGGGGCTGAATGCTTGGGGACCTGAAGCAGAGAGGGGGGAACAAAGAGAAGTGAACCTTACAAAACTCTATGTCATTTTTCTTGCCAGCAGCTGCCCGTGTCCTGTGGGCCAGCCCTGCTGTCGATGGCCAGGGCAACTGGAGATCTCCGGCTTGGAAAATTGCTTTCTTTCTGATCCTGTTCCAGCCCTGTCCTGAAGGGCTGGATGGGGCTTCTGTCTAGACCCTTCATCAGCTGAGGCTCAGACGTGATCATCATAACAATACATAATAATCTCTACCATCAATTGAACATTGCTTCTAAGCCAGGCATTGTGCATTGTGCGTTGTGAGACTTCTTTTAATCTTCAGGAGTTAGGGATCTGTGATTCTCTCCATTTCACAGATGAGGAAGTGGAGGTTCAGTTGTCTGGATTCAAATCCAGGTGCTCTGGCTTTGAAGATCTCAGGGATTAAATTCTGAGTGTCATGGATCTTCTGGAGACTGAGGCTCAATGTTCTCACTGCCGGTGCATGCTAGACACTAGCTGGCCCCCAGCTTCCATTGCAGTGTGTATGGGCATCTCAGTTCTGTGGTCTAAGGATACTGACAAGGCATAGTATCTTCCCCCAGATGCTTGGTCTATTGGGAAGGCCAGGCTTCCCATAATATACCTTATAGAATATCCCAAAGGATGCCTTCCTGGGCTCTTATTAGATTTGAAACTCATGAATGCTGGGACTGCATCTCTAGCACAGTGCCTGGCACTCATAAGTCCTCCATCAACTCTTGGTTAATATCATAACACACACACAGACACATACACACAGACACATACACACACACACACACACACACACACACACAAGTAAGCCAGGATATGTAATTAAGTAAACCAGGATATGTAATAAGTAGATTATAATCAGGAAAGTGCTTTGAAAGGGCTACTATTTTGTGTTTACACAAGTGAGCCATGTTCATTATGGAAATACTAGAAAATTAGGGCAAGAATTACACACTCACCCTCCCTACTCCACCATAGCCACTATTACTATTTTGGTAAATAACCTTTCAATTCTTCTAAGCTATATGCAGAGTTGTCAAATTCCCCCGACTCCAGAAGCCACCATACCTATCAAATTTTGAGTGGCTATAGTAATCCATTTCACAGTCTGGGCAACTGTGTATGGCAACCCTGGATGTGTATATGTCTGTCAATATTTATTCTTTACAAAAATGACACCACACTACACATACCGTTTGAAAAATTGTATTTCTTACTGAAAAATACTGTCATCTTTTATGTTAATACAAATCTTATTTTATAATGTTTAAAATAAATTACTAGGCTGTTTTTAATTTTATTCTTTCCAATATCATGATGAACATTCTTTTTGGGCATTTGTCCTTTATATTTTTGAGATAAATTATATATATACTTCAAGCAAGAGAGCTGATGTTTAAGGCATTTGATACAAGCTGCCAAATGCTTCTCTAGGAAAGTTCTAGCCGTGTGTCGTTCCACCATTAATGCAGGAAAGAAAAGGTAAATTTGATTTAAAAAAACAAAAACAAAAAACGCTGGGAGCAGGAAAAGGAGAGGGTGTCATGAGGATATTTGACCTGCTAGGGCTCTGTGGAGTGGGCTTCCTCTTTAAGAGGTTGAGAGAAAAACCGTCTGTTGGTGACTGTGCGGCCTCCTGGTCTGTTGTAATAAAGCCACAGCATCCCAACTTCTACCTTCTACTCTGGCTTGAATCTCTATTTGACTTTGAGCAAGTCATTTTCCTCTCTGCCACCAAGTTTCTCTTCCTGCAAACTTGCAAGACTGGGCTAAAGCTAGCAAATAAGATCACCTCATGATTGATTGGTAGTGCCTGTCTTAGAGGTCTGTGTTGAGATTGTCGAGCTGTCTGAACTCAGCAGGAAAGAGTGCTGTGATAAATTAATTATGTCTGCCACAGGTGTGGGAAGTAGGATGGTGGTACTTTTGCCATGTATTTGTTATTCCAGGACTAGACACTCTTAGAGGATCCTCAAGCTCTGGAAAGGCAGAGAGTTTTTCCAGATGCTTTGTTCCTCACAGATGTCTAGATTTGGGGGGAAGCTTCATTGAGTTAGCCAAGTGCTCCCATCTTGGTCTATCATTCTGAGTGTATTACAATGGAGCTAAGAGGCAAATGACATCCAATTTCTGTTTCTAGACCTTAATCTGCATCTCATGACATCGTCTTCAGCCTGCAGCGAGAGGATTGGGGATTTCCTGCAATTTCAGTATTCCATTCAGTTTTTATCATTTTAAGGTTCATGCGTTTCTAATTGTTATGAATACCATGGCAAAATTAATAGTTCTATGGTTGGTTTATTACATTTAGTAAAATTATGTGCATGCAGTGTTTGCCAAGAGAAGACGCGGCAGGCTCCTTAATCATGTAAAGATGATAATTTAGTTGTTACACTTGTTGAAATGATGGGATTAATTTTTTAAAAGTTTGCAAACTGGAAGAGAAATGTAAAACATTAATTTAGTTAGACAAGCAAGCTGACAACTGACAAATCCTTTCAGCCAAACCTGGTAATGGAGATGCTACGGACCCAGTGGGAAGGAGACTCATCAAGGAGGCATAGGCACTTTCAGGGAATTGGGAGCTTGATGATAGAATGTGCTGTGTGACTTTTGGGGACACACTTTCCCTCTCTGGGCCTTCACTTTTCTTCTACCGAACAGGACCAGATGAGTAGTTTTCAAGCCATGATCTGCAGAGCCCTAGGGGTTCAGAAAATATCATGAGGGCTAAAAGAGAGGCAGGTGGGGTAAGGTTTCGGTGGAGTGGGCATCAGTTTTGGGAACCTACCAAGATTCCCTTTTTGGGTGCTATCACCCTGATTTTACCTTAGGGAATCTCTCTTTCCTTGTCATTAGTCCATGTGGTTCTGGAGGGATTATTTCACTTCTGACTCCAGAGGGTGCCAGAGGACTCAGGAGTGGCCAGTGAGATCAGTGCATTGCCCTGGTAACTGTGATTGGTTTGGAGCAATCACATGACTCAAGCCTGGGCAGTCAGAGCTGATGAACCTTTTCCCTAGCACCATTGCTGGAACTGTCTAGAATGAGACTCTTTCCTTTGGGGGTGGCTGAGCAAGGAGGATGGGAGGCTACAGCTTTGGAGGCCATCTGGGTCACGATTTGGGAAGAGAATGTCTGAGAATGAAGCCAGTGCAAAGGTGAGGAGAGCCAAGATACAAGGCAGATTCCCAATGCATTGTTTCAACTCCTCAATCCAGCTCTACCTGATGTCTTGAGCTTTCTTGTTATATGAGGCCATAAATTCCTTTTTTTTTTTTTTTTTTGCTTCAGCAACTTCCAGTTGAATTTCTGTAACTTTTGACGCAAAGAATCTCATCTCTTGCCGTTTTCTCATCAGACTTCAAATGGATCCAATCTATATTTATCCATTTTATACTTTGGAATTCCATTTCAAAATTTGGTTTGAACACAGGATTCTGTCATTAAAAAGTAGGACTAGGACTAGATGATTTCAAACGGGCTTGCTTTGCTGTGATATGTAGCTAATGACATAGGAGCGTGCGTGTGTGTGTGTGCGTGTGTGTGCATGTGTCCACAGTTATATGAATTAGGTGCTGACACACACAGAGCAGGGAGGGCTGACTCCAGGTCAGTTTTACTAAGAAGGACCATTTGAAGTGCATCCTGAAGGATTAATAGGAGTTTTCCATGGAGAAAGAGAAAGTGAATGGGATTCCAGGCAGAGGGAACAGCATGTGCAGATGGCCTCAAGGTAGAAAGACTAGAAGACTAGATTACCTGGTGTGGCTAAAGTAGGCAGCCTGTGGGTGGTGAGAGGGTGGAGGCTTGAGGAAAGGACATGGAAAAGCAGAAGAGGCCCACTGTGGAGAGCCTTGAATGTCAGAGTGAGGAGTTGGATCATAGCTGGCAGCCGCTGGGCAGCCGTGATAAATTCTTGAGCAAGAGAGGAGCAGGGCCCATGGAGGGCTGTTTGCTAGGAATAGGAGAGACTATGGGAGGGAAATCAGTCTCTCTGGGTGGCGGTGCTTGAGACTTCTGGTTCTTCTGTATGAGGCAGGAGGTGAGGAGGATCAGACGTTCAGCTCTGGAAGGATCCCAGCTCTCCATAGCCTGCATTCCAGAGCTGGCTAGGCCTCGCCATTCTCAGCACTGGAATCTGAGCACTCCATTGAGGAGGGGGCCTGGGAGGCCGCTTCGTGGCAATTAGGAGGATGGGGAAGGAATTCCTGACTCTGCTGGCTCCATTTAACTGGATGTGATTTATGGGGATGTTGCAGTAGTTCCCAGGGGGAACCAATCCTTTCCCACCACAGTGGGGACTTTGAGTCTAAAGATATTATGAAAATTCCTATGAGTTCTGAGGGCCCTGTTTTCCTCTCCCTTGATGGCCGCTTTCCCCAAATCCACCATATGGGCTATGATACATTATACTTCAGGGGCTTTTACTCATGCCATTCCATCTTCTGGATCACCCTTCCCAGAGTTTTCATGCCCCAGGGTAATAGTAACAATAATAGCCGGAGAACCAGCAGCAGCAGCTATGGCCGTGAACGTGTATTGCATGCCCACTATGTGCAGGTACAGTGCTAAATGTTTACGTGCATTTTCTCATTAAATTCTCCCAGCAATCCCACAAGGTAGAGACTTTTATTATCTTCAATTTACAGGGGAGGAGGTACAGAGAAATGAAGTCATCTGTGTAAGGAGTATAGCTGTGAAGAAGAGGAGGTGGGATTTGAACCTAGGGCTGTGTGGGAAGGAACAGGCCTTGGATTTGGGAAGGCCTGGCTGGAATCTGTGGCCAGAAATGTGGCAAAGAGGAAGAGTAAGAAGGGATAGATGAGACAGAGAGGTGAGAGGAGAGGATTAGGAGGAGGAAGAGAGAGAAATAGAGTTACATCTTGGCATCCTTGATTGAAAGAGTCTTAGAGGAAGAAACAGAACTATTTGTAAAATATCCATGAGGCTCTAGGTAAGAAGCAAAAGAAAAAGGTGCAGGCTGACAAGTAAAGACAGGGAGTATCTGTGTTAAGAGGAAGATGAGTGGGAAAGAGATGGGGGTATAGCAAGCCGGGGCTCCTGGGCCCACAGTCTGAGGGGAGGTGGTGGTGGGGGAAAGGGTGCCTGATACTCAGGGCTTTCCAGGGAGAAGCGGAGTGGCCAGCCCTAGCTCTTTGGCTTTCTGTGCCTTCTGATGTATATTCTCAACCAAGGAGAGGGGTTCCAGGATGACAAGTACACAGGTGTCTTTTCCATGCTCACCTTGACCAAAATGCAGCTTTTAATGCAGTAAGGTTGCAAGGCAGGGAAACTGGATTGTTAGGGGAAAATGACTATATTTAAAAAAATATTAATTTGCAGGGCACCATGAGGGGTGTGGTCTGGACACCAGACAGCGCCAATCATAGCCTCCTTTCAACTCTGTTCACATGTCACTTGTTCCTTTGAGACGGAGTCTCGCTCTGTTGCCCAGGGTGGAGTGCAGTGGCACCATCTCAGCTTACTACAACCTCAGCCTCCAGGTTCAAGTGATTCTCCTGCCTCAGCCTCCTGAGTAGCTTAGACTACAGGTGCACACCACCATAACTGGCTAATTTTAGTAATTTTTTTATAGAGACAGGGTTTTGCCATGTTGGCCGGTCTGGCTTCAAAATCCTGACCTCAAGTGATCCACCCCCCTCAGCTTCCCAAAGTGCTGGGATTACAGGGATGAGCCACCGTGCCCAGCACGGAGCCCTCCCCACTGCCCTGGACCTTTGTGGGTCCCTGTCTCTGGGTGCAGCTTGGGATCTGAGAATTTGACTGTCACTGATGCCTCCAGGTAACCTCTGCAGCATTTGGCTTCAGACCCAGCTTGACCAGTGGGCTGTGGAGGCTGCAAGCTACAGATAAGATGGGAGAGGAGGATAAGGAAGAATGGCATGCAATTCAAAGACTCTATGACTGAGCATATGCGCTCCAGGCGAAGCACTGTCCAAAGTCAACATCTGAGGCCCTTCAGGCTTGGGAAGTGGGGGGACTGTGTGTCAAATGGTGCATTTGCTCACCCTTACCCCAGGTGAGCACAAACAGCAGGGTGGCTTGCAGTGAGCTCTGTGACTCAAGTAGTGGCACTAACCCCATTTTATAGATAAGGAAACCAAGACTCAGGGAGGACAGGTTGGAATCTGATCCTGGGTCGACCTCTAGAGCAAGCTTGCCCAACCCATGGCCCACAGGCTGTCCGTAGCCCAGGACGACTTTGAATGTGGCCAAGACACATTTGTAAACTTTCTTAAAACACTATGAGGTTTTCTCGAGACTTTTTTTTTTTTTTTCAGCTCATCAGCAATCCTGTCAGTGTGTTTTTTGTGTGGCCTGAGACAATTCTTCTTCCAATGTGGCTCAGGGAAGCCAAAATGTTGGACACCCCCGTGAGCTTGCCCTCTTGCTTCCCCTGAGGGCCCGAGAGCCCTGGGTCCATTTCCCGTGGGGCGCATGGTGGTTTTGTTGGCTCAGAAAGAGCCCTCCCCACTGCCCCTGACCTTTTTGGGTCCCTGTCTCTGGGTGCAGCTTGGGATCTGAGAGTTTGACTGTCACCGATGCCTCCAGGTAACCTCTGCAGCATTTGGCTCCAGACCCAGCTTGACCAGTGGGGCTGTGGAAGCTGCAAACTACAGATAAGATGGGAGAGGAGGATAAGGAAGGATGGCATGCAATTCAAAGGAACAGCAAACGGAATTACGTTCACCAAGGACACAGGCAAAAATAATAATGATAACGAGCAGGCATTGTCTGAACGCTGTGCCTGTGGCAGGCCTTATGTTGAGTGTGTTTCATGGATTATCTCACTGAATCCAGACGGCAGTCTTAGGAGGCAGGTACATTTATAATCCCCATTTTACAGATGGGGAAACTGAGGTTTGGGGAGATGAAAAGAAGGGCCTGGGATTCTGGCCTCACTTACACATCACCCTATGCTGTGCAAGATCCACCTCTGTGATGGGTTCAGGAGCACGCAGAGGCAGGGGCATGGCCAATGTGACTCCTTGAGCCATCTGTCCTGTCCACAGACTCTAGGCAGCATAGAACCAGAGCTGATTGGACCATCCAGTAACATGTGACCCTTCCCTTGCCTGAGAGATACATAGGCTTTAGGGAATCGGCATTGGTTCAGACAAAATAAACCAGCCAGGCGGGTCCTCTCCCCAAGGTGGGGCTTTCCTTCCAGATCGTGGCTAGTTTCCTTGGCAGCAACAACAACAGAGGACAGAGGTTATGTTCCTACTCTGGGCCTTTGCAGAGCCAGGCCCTTGCCTTATTATCTCATTGAATCCCACAACATCCCAGGGAGGTATGATCAATATTCCCATGTTGTGGAACAAAGAGACTAAGGCACAGAGAGCTTGAATGAACTGCCCAAAGACACGCGGCAGCAGGCAACAGGGCTGAAAGAGAAACGCAGGGCCCTTCCTCCCTCCAGTCCCTGTCTTCATCTGTTCTGAGGCCAGCATGGCAGGAGAACCGGAAGTGGTCGACCCACCTTCGTTCAGCCTCTTAGGGACATGCTGATCAGGGCCGTTGTTTCAGGCCTGACATGGACCATGACAGGAGCCACCACTTGAGGCGGCACTTACGTAACATGGCTTCACCCAGCCCGGCCCGAGTGGAAGGTGTTCAATTTATGCTGAAGCATGTTAGCCACCGTGTGTGTTTAATCCTGAGGCTGTGGTGACCGCAGCACTGGCCTGATTCATGTAGCTGTTTTATTTTTTAATATGAAAATCACTACCTGTTAATATTCTGGTCCTCCTAGTATTGACAGTGTTGGGCCATTTGATTGAGAAGCTTTGAGAGAAAAGGAGAATCTTGTTTTGTGGCCTCTGTCTGGCGGTTGTGGCCGAGGCTGCCTGGGGATGGCAGGAGATGCACACACAGGGAGTCCCGCAGCCTTCTGGAAGTGCATGCGCCTGTATGTGCTTACTTGGTAGTACGTGTTCATGCCTACACATGCATGTGCACTTGCTTTTGGCATGCCCACATGTATTTACACATGCACACATGTGAAGGAGGGAAAGTACACAGTTACACATATGTTCATGCTTACACCTAGCCAGAGGCCAGGTGCATACTTGTACACACATGTGTACATGCTGCAGTCATGCCCACATGTATCCACATGTGCACACACAAAGCCATACATATGTGCTCAGGGATGCACCCAGTCATACTCATGAGTGTAGGCATATACCCAACCTTAGTGCATGGGCACATTTGCACAAACACATGCAAGCACACCCAGTAGACATGCACGCCTATGCATACACATGCATGCCAAACTGCCAAACACATTGTACCTTCCTACATCCACACTGTAGGCATGCCCACACACTTGTGGATGCTTATGCATATATATGCACATATGCATATGCCTCTCTGATGTGTGTGCACACTCATGCACATCTCCCCCACACTAGCCCTTTTGCTTTTCCACAACTGGCCTGCAGGTGTGAGGAGGGCCTGAGTGAGGAGATACATGGGCCTGGGTTCAAATCCCAGCTTTGCCTCTCCCTAGTTATTTGGCTTTTGGTAGGTATTTTAATTCTCTGGGCCTTGGTTTTCCCACCCGTCCAAAGGGTGTCATGAGAGCCATCATCTCTCAGAGTGGCTGTGTGTTTAGGGAAGGCAGTGTCGATAAAGAACTAAGCACAAAGTGAGACTTAGGAAATGGTGGCTCTTGAAACCAATGACCAGATCACCAGGAGCCATGATGCTGAAAGGTGTCACTACTTCTCAGCTTTGCTGTTCAGGCCTTTTCTGATCAGGCACCTGCCGCTTCCTTTATGTCCCTGGGAACAGCCCATGTTCCAGTTATCTGGAACTATTTATGATCCCAAGTCCAGTATGCCTTTCAAGCCTCCAAGATTTTAACCATGCTGTTCTCACCACCTGGAATGAGCTTCCCCGCCATTTCTTGAGAAAACTCCTACTATTCCTACAAAATCCAGTCTAGGATTTTGAAAGGATTCACCTTCTCAAGGAGGTCCTTCATGATCATCCTTCAACCGCAAGGCCCACCGACAGGCCCTGCCACATCTATTTGTTTGCCAGTCTCTCTCCATTAATCTTCAGTGGCTTGTGTGTAGTAATTACTCACTCCATTACACCCTTTAATAAGAGATTAGCCAACGAACCGACCGGCAGAGCCCAGCAAGTTGAAATCTCAAGCCTTCTGTTCTTAAGATGGTGCTCTTTTCCTGTCACCGAATTATAGGATGAGTGATAACTGCAAAGGCTGACATCAGCTGCTTCCTGCTGAACCCTGTGTTAAACAGTGCCATCACCCTCTCATTAAATGCCCCCACTGTTACCATGAGGTAGAAACTCTTATTTTCCTGTTTTGTAGATAAGCAAGGCAAGGCATGGGGAAGTGAAGTGGAGGGCCCAGGGTCTCCCAAGGCGAGGATCTGTGCCTGATACCTGCTTGACTCCAGTGTTTGAGTCTCATTTGTATCCCATGGCCAATGAATAGACGGACTTGATGATAAATGGCTGGTGGAACGACTGACTGAATAAGTGATGTGTAGAATGAATGAATGAATTAAGCAAAGAACAGAAGATGCAGAAACCCACATGAAGGTTGCTCCACAGCAAGCCCCTTCAATGCCACCAACCCCAAGACAGATGCTGTAGTCCCGTCTCCAGCCATGTGGCTCTAGGGGCCCCGGGCAGCCTTGGCTTCCTGACGAGCCCCATTCATCCCCTGACTCACAGCTCCCTTTGCTTGTCTAGATGCTGCTGAACTCTGGGTCAGAGCTACCTGCTGGATGTGGATGCTGGGTCCTCAGCCCTGGCAGGCACTCTTGCCTGGGGTTGCCAGGACACCAGCAAGCAGGGAATGAGCAGGTGTCACCCCAGGGCTCAGTCTTCCGGCAGCTGATGGGCAGAAATTTGTCCACAGTGAGTTAAGACCCTCTTGGCCACTGCTTGTGTGTTCTTCCCACTCTGAGGCTCAGGACAGCTGGGGCAATGAGACAAAAGTAGGGTAATGGCAGCTTCTGCCTGTGGACGGACGCTGGGCATAATTCACACGGTAAAGGTGTCAGGAGCGTATTTTGACTACAGTGTCATAAGCTCTGGGATTCGGGTCTGCAAGTACCATCCTGACAGATAAATTGGTCAGAAAATTGTCTGTGACAAAAGGGCCGATCTCCCCAACTGCTTTCCTCCTGGGACCCTGTGGCCCACAGGAGGGAGAGCTGGAAGTCCTCTGGCTTGCAATTGTCCAGCTTCCGAGAGGTCTAGCCCCTGGGCAGACCCGGCAAGGGGACTGGCTGCCTGCCCTGGTGCCTCCCCCAGCTCTGGACGCCCTTGCCAGCACCTAGCTCAAGGCCAGTGCAGGCTTTCCTGGTGTGTGCACAAAAGACGGGAGAGCAGGTGGACAAATGGGGTTGTACTGAGAGGCTGTGGCACTTGGGGACCTGGATGCTGTCTTGCTGTGTGTCCTTGGAACGTCTTTTTCCTCTCTGGGCCTCAGTCTTCCTTGTTTTAAAATGTGGAAGTTCATTATTTCTCTTTTTCCTTCCCTTTTTCCTTTTCTCTCTCCCATCCTTCCCTCCCTGTTCCTTTCCTTTTTCTGCCTGTCTTCGTCCCTCCCTCCTCTTCCCTCTACCTATAGACGTTCATGAAAGCTTGTAAGTGTTATGCACTATGCTGGGTGCTAAGAGTTAGGTAAGTCTTATAAGGGAAGGGTCCTAGCCCTCAAGGCAAATTTTCATTCATTCACACATTTATTCCTTCAACAAATATTTACTCAGCCCTGACCTTGTGCCTGACTCTGGTAAACAGTAGGGCACTGGGAAGGCAGGGCCGTTGCCCCCCCGGAGCTCACAGTTCAGTGGGAGACATTAATCAAATCAATCTACCAATGAAGTCATGATTATTAATTGTGTGTCAAAGAGCTATAAAGTGAAAAACTAAAAAGTCTGAGATACAAGAGAAAAGCAGGTAGCCCTATCTGGAGACGGAGGTCTTGCAGAGGAGGGTATATATATATTTTTTGAGACAGAGTTTCACTCTTATTGCCCAGGCTGGAGAGCAATGGCACGATCTCAGCTCACCACAACCTCTGCCTCCTGGGTTCAAACGAGTCTCCTGCCTCAGCCTCCCGAGTAATTGGGATTACAGGCATGTGCCACCACACCCAGCTAATTTTGTAGTTTTAGTGGAGACGGGGTTTCTCCATTTTCGTCAGGCTGGTCTCAAACTCCCGACTTCGGGTGATCCGCCCGCCTTGGCCTCCCAAAGTGCTAGGATTACAAGTGTGAGCCACTGCGCCTGGCCGAGGGTACATTTAAGTTGAATGGAGGTGGGCAAATTGGGGTGAGGAGCATCCCAGTAGAAGATGGGTCATGCCAAGGTCCATGGTGGGATGGTCAAGACTCCAAAGGGGTGCCATGGTGATTCCAGAATTTCCGGGGGTAAGAGAGGCTCATTGTTGACCTCCTGGGCCACCTCAGTCTGGTCTGGATCTTGGCCCACCTGAGATTTTACACTTTGGCCATCAGGGCTTCAGTTTTTGCATCTGTACAATGGGTGACTTCTATTTGGGTGGTCCCTTTCACCTCTATTATTCTTTAGTTGCTGAGTAGAGCTAAAGTTTTCTCTCACGTTTGGCCTAAAGAGTCAGCAGAAGGAGGAGTTTTGACTCAGGTCTCGGCATCACACAAGCCCTAGTCTGAATTCTGGCTCTGCTGCTCTAGGGCTGGTTGACCAAGCTACTTTACCCCTCCAAGCCTCAGTTCACCTGGTCCGTGAAAGGGTACAGCTTACTAAATGTGAAAGGTCATCCTGAAGATTAAACCAGAGGACACAGCATTTGCCAAGGGGTGGTCTGAATTTCATCAGCAGAAGGAGCAAGACATGAGCAAACTTTCTACTTTCATGTATTTGTTCTAGTGTCTATTGGACACAGATAGAATGAGCACATTCTACCAGTACTTTCATGGATGTTGTTGCCTCAGATGACACTGAGATTTAAAAAGTGTCCCCGAAAGTTAAAAAATGATGGACAAATAGTGGGGGAAGGATTTATTTAAAGGGGCAGAAATGATGAGAGTGGATGAATGGCCAAAGTGTGTCAGGTTCCAGGGGAGATCATGTGAAGTACTTAGTATCATGCTAAGGGCTCAGCATAGCCTCCAGGATGGGTGGCTACAAAACAATGATGATGTTGATGATGGTGATGATGATGATGATGATGGTGATCATGACGGTGATGATGATAGTGATGACGATGATGATGTGTAATGATGATGATGATGATGGCAATGGTGATGGTGATGATGGTGATGGTGATGGTGATGATAATAGTGATGGTGATGATGATGGTAATGGTGCTGGTAAGGAGGAGAGGAGAATGAGGGTGATGATGGTAATGATGAGGAGGATGATGAAAATGGTGAGGATGATGGTGATGGTGATGATAATGAAGATGGTGCTGGTGACTTTTTGTTGCTGAGGGGACACCTCCTGTGTTATTGAGGAATGTCAGTTCTTTTGATTAAATTACTATGCAGCCTCAGGCAAAGTCCTCCCCCTTTCTGGGCTTGGACCATTCACCCACTTGGAGATGTTAGTGGACTACAATGTCCTTTAATCTCCTATGACTCCTAGGCCTGCCTGTTTTGCTGAGGTTCTGAATGGTAAGGCTGTGTTGAGGCAACCTCTGTCCTCAAACCCTGGGGGAAACTTCTGGTGTAAATACCCAGGCAGAGCCCCAAAATGCGAACATCTGGTTAAAACCTGGCAGGGCCCAGCCACTGCCTCCCAGAGGTGAGATGGACATAATAGTTCTTTTGCTAGACCCGGTGATTTATGTACCTGCCCTGGAGGCTGTGATGTTTGCACTTGTTTGACGTAGGAGGCAGCGGGGCCAGGAAGGTATCAGGAAGAAGGCGTTTAATGATTTGGGTAAATATTAGGTGAGCAGTGGCGATGACCATAGGCTGGGAGCTGGGCTGAGGGTGTCTCTCCAGCTGGGAATCCTGAGAGGTCTTGACTGTATCCGGGCCCTGTGACAGCTGCTGCAATCGATATCCGTCACTCCAGAGTGTGCATCTGAGCAGTAAACTCACCTGAAAGGGAGATACTAATCCTCAAACTGCAGTACCTGAATCCAATTCACATCTTGTTTTTCCTCCCCAAGAGCAGCCTGGAATGGGGAGGAGAAGGCCGGGCCTCAGATCAGTCTTGAATTCAAATCCTGCCTCATTAACTATGTGATTTTGGATGCCATATTTTGCCACTCAACCTCAGTATCTTCCTCTGTAAACTGGAATGAATCAATGCAGCTAAGATTCCTGAAGAAGAGCCAAAATTGGATGGAGGTGGTTGTGCTTGGTACATATATTGGGTAGCAGAGCAGAAAAGAGAAACCCAAGGGCACTGTGAGGATGAAGCCTACCTCATGCCCGGCATGCAGTAGGCACCCATCAGTGTCAGCTCATGCCTAGTCTTCAGGCTTGAGAAACATCTCTCAAGGAACCTGAAAAAGAGGCCATGATGTATATAGAAGCAAGAAGGGGCATCCCTGGCAGAGGGAACAGCATATGTGAAGGCCTGGAAGTGGGATGGAATCTGGGTTCGGTTAGGGAACCATGACATGTTCTGGGTGACAAGAAGGAGGGTCAGTATTGCAGGGAGTGAGGCCAGGGAGACTGCAGGGAGGGGGTGGGGTAGCACATGGGGAGGTACAATCAGATGAGGGTTTTCTTTTTCTCAAATATTTATTTTGTTGAATTCCTTTATATAGTAGTAATGTGCTATGGAGTTGAATGTGTCCCCCAAAGTTTGTGTGTTAAAAACTTACTCGTCAATGTAACGGTGTTGAGAGGTAGGACCTTTAAGAGGCGATTAGGTCATGAGGGCCCTCTTCTCATGAGTGGATTAATATCGTTGTCATGGAGAATGGCTTCACTATGATGAGAGTGGATTTGTTATAAAAGTAAGTCTGGGCCGGGCTCGGTGGCTCACGCCTGTAATCCCAGCACTTTGGGAGGCCGAGGCGGGCAGATCACGAGGTCAGGAGATCGAGACTATCCTGGCTAACATGGTGAAACCCCGTCTCTACTAAACATACAAAAAATTAGCCGGGCGTGGTGGCGGGTGCCTGTAGTCCTAGCTACTTGAGAGGCTGAGGCAGGAGAATGGCACGAACCCGGGAGGCAGAGCTTGCAGTGAGCCGAGATCACGCCACTGCACTCCAGCCTGGGTGACAGAGCGAGACTCTGTCTCAAAAAATAAATAAATAAATAAATAAAAGTAAGTCTGACTCTTGTTGTCTGTCTCTTGTACATACTTTTTTGTCCTTCTGCCTTTCGCCAGGGGGCATGCAACAAGAAGGCCCTCCAGATGTAGCTCCTTGATCTTGGACTTTCCAGCCCCTAGAACCATGAACCAAATGCATTTCTTTTCTTCATAAATTACCTAGTCTCTGGTATTCTGTTATAGCAATACAAACAAACTAAGACACCAAATATGTAATTCCATGTACCTGCATAAATGTCATGTCACTTATGTGTTTCTTTAGTGCTGACAGTTTCGCTTCCTTTTTTTCTCTCTCCTTGGCTTCCTCCACTTCTTCCTCCCATTGCAGACCACCTCCCAAGCCCGGCCACCCAAGTTAACTACCTAGTCTGAATTCTCCCGTAATTATCATAATTCTCCCCATACCCATGTCATCACGTATGTGAAGCATTGTGATTGATGTTCCTTTCGCAACAACGGGATCACATCGCACACACTTTCTCCATAGTGCTTTTTCCATGCCAGACATCTCCTGGTAATCTCTTGAGCTGATTGGTACAACTGTATTCCCTCCTGTCCTTGGCTGCATAATACTCCATGGCTTGGGTGTACCCTGATGCTTTCACCATTGCCTGACTGAGGGCATCTGTTTGGCTTTGCCTTTCCTTTCTTTTTGCTGCTACGAATGATGCTGCAGGAAACATTCGTGAGCACATGGCTTTAAGTGCTGTGTGTTTGTTTCTGTGGGAGAGATCCCCAGGAGGGGGATTGCTAGGGCATAAGGTAGATTTTACGTTTTCAGAAATGTAGCAAGATTGCTTTTCTAAAAGGCTGCAACACTTTACATCTCCAGCAGCGATGATCGAGAGGATGTTTTCTTCCCAGTCTAGTGGGGGTCATTGTTTCCAGGCTAATGGGAACCAGAGATTTGGGTTTTCCGAGGCTCTCTCTGCCTCCAGAGTGGGGAATGAGTTAGAAGGTGAGATGCATTTATGCAGTTGATTATTCCATTGATATCTGTGTTGTGAATTCCACAAGAGCAGAGTCTGGTCTATCTAGTCCACTCCTGTATCCTCCAGTACCTGACACATGGTCTGGCACAGAGAAGGTGCTCAATGAATATTGGTGGAATGGAAGAAGAAATGGATAGATGGGTGTGTGGGTGGGTGAATGGGTGAGGGATAGGTTGGAGGGAGGAAGGATGTGTAGATGGGAGAAAGGGTGGCTAGATGGGTGGAAGAATGGAGGGATGGGTAAATTCTGAGAGTGAGCCATGATTTCTGAGGACTTCCATCTTTCTCCAGTCCTGGGTGTGAACAAATACCAAAATTAGTAAACTATTTGCTCTTCCTTTCACATTAAGGAAATATAGCAGGACAGGTATTGGCAGAACGCCGGGAAAAATATATCCCTGAGAGGAGAATTAATAAGCAGTTGTGAAGAGTACAGAGTGAGTTGGTTTACCTTGCCCTGCTGGAGCTGGCTTAAGACTCTCGGGGTGCAACAACAGGCAGCCACATCCACGACACCTCCCTGCCCAAATGTGCCCCATGGTAGAGAGAGGGCTGTTGAAGGTTGAAGACAAGGCTCCCCTTGGAGGGCCCATTTTGTGATGAGAGGCCGGAGAGATGCCACTTCTCAATATCTGATAAGAGTAACCAGCATTGGCTGAGCACAGTGGCTCACGCCTGTAATCCCAGAACTTTGGGAGACTGAGGCGGGTGGATTGCCTGAGGTCAGGAGTTCGAGACCAGCCTGGCCAACATGGTGAAACCCTGTCTCTACTAAAAATACAAAAATTAGCCGGGTGTGGCAGTGTGTGCCCATAATCCCAGCTACTCGGGAAGCCGAGGCAGGACTATCGCTTGAACTCGAGAGGCAGAGGTTGCCCTGAGCAAGATTGCGCCATTGCACTCCAGCCTGGTAACAGAGTGAGACTCTGCCTGAAAAAAAAAGAAGAAAAAGTAACCAATATTTATTGGGCACGTACTGTGTGCAAGGGGCTGTGACTTACATACGTCTCATCGTGTCCACGCCAACCCCTTGGGCAGCCACTCTTATTATTGGCATTTTGTAGATGAGAAAAGGGGGCTCAGAGAGGCTTGTTTACTCATCAGATTACACAGCAAGGAAGTGAGCAGTTGATTTAAGCTTCAGCCATAACTTTAATCCACTGCTCTTGGTTGCTTCTCTAAGGCTGCCCAGTGGTGTCCTACCTATGCAGGAGGGAGCTCAAAGTTGCCGCTTCACATTCCGGCCTCAGCCTACCTGCCTGGCATCCCCAAACGATCTTCGCCAAAGGGCCAGGGTGCTTTCAGCCTCCTTCTGCCTCCTCTGCCCTCTAGAGGCATATGGTGGGGAGGAGGGGAGGGAAGTGTGTCATGAAGAGAGGAGACCCATCTTCTAGTTCTGCCTCTGCTACTTCCTGGGCCTCAGCATCCTCATCTGCAAACTGGGTTTATATCTGCCCTTGAAGGATGCTGTGAGGAACTACAAGGTTGCTGTATTCTTGGGAGAGAGATTATTATCCCTGCCCCTGCAGGATCTTTCTTGCTTACCTTTCAGGGTCGTGCATCTGGCTTCATGAAGTTGTTGGGATCATCTCTAGGATGGCCCCCACAGGACATAACAAGAGACCCTGATTTCCCACTTTATTCCCAGCCTTGATCCTGGACCACACACTCAGCCCTCCTTGCCTCCGCCTGCTTCCATTGTTCTTTCCTCTCACCTGGTCCTTGTCTTACCTTGGAATTGACATCTAGGCATCCCTTCTCCTAAGTGTCTTTGTCTGCCCTGGATACATTACTCTTTCCTGAACCAGTCCAGCCTGGGCATTTTAGCTCAAACACCTAAGGAGGAATGCTGTCTGTATGTTCACCCCAATCTCATTCATTTGTTCAATCTTTCAGTAAATACGCATTGAGAATCTATTATATCCTGAGCCAGGCACTGTTCTAGGAAGTAAGAAACTAACAGTAAAAACACTCATCCAATTCTCATGGTATTTGTATTTTTTAATGAAAGCATAGGCAGATAGAAAAAAATCATAAATGGGACTTGGGAATTTTTCAGGCTTTGTTCAGTGTGGTCCAAGGGGTGGAGGAATGAGTGGAAAGATGATTAAGCTCAACAGAAAGACGGCACGTTAGTCTGTACCGAAAATGGGGAATGAGCTGCTTGTCTTTGGAAGTGTGCAAGCAGATCCTAGACAACTTCTTAATGGGGTTGGCCTGGGAGACTTTTAAAGCCCCTCCCAGCTCCAGGTGTCCACGACTGTGGGCTGGACGCTCTCCAGGCTCTGCTGCTATGGAATTGTCCGAAGCCTGATGGCTATGAGCCCATGCTCCCAGCTCACATCACACTGACTTCTGGCTCCTCAAACCTGTCTGGTTCTGCCGGGCATCCTTGGATCCTGGGGCCGGCTGGGAGGGGCCCTTCCCCCACTGCCTCCTCCTGGGCCCCTCCTGTGTATGAGGCTGTGGTCCAGGGTTGCCGGAGCGATGCTGGATCCACGCCCCACTCAGAGCCCACTGACTTTTGGGCTTTTCCATGGTTTTTGAAGACAGCAGCTGCTCCTGTCTCCTGTCTGAGCGTCTGAGCAGGTCTCTTGGATGCAAACCCATTGATAAGGGTGTTTCCAAGCACCCTGGGCTCACAAGAGCTCCTGGTTTTCCTTCTGGCTCCAGCTGTGAGACCTTCTTCCTAGCCATGTAGGGTGGAGTTCAAACCCAGGCTCTATGGCTGGGCTGAATGAATTCAAATCCTGCCCGATCCTTAATCCTCCCTATGGACATGCTTAGCTAGAGTGTCTAGACCCTCCCTGTGTCTATCTCAATGATGACAAGGCTTAGTCTCTCCTGGAGAACCTGGACAGGCTTGGGTGGTGAGGAAACCCTCTTGGGATGAGGGAACAGATCCTAGAACAGCCACCCCAACATTCCCACCCTAGTGGATTTCTCTTTGACTCCAGGCTGAAGGCTGGGTGTCCACGATGACCGATGGGCTTGCTTGTTTCCCAAAATTCCCTCGACATTCCCATCATTTCTCTCCCATCTCTCACCTGACCTTAGGCCTGGAGCGGGGCTTGTGTCCATGATGCCCTGTCCTTCTGATGTCCCGGTCCCTCCTGGACCTTGTGGAACCCAGAGTCCCTTTCACCCCGCCAATGGAGGGCCAGACGCCATTGACTCAGCAGATAGGGGACCTGAATGCTACTCAATTTTATTAAACTCTACTGTTTAGCTTTCAGCAGGTCACAGCTCCTTTCTGGGCCTTGGTTTCCTGTCTAATGTTTGAATTAGGTCAGGTCAGTGATTTTAGACTTTATCCTCCCCGCCCCAACACTCTGCTTTTTTTTTTTTCTATTTGCAGCAACATCTTTCCTTTGAATAAAATCTTAGGTGAAACAGCGTGAACAAGAGGGGGACAGACCAAGACACAGGTGGGGATCTAGAAAATTCTCCCTTGGAGGCAAAGGCAGCACTAGGGAGGGACTGGCAAGGAAAGAGGCTAAACAGTTAAAATTTAGGATCACCTACTGGGCCTCTTGCCCTGTCCAAACATGTCCATCCTACGTCCCATTCTCTCATGTTCCTGTCCTCTGCTTAGAACTGATTGTGTATAGACGGTCCCTGGTTGAACCTATACATTTTTGGCTTTAATGTGGCTCGAGGCTGGGTGTGATGGCTCATGCCTGTAATCCCAGAACTTATGGGAGGATGAGGTGGGAGGATTGCTTGAGCCCAGGAATTTACAATCAGCCTGGACAACATAGTGAGTCCCCGTCTCTACCAAAAAATTAAAACAAAAATTAGCCAATTGTGTTGGTCCACACCTGGAGTCCCAGCTCCTCGGGAGGCGGAGGTGGGGGGATCACTTGAGCCCAGGAGTTTGAAGGTTCGGTGAGTTGTGATGGCACCACTGCACTCCGGCCTGGGCAACAGAGCAAGATCCTGTCTCAATAAATAAATACATACATAGAATAAAGATGGTTTGAAAATGATACGTATTCAGTAGAAACTGTACCTTGGATACCCATACGATCATTCTGGTTTCCACTTTCAGTACAGTGTTCAATAAGTTACATGAGACATTCAACACTTTACTATGAAGCAGACTTTGTGTTAGATGATTTGGCCCTACTGTAGGCTAATGTAAGTGTTCTGAGCACGCTGCAGGTATGCGAGGCTAAGCTGTGCTGTTTGGTAGGTTAGGCATATTAAATGCATTTTCAACTTACAATATTTTCAATTTACCATGGGTTTATTTGGACACAGCTCCAGTGTAAGTCAAGGAGCATTTGTAATTGGTTCTACCACGATGAATAGGTTCGTATTTTAACAGGGGCTTCCCAGAGACTTTTAGCTGGAGACGACCCTAAGAGGGAATGACAGGAGGGCTGGGGACCCGGGTGAGCTCTCGGGAGCAGGTGGACCGTTGGCGGAGACGTGAGCAGTTCCTTCCCAGCACTGAGCAGCACATTTTGTTTATACTGGGAGGGTTTCTGACTTCACAGCGAGAGTATTTTGGGAGAAACTGTCTCTCCCACATCTGGATTGGGGCAGAGACCAGCTGTTACTCCCATCTCTGTGTTCACACTGTTGTCATGTGTGGGGAAGCGCTGCCAAGTGCTGGGCGGGGATTGGAGCCTTCTGAATTCTCTTCCTCCCGCGCTCCCTCTGCCTCTTCTGGTCTTCTTGGAAGACTCTGGCCGAGGCAGTGGGACCCAGAGGGCTCAGGCCCAAGGGTCCGGGTTTGGATTCTGACTCCCACTTGCTGACTGTGGGGACTGTGTGCATGACGTCCCCATTCCCAGGTTCTCGTCTGTAAGATGGGAATGACTGGTAAGACCCACCTCTTCTATAGTAGGGAAGATGAAATGAGACCATGCACCCCGACATTCAAGGCACGGCAGTCATGGCCACCTTTTCTTCTCCACACTGGAGGCTCTGCAGAGATGGAACCACGAAACCTACCCAAGGGACAGGGCCCTTCCTGGACTCTGGCCAGTGCCTTTAGTTCTGGGGCATCTTCCCCGAATACACACGCCCACTCTCTCAGACACACGTGGCATGGACACACAACCATTCAGAGATGGACACAGACAAATACATGCAGACATGCTAGCACACGGGAGCACACGCCAGCCTTACACACTTGGGCACACGCACACACACCCCTTGGCACACATACACACGTGTGTACACTCAATACGATTTAGCCAATGGGTGTATTTCAAGCAGGTCACGTTAGACGACTCTTGCTAACTTTGAGAAAGGCCGATGAAGTCCACATCCTCATGGAACGTCTTGTCTAATGGGGGGGGCAGACTCTCAGAGTCCAAACCAAACCACATAGAACGAAATCACTTCGACTGAGGAGGAGCTGTGCTGGAAGTAACCTGAGGAATGACGGTGAGGGTCTTGGCGGGTACAATGGAGGCATCAAAGCGACATCTTCCCACCTCCCCCACCCCATATTGAAGGCCATACTGAAATCGCGGAGGACGAGAAGGAGTCAGTTATGGGAAGATCTGGGGGCAGAATGTTCCAGAAGAGGGACAGGGCCTTGAGGAGTAGCAGGAAGGCAGGACGGAGCGGGTGGAAATGAGGTCAGTGACAGTGGTAGTGGTAAGGCAGCACGTTCAGGGTCCTGCCGTCCTGGTGCGGAGTTCAGATTCTTCCATGTGCGACTGTGAGCTTAGAGATTGTTCTAAGACCTCCATGTTCGCCATATGATGCCTGCACACACGTATGCGGGACACCCTCAGGCACGCACGCGTGATCCGGTCTCATCTGTGCACACCCATGTGTGGTTCCTGTTGTAACATGCATGTGGGTGAGCTCTTAGGCACACATGCAGTGCACACAGAGGGACACCCATGTGTGGTTCCTGTTGTAACATGCATGTGGGTGAGCTCTTAGGCACACACGCAGTGCACACAGAGGGACACCCATGTGTGGTTCCTGTTGTAACATGCATGTGGGTGAGCTCTTAGGCACACACGCAGTGCACACAGAGGGACACCCATGTGTGGTTCCTGTTGTAACATGCATGTGGGTGAGCTCTTAGGCACACACGCAGTGCACACAGAGGGACACCCATGTGTGGTTCCTGTTGTAACATGCATGTGGGTGAGCTCTTAGGCACACATGCAGTGCACACAGAGGGACACCCATGTGTGGTGCCCACTTGGCACACACATGGCCTCACCCCTTTCCTGCTGGTGTTTTTTGGCAAACTGCCGACCTGCCTTGGTGCCCCCATCTGGAGCCACCAGGGCTGAGGCCAGGGCATGACTCAGGGTTCCTGGTTGAAGTCAAGGGGCAGCATTGGCTCGGGTTTAAGGCTGATTTCAGTGAGCGGCTGCTTGCTTTATGTTGTTCTTCAGAGTGGTGGGGAGGCAAAGCCCAGAGAAGCAGGGAGGTGGAGAGAGCCACACTGGCTCTGTTTTCCATTGTTGGGCCTCAGTTTCCTCATCTGCAAGATGAGCAGGGCAATCATGTGCCACTAAATGCTGCCACGACCTGAGGATGAGGCAGTGGAATGACCTGTGATTTTGATGTAAGCCCTGCAGTAGATTCAAGGCAGGAGAAATCAGCCTGACAAGAGGCAGTCAAGGAAGGCTTCCTGGAGGAGGAGCACTTGTGCCAGAGTGCATAGCCCATTCCTGCTGAAGCAGAACCCAGAACTGAGCTGCCCTTCATGGTGTCTGCCTGGGAAAGCAGCAGCAGGACCCTGGGCCACTTTTGAGCTGCTGCTTGTGATGTACACCCTGTGTGCAGTTCCACACACAGGACCCTGTAAGGTTGATAGGATTATCCCCATTTTACATATGGCAAAGTTGAGGCTCAGGTTTTATGGACCATTTCAAAGAGCCGAGAAGTTAAAGCCTAGGAAGGAATGTCAAGTCTGCTGTCCGATTTGCAGGAGCCCACACGGTGTCCACATCTCCTGCAGTTGCCTTCTCCTCCTTCCTCACACCCAGCCCCATCTCACTCAATCCTTAGTGCTCTGTAAGGGACAAACTGACTCCTTTTGAATGACAGTACCTGGAGCCCATTATGGGCAAAAATTACGGTCCAGATCCCTTAGGAATGAGTTGGAGCCTCCAGTGTGTCTGTCAAGTTCAGCATTGGTGGTTCATTAACATGCCCTTGGGGTCTCTCTGTCCCATGGTGATCCCCCTTCCATGGGCAAAAGGGGTGACAGTAACCCCATCTCTCTGTTTGCTGATGATGGCAGTTGGGGCTGTCTCAGCCTCTTGGACACTCGTCCTCCAGTGGGGCCAAGGGAGGGAGCATCGAAGATGAGGGTAACTGTCGGCTCCTGCTCTTGTGTTTTACATGGATGGGTCTCCAGTCTCCTTCACAGCTGCCTGGGTGTGAAGATGCTCTGATTATACCCAGGGGATGAGGAGTCCCTGTGGGGAGAGCCTGAATACTCGAATTAGACAGGCTCAGGCTCACATCTGCCCTCTGCCTTGTCCTAGAGCCTCATCTCATCTCCAAGACCTCTCAGCTGTAAAATAGCCCTTGTATCACTGAAGCCTCCTCAGGCGGGGATTCTCCTGGCTTGTTTACTCTGGAATCCTCCGTGTCTTGAATCGAGTAAATGCTCAATAGCCATCTGTTGGAAGTGTGAACTACAGAGCTGTTTGTGTGAACTGCAGAGCTGTTAAATGAGATAAAATGTGGTAAGGGCCTGTTCCACAGTCGGTGCTTCATAAACGATCACTGCTGTATTCATGTAAGGTGCCTGGAACACTGTCTGGAAAATAATAATACAATTAATAGTAATTTGGGGTATGATGATTAATTTTTTAGGCTTCTGATACAAGTTCCGCAATAACAGTCACTCCTCTGGGCATCTGTTACTGGTCAGGCATCTCCTCAGGTGCTTTGCAAGCCATCTTCTCATTAGACCTTCCTCGTGGCCTTGGGGGGCACTTTTATTACCCCCATTTCACTGACTAGGAAACTAAGGCTCATAGATGCCATGACTTACCCATAATTTTAATGTTTAGTTTTTCTAGAGACAGAGTCTAGCTCTGTAGTCTAGGCTGGAGTGCAGGGGTGCAGTCCTAGCTCACTGCAATCTCCAGTTTCTGGGCTCTAGTGATCCTCCTGCCTCAGCCTCCTGAGTAGCCGGAACTGCAGACACACATCATCACATCTGGCTATTTTTTAAATTTTTTGTAAAGACGCGGTCTCACTATGTTGCCCAGGCTGGTCTCAAATTCCTGGCCTCAAGTGATCCTCCTGCCTCCCACAAAGTGCTGGGATTCCAGGCATGAGCCACTGTGCCAGGTCCTTACTCAAAATATCAAAACCAAGAAGGAGAGAAGCTAGGGGTTGCGACTACCTTCTCTGTGGACTATCCCCCAATCTTGGTCTTTCATGGCCACCTAGGTAGCTTTTGCCCCATTATTAACCCAACATCATTCTTTAAATCCACTTTACACTAACTCACTTAAAAAAGATTTTAGCCTCAGCCTTAGCAACAATATCCATGACATCCCAAATTTGAAGTGATGATGATATTTTTAATACACATAAAAATATTTGAGAATTAAAACCAAAAAGTTTTATGCCTGTGTACCACCATTTCCCAGTCACTGGGGTGTTTAAACCTCTTTTTGGGACTTACAGATCCAGTTCAATCATCTTATTTCATGGGTGGGGAAGTGGGAGTGTCACACAGAGAAGTTCAGTGATTTGCCTAAAGCCACACAGCCAACACAGCTGAGACCTCCTGACTCCCAAGCCTGGGGCATTCCCGGCCCCTGAAACAAGTGTGTATGTCAGGAGAGGCGGAGCTCACCCAGGGGTAGGCCCTGCCTGAGTTTGGAAGGAGACAAGGCTCCGTTTCACAGACACCATCTCTGTTAACCCTCAGCGCACCTCTTCAGGAATGCCTTCTTGTTCCCATTTTAAAGTTGAAAGGACTGAGGCTCAGAGAGGTAGAGCAAGTCTCCAGAGGACGCACAGTGAGTAAGGGGTGGAGCTGGGATTTGAACCCCAGATCCGGGTGCTGTGCATTGGAGAATGTGGCAGTAAGGGGTGGAGCTGGGATTTGAATCCCAGATCCGGGTGCTGTGCATTGGAGAATGTGGCTAAGGACGCGCGGACTTGGTGGAAGGAACGCCGCTGCCGGTGGTGACGGTGCGGAGGACACAAGCCGGCTGGGAGCCTTCGACCTTCTTTTCCTCTTAGCCTGAAACGTCAGTGCTGCTGTACCTTTCTGCTCTCTGGAATAGATTTAGGTTGCAGAGGCCTTTGCTGCAGCTGACGTGCTGCGTATTTTTAACTTGGAGAAGAATGTCCTGGGCTTTCTGAGCCTCCCGCCAGCCGTACCTCCTTGGGACCAGGAATGCAGCCTGCTTCCTGCCTTCAGTAGCCTCTGATTTTCTCCCCAGCCCAGCAGCCCTGTCTTCTCAAGGCGAGACGGCTAAAGGTCTTGGGAATTTTCGTAAAACTCTTAAACCTGGCTGCGAGCCAAAGGGAAACAGCTCAGAGAAGGCTGACGCTGTCTGGGAGATGATAGAAATATGGCATTCCTGCGGCAGGCGATTCCTGAATTTACGGGGGGCCGCATGCAGGCCCATCAACAAGCAGCCGGCCCTGATGGCTGGATCTTTGCAGCACCCAGAGACGCAGCCGGCAGGAAAAGAAGAGGAATAATCGCAGCCAGTTACACAGCTTTTGCTGTGGGCCAGTGTTCATTGGTCTTCATCGGTTAGCTCCCCAAAGCCTCATGAGCTGAATGGGGTGGGTGCTATTGTTAGTGACCCAGAGAGGTACACTAACTGGTTCAGGGTCACACAGCCAGAAAGTGGTGGGGCTGGAATTCGAGCTCAGTCTTTTTTTTTTTTTTTTTTTTTTCTTTTCGCTCTGTGCTGTGCAGTGGCCGGATCTCAGCTCACTGCCTCCGCCTCCCGGGTTCACGCCATTCTCCTACACCTAAGCTGGGACCACAGGCGCCCCCACCTCGCCCCTAGTTTTTTGTATTTTTTAGTAGAGACGGGGTTTCACCCAGGATATCGTGACCTTGTGATCCACCCGTCTCGGCCTCCCAAAGTGCACAGGCTTGAGCGAGCTCAGTCTTTTGCTGCTGTACATCCCTGACTAAACAATACATGTATGTACACACAAGCGAGCATGGACACAATACATGTGTGTGCACAAACACATGGACACAACACACACACAAAGACATGGATGCAGCACAAGAACACATATGCATATACAACATGCATGCACATACAACACACGATGGACACAGTGCTCACAGGAACACACGTACACACACGTACACCATGTGCGTGCATGCACTGACTCATAGACACATTTCAAAACCTGAAGCCAGAGTGCTTACCTGGATCTCTGGAGCAGGGCCAGGACTGTCCCTCAGACCCTGGGAGCACCAGCTTCCTTCCTCCCTTCCCTCCCTTCCCACAGATGTTTGCTGTGGTTCCAGCCAACTAGCCAGATGTGCACCATGGCCCAGGATGTCTCAGAGACCCACAGGCTGAGGGGGTTGCCAGACTGCCCCCAGATGTCTCCGTGACACCATCCGGCCCCAGGCTGAGAGGAGCCAGACCCTTGAAAGGGACCCATTGCTCTGCAAGGTTGCTGGGCTGTCACGGTGCAGGGGGCAGTTAGCCAAGAGAGCTGAATTTTGTGGTCCAAGCACGAACTCTAAGGCTGAGTCCAGCTTGAAGCCACCATGAGACTGAGCGCGAGCCGTCTGCCCTTCCTGAGCCTTAGCTTCCACTTTGTGCAATGGGGACAGCCAGGCCAGGTTGGCCTCTCGAGGGTGTCATGGGGACTGAACACATTTCAAATGGAAAGGAATCTTAAAGATCTCTTGAGTTCTCAATTTGCTGATGGGGAAACTGAGGCTCGTATCACGCTGAGAGTCAGTGGCAAAATTGAGCTTGGAAACTGGTTCCTACAAATCTTGGCTGGAAGCGTCTCATATTTAACGTAACCAGCTTCTTCATTGGCACCAGGTAGCAGAACACAGGAATGAAAGGATTGTTCTGTCTTCTTGCTAGCAGGCCTGTTCTGACATTTCCTTTTTGCCCCAAGACATTTTTCTCTGGGGTTACTGATGAACAAAATGGAATTTTCTCTGAGACGCATCCAATTGGTCCAAATACCAGTGCCGTCAAATATAACATTTACTTCTCCCAAACCCTGGGCTTTGGTCTGTTTCACCCCAGACTCCCTGATCCAGATTTCAGAGACCTGGGGTCAATGGCAAGGACATTGCATCATAGTGCTCCATACTGACGCGACTATAGGCTGGGTTTGGGCTGTCTCTCTCCTCTCAGGGAGGTGGCAAGGAGGGAGAATGTCAGTGTCAGGAGTATGGGCTTCCGAGTGAGGCAGATGTGAGCTCAAATCCCAGCCAGGCCTCTCACTAGCTGAGTGACCTTGGACATGTTTCTTAACCTCTCTGAGCCTCAGTTTTCTCATCTGTAAAATGGGGATGAACATATGTCATGAGGCTTAAATAAGGTAACAGATGTGCAGTGCTCAGCAGGGCTGGTACGGGAAGTGCTTGGCAGTTAAGCTCATTTTCCAGAGAGACAAAGGGACGAGTCCCAGGTAGGCCACCTTTGAAGCTTGGCTCTGGCTGTAGGTCGGCCCCCTGGGTGACGTGTGACTTCGTTTTTCCATGCTTTCCCTCTGGAAAAGACCTCAGCTTCTCTGCAGCCACCATGTTTGCCTATCCTAATATCTCTTTGCAGACAAAGATCCCCGTAACTAGTTCCTGCACTACCTACTCAGTCTCAGACCTATAAAAAGCTGACCGGGGCTGTTATTTTAAATGCTGTCACTGCATTTCCCTTCAAGGCTCTCTGCTGGAACTGGCCTGCTGTTCCCATGACTGGTGGCAGATCTGTGAGCTGGCTTTCAAGGACAAGGAATGGACAGACAGTGGCGGCCACTGCCTGAGGGTGGGGGCTAAATTCATGCTCTGAGGAAAAGCAGCCTCACCACCCGTAGCCCTTCCTCTACCGTCTCTCTTATTTTTCGGCAGCCTGAGTACCTACTCTATGCTCCAAGGACTTCCCAGGTAATCTTTTTACAGATGAGGAAGCCATGACTCAGAGAGGGACAGCACTTTCTCCAAGCACACACAGCAGAAAAGTGCATGGTTCTCCTGGACTCCCGGCTCCGAACGCTTTTCCTGCCTGCCTCTTTTCTTCATCCGCTGCCTCTTCTCCCCTCCCTGAACTCTTCCTCCTCTTCCCCTTCCTGTATTCCTTTCCTTCCTTCTCTTCCCTGTCGCCTTCCTCTTCCCCTTCTTCCTCTCTCAGCTCCAGTTTCCCTTCCCTCCTCTCTTCCAAGCCTTTCTCTAGAAGTCTTCTTTACCCCACTCCTTTTTCCGTCACCATCATCATTATAACACTGGAAACACATCAGGAGAGAGAGATGACATGTCTGGGTTCCTCCCCGCCCAAGCCCTGCACCCAGGCCATCCGGTGCATAACGTCCTTCAACAACCCTAGGAGATGGGTACCATATCTCATCACTTTACAGGCAAGGACAGGACAGGGGGACCCGGAGGAGGAAGCCACCTGCCAAGGTCCCACATGAAGCTGGGGCTTGGGCTGGGGTCTCTGTGTAGATCTGGCTCACATCAGAGACTTCATGTTGTAATAGACACACACACACTCAAGCTTTAAAAAGGAGAGTTAACTTACAAACTGTCAAGTATACAGAGTGTAAGAGAGCAGCTCAATGCATTTTTACATGTATATACCACCCATTACAAAATAGCACATTTTCAGCACCCGGAAAATTTCCCTTGTGCCAGCCTCCCAGTTGACACCCAGAGTCCCTGGTCTTAACTCAAAACTTCAGCTCTAGCCACATCTGGGCTGAAATCCCTATTGTGTGACATTGATCAAGTTGATTTGCCTCTCTGTGCCTCAGTTTCCTGATCTGTAAAATAGAGCTACAATCCTCTCCCTCGTAGGACAGCTGCGGAAAAAGCCTGTCTTAGGTTACACAGCAGGCACAGACGAGCAAGGTGGGCCTTATGGTTAATGTTACGAGTGTGCCAGAGCCTGGGCCTCCCCTGCTTCCAGCAGTCATGGAGGCTGCTGTCACCCATCAGGCTCCCAGCCCCTCTCTGAGTCCCAAGGCCCCAGCCTAAGAAGGCCCCAGGAGCCAGGCCTGCTTCTCTGGGGAAGTGAGGCACGGTGGCCCCTGACCCCAGCCATTTGCCTGACCCCAGACCACAGCCTGCAAGAGGCTAACCTGCCCCCCGAACGCTGCCTGTGACCCCCCTCTGGGTTGGCGAGGCTGTGCCCGCCCGCACCCATTCATGTATTTTGTATTATAAAATGACTGCTGTCTCCATGGCAACATAAAAGGAGCCGATCTCATTACTGGGGCCCGGACACATTATTTTCTCCAAGGAATTTCTTCTTTTCATTATTTCCCTCCAAAGGTCAGTTATCCTCTCAGGCGGGGCGGGGGGCGGCAGCGGAGCGGGGGGGGTCTCTGAAAGGTGAGCCGGATTCATGGCAGAATTCCCCTGGCGGAATTTACAATCATTTTGCCTTTTTCCCCTGCTCTAACACCGTTGGAGAGATTTTCTTGCAGCTAGGCGGTTCTCTTTAACCCCCGCAGCCCCAGCAGGGAGCAGACAGGCTACTCCTGTTGTGCTGTCCTGGGAATCCCCACCCATCTCTGTGCCTCCTTCCTCCTCCTCACGGTCACCTGCAGCTGCCCGACTTCAGGTTCTGAGAGCAAGAGAGGTCTGGAGTTTGTCTGATTAACCATGGAGGATTGAAGGACTCAAAGGCAATTTGCTTTCTCTCTAAGTCCTCCCATTGGGAAAAGCACCCCTTTAAAAGTTAATACTAGTGATAATAATAATTTATATGGATATCTGGAATGCTGTGTAGTGTAGTAATTCAGAATTTTGGTTCTAGGGTCAGAGGGACCTGGGTTCAAACCCTGCCTCTGTCAATTTCAGGCTGTGTGACCTTGGGCAGTTTGCTGCATCTCTGAGCCTCGGTTTCCTTATCTGTAAAACAAGTCTCATACTGGCATCTGCCTTGCAGTGTGGGGTAAGGATGGAAGGAGATATGTATGTAAATTACTGAGCACAGTACCTCGCACATAATAAACAATCAATATTGGTGATTTATCTTTGGGTATATATCTCTCAGGTACTGTGTAGTTATCTATTGATGTGAAGCCAATCACTGCTAAGACTTAGTAGCTTAAAACAACAATAAGCACTTATTATCATTCATAGTTTCTGTGTATTGGGCATTGGTAGCAGCTTCATTGGATGGATTTGGTTCAGAATTTCTCTTGCTGTTGCAGTCGTGTGTCTGGGGCTACAGTTATCTGAAGTCCTGACCAGGGCTGAAAGCTCTAATTCCAAGGTGGCTCACTCATGGCTGGCTTTTGATCAGGGTCCTCAGTTCTTCTGGGTCTTCACATGGGCTGTTCTCAGGGCTGCTTGAGCATCCTCACAACATGGCGGCTGGCTTTCCCCAGAATGCATGATCCAAGAGAGCAAGATGGAAACTGTGATGACTTTTATGATCTTCTTTAATCTTGCCAAGGGAGATTCAAGGCTGATTTCCATTTTACAGAGGAGGCTGGGGCCCATAAAAGGAAAGCAATTTGCCCAAGTGTTGAATTCCAGATCTGAGTTCTTTCTCCTGCCCCTGCTTCTCATGGACCCAGTAACTATGGGGGTTGGATTCTGCTGCTCCAAAGGGAGGGAGACTTGCTGGGAAGAGAAACTCTGGGCAGCCCGAGTCTGTATTGCAGCTGGTTGGGGCAGAGCAGTGCACAGACACTCAACAAGTGAAGCCAGTCAAAACACTCCCCCCGACGAAGCCAGTAGAAGAAGCGTGTTTGTAAAACTGATGGCGTTTTTGTTGACAGGCAAATGTCTATATTACATGGCAACAAATGGCTGGAAGATGCAAAAACGCAGTCAATCATCAGGGATTTTTTTTTTTCTCTTTAGAAAAGAAAATCTCTCCTACCACCAAACAGGATGAGTGATGTTTGCTTTGTGTTTGCAGATCATTCTCTGATTTAGCAGGTTCCTGGGGTGCAGCTGTGGAGACCCAGGGCAGCCCAAATCCTTTTGAACCAAGCAGGGAAGGGTTTTCAGATTTTCTTTCCAGTGACCCAAGGGAGGAAGGGCTGTGCTGAGATGTACCACTGTCAGGAAGAGAGAGAGAGAAAGCTCTGGGCGTGAGGGGTACTAGACCTCTGGATCGGGTGTCATCCGCTTGCTCCTTGGCATAGTTTTGGCTCCGATTTTCTGGCTGACTTTCAGAATCCCAGTATTCCTCAGACTCTGTTGTGCTCAGAGCCTTGCGGGAGAGCTGGTGAGAATGCAGATGCCCAGGCTCCAACCCTGGAGATTCTAGTTCACGAGGCCAGGGAGGGTGGCCTAGGTACCCGCATTTTTAAAATACTGCCTTCTCCTTCCTAGAGATACTAATGCAGGTGGTCCTGGGGAAACACTCTTGGAAAAACACGTGATGTGGAAGAAAGATCCTGTGGCCTCCGTTCCCTTGGTCCAACACATTCCTGGTCATGTCAGGGCCCAGCTGGGCTGTGTCTCCAGGAAGTCATCCCTGATCCCCCGTTTCACAGAACAGCTCACACTCGTAATGACCCTGTTGCGCCTACCCCTCTCATTTCCTCTGGCTCAGTTTCTCAGAACTACACAAGGGGAGCCTGAGGTCTGAGTCCTCTGCCTGATGTCAGTTCTTCAGATGTGGAAGCCATTAGTTCATTCATTCATTCAGTCAGTCATTTGCCAAGTCTGTATTGATCACCTGCTACATGCCAGGCACTGAGGACAGGGCAATGACTGAGACAGATTTGGTAACTGTTGCCCCCGCCCAGAGTCCAAGGTCTAATGGGGGAGACAGCTCAAACAAGCCAAGACACAACTCTATAAAATATCTGTAAGTTGTATGTTTCCCAAGGGCGTAAACATAAATAGGGACCTGGGGGGCAGCTACTTTCCACTACGAGGCTGGACAGAGAAGGGCTCTGCGAGGATAGGACTTTTGAGTTGAGATCCAAAGACAAGAGGAGGCTGATTACTTGAGAACTGGGGAAATGGCATTCCAGGCAGGAGGAACAGCATGTGTAGAGGTCCAGAGGCAGACAAGACCCAGAAGTGTTCAAGGCAGAGGAAGAAGGCCAGTGTGGCTGGAGTGGAGTGAGTAAAGGGGAGAGCACCATGAGATGGGCATGGAGCACACCACATGCAGACTGCAGCAGAGTCTGGGTTTTATTCTGAATCAGACAAGAAGCTGTCAGAGAGTGTTGCATGGTTAGAAGTGAAAAGGCTGGTCGGGCGCGGTGGCTCACGCCTGTAATCCCAGCACTTTGGGAGGCCGAGGTGGGCGGATCATGAGGTCAGGAGATCGAGACCATCTTGGCCAACATGGTGAAACCCCATCTCTACTAAAAATACAAACAAATTAGCCAGGTGTGGTGGCTTCCTTCCTTCCTTCCTTCCTTCCTTCCTTCCTTCCTTCCTTCCTTCCTTCCTTCCTTCCTTCCTTCCTTCCTTCCCTCCTTCCCTCCCTCCCTCCCTCCCTCCCTCCCTCCCTCCCTCCCTCCCTCCTTCCTTCCTTCCTTCCTTCCTTCCTTCCTTCCGTCCTTCCTTCCTTCCTTCCTTCCTTCCTTCCTTCCTTCTCTCTCTCTTCCTCTCCTTTCTTTCTCTTTCTCTCTTTCCTTGACAAAGTCTTGCTCTGTCGCCCAGGCTGGAGTGCAGTGGCAAGATCTCAGCTCACTGCAACCTCTGCCTCCCGGGTTCAAGGTTTCAAGCGATTCTCCTGCCTCAGCCTCCTGAGTAACTGGGACTAGAGGTGCATGCCACCATGCCTGACTAATTTTTGTATTTTTAGTAGAGACGGGGTTTTGCCATGTTGGCCAGGCTGGTCTTCAACTCCTGACCTCAAGTAATCCAGCCGCTTCTGCCTCCCAAAGAGCTGGGATTCCAGGCACGAGCCACCACACCCGGGCAGACACACCCGGCCAGAAGTTTCACTGTAACAATTAAGGGAGTGAATCTGGGAGGCTTTAGAGCATACCAGCTATATAGCCAGGAAGAAAATCGCTCTCCCCAGTAGAACTCCTGATGATTTGCTAAGAGCGGATGAAGAGCTGTGAATGGTGACTAACCCCTCTTAGTTTAACTGCTCACATCAAGCCATCAAATAAACTTTGGAAGAATACCTATTACGTATTTACTACTGAGAAGGGATCAAGACACACGAACAGACAATTCTGTGAAGTGCACATCTGCGCCTTCTCTCCTGAGCCCAAGACGTTTCCCTCCCCAAGGGCTCCACAACATGCTTCAGCATGGAGAACAAACCTGGGGTTCCTATGAACTTTCACTGGAAGGATCTTGTTAACACCCCCTGCTCATTAGTATTTCTGCCAGGCGTGACCCTTGAAGAAGCTTCATTCATTAGGCAGATGTATCAATAATCCAGATATATCTTTCAGACAATTTTTTTTTTTTAATGGATAAGCATTTATTCACTTTAAGGCCCTGGAAAACACGGGCTTTGGTGCTGGAGCACTCAGCTTACGCAAAATGCGGTGAGTGCTAAAATTTGCTTCTTTTTGATTTAGTCTCTTGCTAGCTTGAAGGACTGGTTTTATAACAGGTCAATTTCAGACCATTTGATATTGATATATGAAGATCCTTAGGGATTATTGAATGCATTTTTCATCCAGCTGCGATAGTATCATATAAGGAAAATGGGATTGACTGTTAAGTACAAATTGAAAAAGACATGGTCATTTAAGATAACTCCTTATCTGTATACAAGGAAATGGTATCAGGGAAATAGACCACCAGTTGACAGAAATAAATTTCACCTTGGGTTCCTCCTCCACACACCTCCTCGACTGCTGTTCACACTTGTCTGGGATTATTCAATTATTCTGGGAGCCCTTTCCTGGGGCCCCTGTTAGAGGATGTGTCTGGAGGGAGAAGAAAGTTCTCTGCTGTTTTATTCTAGAAGGAAGGATTGGGTAGAAGAGCTGGGACCATTCGTGGGATAACCCTCCGGGACTTTGCAATGGGGCAGCTTTATCCCATAATACGGCAGGTCTTCCCAGCAGAACCTCTGATGCTTGCTGTAATAGAACAGGCGAAGAGCTGAGAACAATGATTTCACACCTTTTTTCATCCACCAGGCTCACTCGCATGACCTCTGTTGCTCACACTGGGGACACTCAGCCTGTGTCCTGGGTGATGGGTTGAGAATTTCTATTCTTACACAGTAAAACACTTTTCATAGCTCACATCTCTTTGACACATGACAGCTCACACAATCTTTTGGAGTGGCGTATACACTCCGTGAGCCAACGCGAGTTCTGCCTGACTCCTAAGCCCGTACGCTTTCCTGCATCGCGCACAAGAATTGTGGATTTGAAGCTCAGTTGGAAAATTCTCCAAGACCCCTAATATTCCCTTTGCTGATGGTTGGATGGCAGGAAACTTTTCTGGTCCCCTAGCGTGGTAGAGTGCACTGGCCTGTTTCTGTTCTTGCCGTGCCCCCTTCTCCAATTCTGGGGGTGGTAGAGGAAAAGGGCTGCTACTTTTACAGGTCCTACTTGTGGAGGGGTCAGCTGGGAAGTACATGCTCTGGGTCCCCTAGAAGACAAGGCTTGGGGTGGTGTTGGACGTGACCTTGAGGGAAGCAGGGTACATGCTCCAGCTTGGCTCCTCTCACCCTACAGGGGAAATCAACATCAGAAATTCTCTCCAACTTCACAGAGGAAAGGGCTTTTAGAGACCTAAGGGGAACCAGGTGATCTGAGGCCTAAAAGTCATCCCCCGTAAGCTGACTTAAGGCTAACTCATTATTCCTGAGGACTTACTGTATGCCAGATTTGCCACTTCCGGGAGACTCTGAGAAGGGTGTGATGAAAATTGGACCAGTCTCTTTATATGCACAATGTTGTTAGAACTCCCAGCACCATCACTCTCATTTTGTGGATGAGCATCACCAGCTGAGCAATATGACCCCCATTTTACAAACGAGAAGACTGAGGCTCAAAGGTGGGAAGTAACTTGAACAAGTCACACAGATGTTAGTGGGAAAATAAGTTGAATCTGGGGTTGTTTAACTTTAAAATAATTCACTCATTCACTCATCCACTCATTTTTTCATTCATGCATTCCCTTACCCACCTACACATTCATCTTTCCATCCTTCCTTCCTTTTTCCCTTCCTTCCTTCTGTTCATCCATATACCTACCCACTCACCCATCCATCCATCCATCCATCCATCCATCCATCCATCCATCCATCCATCCATCCATTTGTTTTTCCTTCCACCCATTCCTTCATCCATCCATCTACCCCTCCATCTATTCATCCATTTATTTTTCCTTACTTCCATTTATCCATCCATCCATCTATCCATCCATCCATCCACCCGCCCATCCATTCATTCATCCACCCCCATCTATCCATCCATTTATTTTTCCTTCCTTTTATCCATCCATCATCCATCCATCTATTCATCCATCGACCTATCCATCCATCCACCCACCCATCCATCCATCCACCCATCCACACACTCACCCACCCATCCATTCATCCATCCAATGTCAATCAAGCACGTGCTGGGCAATAACCCTCCTTCATCACTATGAGTGATTTCTTGGGGGATTAGAGGGGACCCCAAGGCTATCCCCAGGGCTACCACATCCTGGGGCTGACCAGAAGCCATCATGACAGACACTTGAACCATGCTGGAGACCTTAGTCTCAACTTTTCTAGGAAGAGGCAGGAAGCAACAAGCTGCAGGGCATCTTCCACCTGGCATGGGGATTGGAGTGTGGCATCAGAAGACGCGCTTGGAAGATGGTGTGTGTAGGGGGTGGAGAGAGTGGCTGGCATAAGTAGTTCACTTCCCTCCCAGAAACCCACAGGCAATCTCTCTCCACCAGCCTATAATTCCAGCTCACCTGTCAATAGGTGCAGGGCACGGAGCCAATTCTTTCTGAGTCTCATGAATTACAGCACTAAATTCTTTGGTACTAATAAAATGCTTTCTCTCTCAAAGACTTGACTGAAAGAACCACAAGTCCATTGAGATCCTCAAGTCTTCTCTCTCTTTCTCTCCCTCTCTCTGAGTCTGCACTCAGGCAGGGCCTTAAATTGCTGGCTGAAAAGGTGATGTGCCCTTGGGGGCTGCAGGTCTGCTTGGCAGGAGCTGTGGGTGGGGTCCAGGGCTCTGGGTTCAAGACCTGCCACCCTCTGGTCCTGACGTAAGTAGATTGTTCCTAGGGTTTCTGAAGTTTTTTCCAGCCTGACCCAGCAAGGGCTGACTTTCTCTAATGCAGAGTGTTTAGGCAACCCCACTTATCTGTAGATCCCTAAACATAGTCCTTGTGTTCTAGACATTCACAGTCTAGAGGGAAAGACAGATGTGCCAGCAGCTATAATTCACAATCATAGTGATGCAGGAATGTTAGGTGAACCAAAACTATTATTAGTTTCTTGTTGCTGCTATGAAAAATGACCACAAAGTTCATGGCTTAAAAATAACAAAAATTAATTTTCTTACAGTGCTAGAGGCCAGAAGTCCAAAATCAAGATGCTGGAAGAGCTGTGCTTTGTCCAAAGGGCCCGGGATGGATCCTTTCTGGCCTCTGCCAGCTTATGATGGCTCCAGGCATTCCTTGGCTTGTAGCCACATCACTCTAGTTCCCCTCTATCTTTGTGTGGCTTTCTCATGGGGAGCTTCACCGATCCTGAGCCCAGGATGAGGCACTTTGTGTTCATCATCCCCAGGAATCATCGAAGACAGCTGCGAGCCCGGTGGTGCGGTGCCCGTTGCACAGAGGAGGAGAGCGAGGCCCATGTTCCGTCCTCGTGGGGTGCTCAGCTGCAGCAGCCCGGACCCCTGAGGTGGCCACAAACTCTGGCCAGGGGCGGCAGGAGCACTGTATACGTTGTAGGGCCTGTTTGGGAAGACATTGAAGAGTAGGCGCCGGTGAGTCAGGTTATCTCCAAAGAGGAGTCAAAGATGAGCTCTGGGTGGAGAGTGTGACCCTGCGTGGCCCTCCCCATTTTACAGATGGGGAAACTGAGCCTCAGAGAGAAGAATGATGTGGCCAGGGTCCCATAGCGAGGATGCGGCGGAACCAGGATTGGAACCCAGACCTGTCGACTCTGGAGCTTTTGGGGACTAGGATTCTTTCTGCGTGTCTTTCTCTCTTGCCAAGGTATGGACCTTCCATAATAATGAATGAGCACCGACATTTGCCAAGTGGCTGCTCTGTGCCTGACGTGGAGCTGAAAGGTCTGGAAAAGACTCCAGCTGTGGCCTTGATGACTGATGCCACGGGGAGGGCAGGGAAGGGGGAAGCCCTAGGAGATGGTGCAGCAGTGGGAGTAAGTGTCAGCGGAGGCCCCTTTAAAACCACTCCCAGGGCAGAGGGATGGAGGCAGGAGAGGCTGTGTGGAGAGGCCCCTGAACACCCTGGCTGGAGCCACCATTGTCACTCATCTGGATTATTGTGGCAGCCTCCTTGAAGGTGTTCCTACCTCCATCCTTGTCTCCCAGTAGCCTATCTTCAGCTCCAGCAGCCAGGGGGACCCTAACGCATGAGACTGCATATAACATCATCTGCTGCACTCCTTCCTAGAGCCCCTTCGCCCCCACAGCCAGCGCCAATGTGCTCCGGACACCCACACTTCCCTGCCTTCACCCATCTCTCGGGTCCCACCCCAACACCTCAGCCTCCTCCTGCCTCCCTAACACCCTCTTCCTCAGGCCTTGCATTTGCTGTTCCCCCTGCCATGACTGGTCCAGGTCCAGACATCTGCAGGGCCGTCTTCCTCATCTCCTTCCTGATGTGACTTCTGACATCTTCTCCACACAGTCTCCGTGGCCACTCTCTTAAGTCACTGTCCTGGCCCCAGGACTTCCCATCGCCCTTCCCTGCTTTATTCCCTGCTTGACGGCACTTTTCACCTTCTGCCATATCACCTACTTATTTATTTTCTTCCTCCCCTCAACTAGAATATAAATTTTGTGGAGACAGAAAGTTCTGTCTGCTGCGTTCACTGCTCAACATCCAGGAGTCTCGGCACCTATGAGGCATTTAGTGGACCTCAATCCATCTTCTATGGATGAACAAATGGGTGTCAATCATAATTTTGGGGATTTTGGTTAATGATCAAGGAGCCATGTAGGAGAGTGGTTAAGGGGACAGACTCAGGGTCAGGTAGAAATTAGATCAAATTCCAGTGGTGCCACAGATCAGCTGTGTGACCTGAAGCAAGTGACTCAGGTTCTCTGTGCCGTGGTGTTCTCACCTGTTCAATGAGAATGCTAGCCTCACCTGCCTTGGGAGGAGCTTGTGAAGACTGAGTGAGCCTGTGCATGCAGGGCAGGTAGTATGAGGGGAATACAGTAGGTGCTCACTCAATGACAGACCTTATTACTACAGATGCATGGAGAATTCTTGGAATTTCAGCAAAGGGGCTTGGAAGATCATCTGACCTTTCTTCCCCTTGCAGGTGGGGGAAGCCAAGGCATATTCCAGAGCCCAGGGAGGGTCAGAGCTTTGCTTGCCTTCCTTCCTTCCTTCCTTTCTCTTTTCTTTTCTTTTCTTTTCTTTTCTTTTCTTTTCTTTTCTTTTCTTTTCTTTTCTTTTCTTTCTTGTCTTGTCTTGTCTTTTTTGATGGAGTCTCGCACTGTTGCCCAGGCTGGAGTGCAGTGGTGCGATCTCGGCTCATGGCAACCTCTGCCTCCCGGGTTCAAGCAATTCTCCTACGTCAGCCTCCCGAGTAGCTGGGATTACAGGCACCCACCACCACGCTCAACTAGTTTTTGTGTTTTTAGTAGAGATGGGGTTTGACTGTGTTGGCCAGGCTGGTCTTGAACTCCTGAACTCGTGATTTGCCCACCTCGGTCTCCCAAAGTGCTGGGATTACAAGCATGAGCCACTACACCCGGCCAACTTTTCTTTCTAAGTTAAAAGCCTGAACCCAGGATTCTCCAGGGTGAAGTCGGAGCTTGCAGCCAAGCCCTACTTCAGAGGCAGAATTCTCTGCTCTGGGCTGTGTGGAGTAAACACAACTGGGCCAGAAAGGCAGCTGTATTCATCGGGGTTCTCCAGAAAACCAAAATCAATAGAAAAGCATAAACACGTATATGAATATATAGAGAGATTTTTACATAAAATATATATTTAAAAGGTTTATATATAGAATGAGATTTATATATAAACATACATGAAGGGATTTATTATAAGGTTTTGGCTCATGGGATTGTGGAGGCTGAGGAGTCCCCGGGGGGATCTGCCATCTGCGAGCTGGAGATGGAGGAGGGCCAATGGCGTAGGCTGAAGACCTGAAAGCCGACGGTATAGATTCTTGCTGGAGTCCAAAGACCTGAGAACTTGGAGCATGAGAGCGGGAAAAAGACCAGTGTCCCAGCTCAAGCAGTCAGGCCAAGGGAATTCAACTCTCCTCCACCCTTTTGTTCTATCCAGGCCCTCTCCATCCGCTTGGGGCAGGGCCATCTTTACTCAGCCCGCCAATTTCAATGGCAGTCTCTTACAGAAATGCCTCGCAGACACATTCAGAAATAATGTGTAAGTCCTGAAAGATGAGCCCGAATTCCACCCAGCAACGGGCACATCTGGACCGTGACCACTGGGGCTGACCCTTGGGGCTGCTGTCATGCTTATGTCCTTGGGACACCTCGGAGGTTCAAACCACTGGTACCAGCTGGGTTGGACCAACAAGCTGGTGAGTTGGGCTGGTTAGAGGCTGGCTGGAGGTCATATGTGTTAACGATACTTTGCAGTTTGTGGGATCCATAAAACCTCACCTCCAAGGTCCCAGGTAACCAGGTAAGGTTTCCCTGCTCTGTTCACGTCTTCCTGCTTACCACTGCAGACAGTGATCCTTTTAAAGCACACGTGAGATCAGCCCGGCAATGCCTTCTACCTCTGCAGAGAAGGAAAACTAGACTTTTCCCCATGCTTGGCCCCCCAGTCCCCTCAGGATCAGGCCCCTTCCTCCTGTGGGACCTGAGGTCCTGCAACTCTGTCCTCTCTCACTCCCTTCCAGTGACACCAGCCTTGTCTCTGTGCCACAAGCATGCTGAGCTTGCCTGTACCCCAGGGCCTTTGCACATACTCTCCTTTTCTGTGGACCCTCCTTCCCCCAGACCTTGACGTTGCCCACTTGCCTCCTGCCGCTACCACCTCCTTTACTCCTGGCAACTACTGATCCGTTCTCCGTTTCTATAACTTTGTCGTTTTCACAATGGCATGTCAATGGAATCATGCCATGTGTAACTTCTTTGGGTTTTACTTTTTGGATTGGATGTAATTTTCTATTGATCCATCCAGGTTGTCGTGTGTGTCAATAGGGAGTGAACAAGATCTGCTTCCTCTTCAAACCTCCCCTCTCCAGAGAGGCCCCTGACACCACTCCTGTTTCATCACCTAGTTTTGTTGTGAAATTTTCTTGTTTATGTGATAACTGGTTTAATATCCAACTCCCCTAGTGGAGAGTGAGCTGAGCCTGTTGTATCCACGCGTCCCCTCCGGCCTTGGTAAAAATGCCCCACACCGAAGCAGTGCTTAGTAAATATTAATTTCTTTGCTGAGTGCATGCTCAGTTGCAGATGTGGACACAGAAGTTCAAAGAGGAGAAGGGATGTGTCTTGTGCTCCGCTGAGCAGTGAGTGAGTGGGTGGGAGAGCCTGGAGCAGGAGGCAGGTGCCTGATGCTCCACATGCTGGGCGCTTCTCCTGTGCCCTGTTTTGGGCTTTCCCGTAACTCTCTGCCAGTCTCATCGCAGCGCGCTGGGAGGTGGGGCAGCTGGGTTGGAGAGGTGAGGATGTGGCTCTGTGGGTGGAGGTTTGGGAGGAGGGCGGTCCTGGAGAGATAGCCCCAGAGGGGTGTGGTGTGGGTGTGGGCATGGTGTGGCCCACCCACCTGGAAAGGCTAGACCTTTCCAGCACCCCAGGGACCATGCTGTCCCCTCTGCCTTGGCCTGGCATGCCTTGTTCACTCCCTTGCAGCCCGCATCCCCCACAGGGCCTAGATGGTGAGTGGCCACACCAGCTGAAAGTACTAAAAGTTTCTGGCCGTCTGGAGCCCAAACATGTAAGCTATGGGAACCCAAGGCTGGCACGCCCGCCAGTGACACTTCCCGGAACCTGCATATTCTGGAGCTGGGGAATACCCTGGGGACCCTAGATCCAGTGGGTCTCCAAACCGCCGGTGCCCCTAAAAGACGGAGTAGGGGCCGTGGGCCAGGTATTCAGTTCAACAAGAGTGTCTTCCTATGCACCTGGCACACATATGGGCCGCGTAACATTCTACTTGTAAAATGGGCTCTGTGGGTTTTATTTTGATTTTTAAATAAACCTTTTTATTTTGAGATAATTGTAGAGTTGCATGCTGTTGTAAGAAATAATACAGAGTACACCATGCTTCCTTTACCTAGTTTTCCCTGGTGATAACATCTTGCAAAAACTATAGTCTAATGTTCCAACCTTGATATTGACTTTGATACAGATACAAAACATTTCCATCCTTCAGGTGGCCCCTTTTCTAGTAGCCACGCCCACTTATCTCCTGCCTCCACCACCTCCTTAACTCCTGGCAACCATTAATCCGTTCTCCGTGTCCGTAATTTTGTCATTTTCACAATGGAAAGTAAATGGAATGTAAACGTACATGCAGCATGTAACTTCTCTGGGTTTTGCTTTTTGGATTGGACGTAATTTCCCATCGATCCATCCGGGTTGTCATGTGTATCAATAGTCGTTCCTTGTTACCGCTGAGTCATATTCCACAATGTAGCTGTGTCACAGTGTGTCAGCCCAGTCACCTGTTGAAGGACACCTGGGTGGTTTCCAGTTTTGGGTTATTACGGATAGAACTGCTATAAACATTCACGTACAGGTTTTTATGTGAACATAAGTCTTCATTTCTCTGGGATCAGTGCCCAGGAGTGCAATTGCTGGGTAGCATGGTAGAGTATTTACTTTTTAAAGAAACTGCCAACCTATCTTCCCACTGTACAGTGTGAGAGAGAGCACGTTTTCCTCCCTTCATCTCACTGGCATTTGGTGTTGCCACTATTTTTTTTATTTTAGCCATTCTGACAGGGGTGTGGTGGTAGCTCATTGTGGTTTAAATTTGCATTTCTCTAACGGGTCTGCAGTTTTTTATTTTTTAATGTTTTGAACCATGATTGGGTCCCACTGGCCCATTTCACAGATGAGAGAAACCGAGACCTAGAGACTGCAATCAACATGGCCAGCTGCAGCTGGATCTCCTGATTTTGACCCTGATCATAGGCCATTCAGAGAGGAGAGAGATTTTGAAAAGCTCTTTAAAAGCATGTTTACTTGTACGTTTACTTGGAGGTGTGGAAAGCATCATTTTGATATTTTAACGGAGGCGGGTGTGCTTTCTGTGATGTTTTGTCCCTCAGGATTCTTGTCCACTTGGAGGGCTGGCTTCAAGCTGTCTCGGAGGGATGTGTTGTCACCACACACTGGTTGCTGGATGCAGGGACATCTCTTCTTTATAGATTGAGAGCTCTCTTGAGCTGCCCTGAGGGCGATGGTGGAGTCTGGCCAGGGAGTGGGGGCTGCCTGACACTGGCCCACCCAGCCGACAGAGGCTGCATCTTGATGCTAAGGGGGTGTCACTAATCTCCACCCTGAGAGGGACATGGCCACCAGCGAGGCTTGAGGCTATAGTTGACCTGGGAGCCACAGGTCAGGGTTTAAGCCCCCCAGCCATGCCCTTCTCCCTCTCCGGGCCCCCTTGCCCTCTGTCCCCCACCCTGCCACTATCCATTCCTCACAAAACATCTTCTCCCCTCCTTGTCCTCCCAGAGCTGTTGTGTGTCTTATTTTATCTCATTTTATTTTTGGAGAAAGACGCATTTGTGAGACCCAGGAGGAGGGGAACACAGCATCTGTGAAGGAAGGGCGTCTGGAAGAAGACAACACACACACACACACACACACACACAGACGCACAATTTTTAAAAGCATGGTAATAAATGCTATTCACAAAAAAAAGAAAAAAAGTAGAGAAAAACCCACCCCACAATCTCTGAAAAACACAGCCCATTGAAATGACAAGCCGAAAATCATTTGCTAAGCGCCGAAACCATTCCCTTTGTCACCCAAATCCTTCTGTTGACAGTTACCTTTCAATCCCACAATTGTGTGGCAAGGGCTGATTTTTATTCAATGTTCTATTCACCCTGCGTATTAATGAAAAGGGGGGAGGGAAGAAAACTTGTAAGAATGGTGTTTAATAGGCTGATAGACAAGCCGTCTGGATTCCCCAGCCAACCCCCTCTTATCAGTGGTTCACAGTGGGGCTGACGCTGTCTCTCTGTCCTGGCTCAACTTGGCGTACTTGCTCAGTCTCGGCCCCTGCAATAGAAACTCTGGGATGGATGGACTGATTTTCTTTATGTATATATATATATGGTTTGATCTTTTCTTCTTAGTAGGGAGGAAGGAACACACACAGGTCGTGACTTCATCCCATGATTCAGATACACACCCAACAAGGTTTATTGAGTGTCTACTGTGTGCCAAGGGTCTCTGCTGGGTGCTGGGGTCAGGCATAGAACTTTGGACCGGCAGACAGATCAGTAAGCCGGGTTGGTCTAGGTGTCGGGAGAGGTCATCGTGGGCCCCACTGATGTGGGAGACTGTGGGCCTCAAATCATTCCTCTAGGTTCCCCCAAGGCAGAGGGGCCTGGAAACTGTCTGGCCCCATCTTTGCACAGAGAAGGAGGAGGCTGCCCTGGGTTTTGTATTCACCTTTCTTTGTGCCTGGTGGGAGGCAGGGGGCTGGACAGCATGAACACCCCAGTTAGTTCTGTTTAGAGACTGTATGGGATCTTGAGGCTGGAATCTCACCTCTGCCATTTAATTCCTGAGGCGCCTTGGGCGAGTCGCTTCACCTCTCTGAACCACAGCCCCCTGGCTGTTCTGTGATAGTGGCGGTATCTTTGTAGTGGAGTAGCATGGAGAAAAAGGGGAGATTCTGCGAGCCGAAGTCCCTGGCCCGTTCTCTTTCTCTCCCTCTTTTACCTCCTCTCTTTGTGTTCTCTCATGGATTCTAGAACTCCATGGCGAGTGCTATGCCGGGGCTGGGTGGAGGGAGAGCTCAGGAAAGCAGCGAGGAGTGCAGCTTAAACGATGTATTTGTGACAGTGAAACCGGCTCTCTGGCTGGGTGATGAGCTCCCCGCCATCCGAGGGGTGTAAGTGGAAGCCAAAACCAATGCCAGCCTGGTGAGGATGTTCCAACAGTTGCCATGTGGATTGAGGAACCAGTACCAGCCTTGCAACCGGCCCACTTCCACTCCTGCTTTGTTCCCTACACAACCCACTCCAACCCCAGACCCTATAGCAGTTGGCCTGATTTTGCTTCCATCGCACAGGCCCCATACCTGCGAGGCATTCTTGAATCTTCTCCTACCCACTACCCCATGCTCGACCTGGGCAAACTTCGTCTTTAAAACATCTCAGCCCGTGCAGTCAGTGACTCACGCCTGTAATCCCCGCACTTTGGGAGGCCGGGGCAGGCAAATCACTTGAAGTCAAGAGTTTGAGATCAGGCTGGCCAACATGGTGAAACCCCATCTCTACTAAAAATCAAAATTAGCGGGTCATGGTGGTGGGTGCCTGCAATCCCAGCTACTCAGGAGGCTGAGGCAGGAGAATCGCTTGAACCCAGGAGGCGGATGCTGCAGTGAGCCGAGATCGCATCATTGCATTCCAGCCTGGGCGACAAGAGTGAGCCTCTGGCTCAAAACAAACAAACAAACAAAAAAACAAAACCACATCTCAAGGCCACCAGCTCTCACTCCCTCCCTACACCTTTCACCTGGCACCTGCGGGGTCCCCTCTCTGGCTCCCTACTTCTCTCCTGGACCCTTCAGTCCTTCCTCTTCACAAAGCAGAGGGAAGCCTTGAATCCACGTGTCGGATCTCCCCCATCTGCTCAGAACTTTCTGTTGACCCCCATCTCGAGGCCCTCATAACCCGGCCCCTGTTACCACAACTACTGCCCGTCTCCCTCCTATTTGCTTCATTGACACCTCTCCGGAACTTTTGCTGTCCCTTGAATATGCCAACTGTGTTCCCTTTGTGCTGGCTGTTCCCTCTGCCTGGAATGTCCTTCCCCCAGGTCCTCACAGGGCTGCCCCCTTCTCCATTCAGGTTTCTGCTTTAAACACTGCCTCTAAGAAGTCTTCCCAGATTCCCCATTGATCACTACCTACCCCCCTTTTCAGCTTCATCTTCCTTCTCTGCACAAATCACTGCTTTATACTACATCACGTATTTGTTCAATGGATCATTTTCTGCCTCCCACGCCAGCCCGTGAGCTCCTGAGATCAGGCATTGTGTCCCCAGGTTCATCATGGGTTCACACGTATTCACACATAACCTTCAGGCTTGTGGTGGGGCCATCCCTGGATCTCATCCTGGGGCTTGTGTCCACCGACCTCCTGATTCAGAGCCGAGGGGTGGTCCCATTATTGCCCCTTCTTTTAAAAAGCAACATGAGCTGGGCAGCATTGATGAGTAACAGTCACCTCTTATCCTGACTGCTCATTCAGTCACTCGGCAAACATTTATTGTCCTATGCCAGGCAAGGTGCAAGAGTTTGGGACCCGGCTTTCGGATAAGATGGGCACAGAGCTGACATTTTAAGTGGGGAGATTGAGGTTAAAAGCAAAAATTATACATGATGGTGTCAGTGTTTATGAAGAAATACAGAACAGGGTAAGGGATTGGGAATGATGCTATTGTCAAGGGGGCAGTCAGGGAGGACTTCCTGAAGGAGGCAACCATAGCAGAGTTTTGAATGCAGTGCTGCTGACGGGGGCAGGTTGGTGCGGGGACTGGTGAGGCAAGGCAAGCAGATGTCAGTTAGAAAAGGACCTCACAGGCTCGGTCTTTGGTGCTGCAGGGAGATGCGTTAAGGAAAGGATTCAGCACAGTCAGAAGTTTGAGTGGCTGCCCAGGAAATGCTGAGTGAATGAAAGAATGATTGAGTGAATGAGTTGGTGAGTGAGCACCCTACACACACTGTGCCCTCCTGGAGTTCAACGTCCCACCCTCTTTTATCCCTTTCCCCCCAACATCAGCCCCACCTGGCAGGTGTCCTCTTTTGAAAGCACCACCTGCACCATCTTGGCCCCTCTTCCTTCTCTCGGTGCCTCAGCTCCACAGCCAGGATGAGTTCAGCCTTAAACGTGAGCATTTTTAGTGAGCAAAGCAAGAGCCACCCCCTCCCCACCCAGGCACACAATGAGCTTCCTGTCCCCCGGCCTCCTTGGGATGGAGTGATCATCCAGTCATTTGTGTTCCGGGTTCTGCATGGCCCCCTCCTCTCCCCACCCTCCACTGTGATTGCTGACAACGCAGATTTTAATATATTCACACTGGCAGAGCTATTTGCATTCAGATACAATTATGAGGCAAGAAACGGCTTCCTCAGAGCGGGCCCCAGAAAGGGGAGCAGGATTCGCAGCTCTTAGGCTGGGCAGTGTGGTCCTGGCTGAGCTGAACCCTGTACCCCTGCTTTCCAGAGGAAATATCCCAACTGGTCCAGCACCCTCCGCACCCTCAACCCTGAGCTTGCTAGGATCTGGCTTATTCTGGCTTGTTCTTGGGATAGGAGGAAATGTTTGTGCTGGTGGAGATGGGGACAGGGCAGTGTTTTCGAAACTCCTATGTGCCAGACACTGTGCTTGTCTCTCTGTCTAGGCCCTCAGGAGCCACACACAAGAACGAGTTAACTACTAAATAAACAAGATAATGACGCATTGGGGCCGGGTGCGGTGGCTCCTGCCTGTAATCCCAGCACTCTGGGAGGCCGAGGCGGGCAGATCACTTGAGGTCAGGAGTTCAAGACCAGCCTAGCCAACATGGTGAAGCCCCATTTCTACTAAAAAATACAAAAATTAGCCAGGTGTGGTGGTGCGCTCCTGTATGCTCAGCTAGTTGGGAGGCTGAGGCAGGAGAATCGCTTGAACTGGGGAGGCAGATGCTGCAGTGAGACGAGATCATGCTGCTGCACCCTAGCCTGGGCAACAGAGTGAGACTCTGTCTCTAAAAAAAAAAAAAAAAAAAAAAAACATTGGAACATGTGCAAGGAGGGAAATAAAATAGGCAAAGTGACACTCTCTGAGGGTATTTCTTAGATAAAGTGGTCAGGGAAGGTTGATGGCAAAAGTGCCCTGAACCTTTCACTCCTCCTGGTAGCCACTGCCCTTTGCCACATGACTCTGCCACCTAGAAGGGGAATCTATTTTCCATCCCTTGCACCTGGGCTTGGCCATGTCCCCTGCTTTGGCTGATAGGATGTGGTACAGGTGATACAGGTCCAGCTCTGACCCGAGGCCAGAGAGGCCTTGCACATTTCTTTCTTTCTTTTTTTTTTAGAGACGGAGTCTTGCCCTGTCACCCAGGCTGGGGGGCAGTGGTGTAATCATAGCTCACTGCAGCCCCAAACTCCTGGGCTCAAGCCATCCTACCACCTCAGCCTCTCAGGTAACTGGAACTACAGGCACATGCCACCATGCCTGGGTAACTTGTTAATTTATATTTTTTGTAGAGATGGGAATCTCATTACTTTGCCCAGACTGATCTTGAATTCCTGGCCTCAAGTGATCCTCCTGCCTCGGCCTCCTAAAGTGCTAAGATTACAGGTGTGAGCCACTGTGCTGGCCTGGCCTTGCACATTTCTGCTCACTCACTTGGAACCCTGTGACCACCTTGAGTATAAGCCTGGGCTCTCCTGCTGGAGGGTGAGAAGCACATAGAGCAGAGATGAGCTGTCCCGGTGGAAGCCAACCTAGATCAACCAGAACTGGGCTGATCTGCTAGCTAACCTCAAAGGCAGAGCAATCATTTGATGAGCCCAGATCAATAGAACTACCCATCCAACCTTCAGCCACAGAAGCTCTGTAGCCATACAAATGCCTGCTCTTTGTAAGCCACAGAGTTTTGAGATGTTTTGTTATGCGGCAGTAGCTAACTGATACAAAAGGTCAGTCTGAGCAGGTGACATTTTGTCTGAGGCCCAAAGGATTAGAAAGTAATAGTAGTGAGAAAAGCTGCCGGAAGAGAATTATAGGGAGCGGGGACAGCAAGCACAGAGGCTCTGAGGTGGAAAATGCAAAAGTTTGTTTTGGGGACAGAAAGGAGGCTGATGTGGCTTGGGTGTGGTGAATAAGGAGAATGGCATGGGATGTGGGTGAAAGATGGATGGGGGCTAAATCATGCAACCCTGCAGATGATCCTGGTGTTTGAGGAAGAGCTGTCATGGCTCTGGGTTCTCATCCTACCATGTAGCAGTAGGAGTGTGAATGAAGGCGGCTGCTGCTGTTGCTTATTTTAACGGCATACATGGCAGGATGCAGAAGAGGTGACATTTACTAAAAATACGGTCTTGGCCTAAATGGGCTTAGGGAACCAGTGACTGGTGTGTGTGTGTGTGTCTGTTGTGTGTGTGTGGTGGGGTGGGGGTGGGAGGGTGCAGACGGGGATTGTATTAGTCTGTTCTCCCACTGCTATAAAGAAATACCCAAGACAGGGTAATTGATAAAGAAAAGAGGTTTAATTGGCTCATGGTTCTGCAGTCTGTACAGGAAGCATGGTAGCATCTGCTTCTGGGGAGGCCACAGGGAGCTTTTCCTCATGACAGAAGGCAGAGCAGGAGCAGGTGTCTTCCATGGCAGGAGAGGGACTGAGAGAGATGGAGAGGGAGATGCCACACACATTTTTTTTTTTTTTTTTTGAGATGGAGCCTTGCTCTGTCACCAAGCTGGAGTGCAATAGTGATGTCTCGGCTCACCGCACCCTCTGATTCCCGGGTTTAAGCGATTCTCCTGCCTCAGCCTCCCAAGTAGCTGGGATTATAGGCACATGCCACCTAATTTTTGTATTTTTAGTAGAGATGGGGTTTCACCATGTTGACCAGGATGGTCTCGATCTCCTGACCTCGTGATCCACCTGACTCGGCCTCCCAAAGTGCTAGGATTACAGGCGTGAGCCACTGCGCCCGGCCACCACACACTTTTAAAACAACCAGAGCTTGCAAGAGAACTATTGTGAGAATAGCACTACAGGGATGGTGCTAAACCATTCATGAAGGCTCTGCCCCCACGGTCCAGTCACCTCCTCTGGCCCCACCTCCAGCGTTGAGGATTGCATTTCAACATGAAATTTGGGCGGAGACACAGATCCAAAGCACATCAGGGATGCATGAGAAGGTACGTGGAGAGCCCACCCACGGAGGCCACGGTGAATGATGAGAACACACCCTCATTGACTTGCCCCACCCATTCCGGTAGGAGGGTGTGTCAGTGTCACAGGGCTGCCATGACAAAACACTCCAGTCTGGGTGCTGAAACAACAGAAATGTGGTGTTTGGCAGACCCGGAGGCTGGAAGTCCAAGATGAAAGTGTTGGCGGGTTTGGAGGGGACCACGTTCTCGCTGCGCCCCCAAGGGGTCTTTGCTCTGCGTGAACACAGGCCTGGCGTCTCTCTCTGTCTGTGGCCTAGTCTCCTCTTATGAGGACTGTCATATTGGATTAAGGCCCACCCTGTTGACCCCATTTCCCCTGAATTATCTCCGAATACAGTCCCATTCTGAGGTCCTGGAGGTTAGGACCTCATCATGTGAATTTCAGGGGGACACAGGTTAGCCCGTCATGGAGGAGTTTTAACTCATTGCCCCTCCACTCTGGCCACACACTTTTCTGGCACCTGGTTTTGAAGTTTTCCTTCATTAGTGTGATTTCTCCCCCAGTGGTTGTTCCCCGCCCTCCAGCTGAGATGGGGAAACTTGGGGAACAGAGTTTGGAGGTGGCATGGGGCATGAAAGGAAGGCTGGAAGGGAAGGTGGACCCGCCCAGTGAAGTAGGTGCTTTCTGTGTCCTGCGTCACAGGCCCTTGGCCCTCACTCTGATTTAGGGGCAGCTGTGTGCACAGACAGGGGCATGGTGCTGGCACCCCACTGAGCCCTGGCACAGCCATGTTGTCTGTCTTGGGTCTTGAAGGAGCCCCTCAGCCTGTGCAGGTGCAGCCTGGCTCTGTAGGATGCCACCTGTGCATGGGGAGCTGGGATCCTGGATAAAAGGCCTAGCCTCCTGTCCTTTGGAGGGGACCACCCTAAGGCATACTGTATTTGGTTTCTGGGAAGGTCTCCAGAGGAACATAGTCCCGGGTGCCCACAGAGTCATCCCCCAAATCACCCCTTTCCTGGCTCTCCCTCCTTCCCTGTCTCACTTTCTCTGCTCCCTTGTTGCTTTTTTCTGGAATCCCCTCTGCAAGTTCCCAAGTCCTTGTCTCAGTAACTGCTTTCTTGTGCAAAGATAGGGGCTTCACCCTCTACCGGATCAGGTGGAGGTTTGGCTGGGACACCCAGAGGGCAGTCATCCTCAAGCTGCAGGGTGTCCCACTGGGGGATGCGGAGAAGCCACCGATCAGGCAGATGCGACACTCCCCAGCATGGCTCCTGCGGGAAGGAGAGCAAACACAAAGGGAACACAGCACTTTACAGCTTATAAAACCCTTTCCCTACCATTGGTCCTGGGCTGTCAAAACAACCAAGTGACCTCAGCCAAGAGGCACAGTGCACCTCATCCTTAGATGAGTCCAGCGAGGCTCAGACAGAGGCAGCAGCCTGCTCAGAGACACACGAATTGCCTGGGACCGAGGCCGCCACTTCCCAGCAAAGTGTTTCCTCTTGGGAGATCCTGGATACATGCAAAGCCAAGTAGCAGACAGATCAGTTTCTAATCCCAGCTCTGTGACCTTGAGCAAGTGACTTCCCCTCTCTGTACCTCAATGTCCTCCTCTCTAAAATGAAAGTGTTACCGTGAGGGATTAAATGCAATGAGTGTGTCCCTGCAGCAGCCTCCCACTGGCCTGCCTGCCTCCTCCTGTCCTCCGCAAATGCCTTCCCCAGAGTGATTTTTCCAAACAGCAAGTCTGGCTGCCTCTCCTGTGTATAAAACACTCCAGTGGCCCCTGGGGTCTTTAGGACAAGAGCAGACTTGAGCACAGCTAGCCAGCACTGAGCCCAGTGAGCCAGGCCACCCTCTCCTACCTCACTTCTACCCTCCCAGTCATTCTCTTTGCAGATTCTCTCTCACCCCAGAAAGTGAGCCCAACCTTTGCACATGCTGTTCCTTCTGCCTGGGACTCCCGCTGTCTTCCCGATAGCCTGGTCAGCCCTTTGGATTTTGTGTTTTCTGTTTTGTTTTGTTTTGAGATGAAGTCTTGCTGTGTCACCGGACTGGAGTGCAGTGGTGCGATCTCAGCTCACTGCAACTTCCACCTCCTGGGTTCAAGTGATCCTCCTGCCTCAGCCTCCTGAGTAGCTGGGACTACAGGCATGCGCCATCACGTCCAGCTAATTTTTTCTATTTTTAGTAGAGACAGAGTTTCACCATGTTGGCCAGGATGGTCTTGATCTCTTGACCTCATGATCCATCCGCCTCGGCCTTCCAAAGCGCTGGGATTACAGGCATGAGCCACTGTGTCCCGCCTGTTTTTTTTTTTTTTTTTTTTCCAAACTCAGTTTTTAAATCAGCATCACATTCAGATGCATCGGAATTCACAAGGTACAGAAATGCATACACCAAAAACTGAAACTGCAAAACTCTCTCCCGTTTTTATTCTTCAGTCCCCCAAGGCCCCTCCTCACAGGCAAACCATGTGTTCAATTTGTATGAATCCTTTCAGAGACATTTTATGCAAATATAAGGAAATCTTAAAAAGATTATCCACCTGCTGCCTTTTACACAAAATGTACAATACTCACTGCATCTTTTCCCACTCACTATACTTTGGAACTCTTCCAGATCACTACATAAAGTGCTTCCTCATTCATTTTACAGAGCTGCATGGTATTCTGCTGCATGGACGCAGCCTCATTTATCAATCTAGTCTCCTGTCGATGAGTATCTAGACTGTTTCTCGTGTTTCGCCACGACTTAGAATGCTTCATTGAATAATATTGTACACCTGCCTGCATCTGGGGGAGAAACTATAGCATTCCTTCCTAGGCCTGAAATTACCAATTTATTATATTGATTGATTGTATCTAATTATCCCCCCTAGAAGATACCAATGGACACTTTCCCCCGCTATGGCCTGATCTGTCAGTGTTGTTGAAGACTGTGAACAGTGGTCACCTCCCTCAGGAAGCCTTCCTAGATCTTCAAGCTAGCACAGGAGCCTTGCCTGGGACCCCACCCCAGGGCCAGGCATGTGGCACCCTGTATTGTAATGGATTATTTCTTTTTCTGTCCTTGTCATCGGACTGGCAGCTCCCCAAGACTTGAGACCTGAGACCTTGCTTATGGGAAAGTCTTCTCAGTGCATAGCTGAGGGCTGAGTAAATATCAGCTCCTTTCAGCAAGCTCCCAGGGCCGGGGGCCCCAGGATGGGCAGCTTCTACTTACACCTCGTTCCCTCTGCCCCAGAGAGAGGCCCTTGGCCTCTGCCCTGACACCTGCAGGCCAGTCCATGTGTGTGGTGTTCCAGCACCGAGCCCCCTCTCCCAGCCTCTGGGGCCTCCACCTTCTCCCTTGAACAAATAATAATTGTTAGAAAAAGGCCTGTAGATAAATTATTATCGTGACCCTCATTCCAGTGCAAAAAACTTTTCCTAGCTGCCAAGTGAAAAGTCAAAATTTGCATTTAAATAGAAAACGTTAGGTGGGCTGAACAGGGAGGCCAGGGCCCCCAGAGGCCTCTCTTGGGTGGGGAACAGCAGCCCCCGAACCTCCTCAGGATCCTAGCAGTGGGGGAAACCTTCAGAGCCTGAGTTGAACCTGGTCCTTTCTGGGGTTCATGGTCTCCTTGGGGCTGTTAAGTTCCGGTTTCCGCCACGGTTCCCCAAAGGTCTTGCTGTCCAGCAAGACAGACCTCTTAGATGCTCTGTCTCCATCACCCCTCAAACTTGTTTGCCTTTCCCAGCCCACAGTGAGAAGGTGATCACAAACATGAAGAGCAGATAGAATCTTCACAGATCTTGTTCAGAGCCTAGTTTTAGCGTTAGATTGATGGTTTAGGGCTGGCTCTCTGCTATGTCACTTAGCCTCTTCAAGCCTCAGTTTCCCCATTTGTAAATGACAAATAACCCTTTTTTTTTTGAGGCAGAGTTTCACTCTTGTTGCTCAGGCTGAAGTGCAGTAGCATGATCTTGGCTCACTGCACCCTCCGTCTCCTAGGTTCAAACAATTCTCCTGCCTCAGCCTCCCGAGTAGCTGGGATTACAGGCATGCGCCACCACACCTGGCTAATTTTTTGTATTTTTCATAGAGACAGCGGTTTCACCATGTTGGCCAGGCTAGTCTTGAACTACTGACCTCAGGCGATCCACCCACCTCAGCCTCCCATAGTGCTGGGATTACAGGCGTGAGCCACCATGACTGGACAACACCTTCTTATAATTTATGTATATGTGTGTGTGTGTATATATATATATATGATGTATAATCATATAATTTATTACATATTTATTATATAATAATACTCATTATTGGTTATAATTTACTATAGTTAATAAATGTCGTTATTTCAGTTTGTTAGTCCAATTCTCTTTTTTTGAGATGGAGTCTCAAAAAAATAGCCTGTTGCCAGGCTGGAGTGCAGTGGCGTATCTCCGCTCACTGCAACCCGTGCCTCCTGGGTTCAAGCAATTCTCGTGCCTCAGCCTCCTGAGTAGCTGGGACTACAGGCACGCACCACCACATCTAGCTAATTTTTGTATTTTTAGTACAGACAGGGTTTCACCATGTTGGCCAGGGTGGTCTCCCTCTCCTGACCTCGTGATCCGCCCACCTTGTCCTCCCAAAGTGCTGGGATTACAGGCCTGAGCCACCGTGCCTGCCTGACCAATTCTTAATGCTGGATTCCACTACAGCACCTTTGCCAAGGGCTTGGGTACCCCCCGTGATGGGGTGCTCACTTCCACACGGGTCAGCCTGTTCCATCTGTTGGCACCTGTGTCTTCTGTGACTTCATAAAGCCCTCCCTTGCTTTCCGTATGGCTGCAGTTGAGGCCACCTCCTCTGTGAGGCCTCCCGGATTGCCCTGTACACACTGGCTTCTCCTTTTCCCAGATGGCCTCATCACTGCGGGCAGACATAGGTGCTGTCTTGTTAGGGTCTCTGACCCCCTTTTAATAAAGAGAACCTCAACCTTCTCTTTATTTGAGAGTCCACCCAACTGTCCATGAAGTTCTCTCCCCTGGGCAGCCAGAAAGCTGGTAACAAGTCCCCAGTATAAAAATAAAAGTCTAAAGAAAGAAAAGAGTTACAAATGATGTTGTAACTAGGTGCCTACACTTACAGGAGCACTGTGTTTTTTTGTTTTTGGTTTTTTTCTTTTTTTGAGATAGAGTCTTGCTCTGTTGCCCAGGCTGGAGTGCAGTGGCACGATCTCAGCTCACTGCAACTTGTGTCTCCTGGATTCAAGTGATTCTCCTGCCTCAGCCTCCCGAGTATCTGAGATTACAGGTGCCCACCACCACGTCTGGCTAATTTTTGTATTTTTAGTAGAGATAGGGTTTTTTCACTATATTGGCCAGGCTGGTCTTGAACTCTTGACCTCAAGTGATCTGCCCGCCTTGGCCTCCTAAAGTGCTAGGATTACTGGCGTGAGCCACTGCAGCTGGCCTGTATTTCATTTCTACTTGGGTCACCTTGGACACACCAGCTTCTCTGAGCCTTAGCTTCCTCCCTGCAAAGTGGGGAGGCTGGTAATGGTCTCAGCATGTCCGGAGTCCAGCTCGGTGGTGTGCATCAGCGCTCAGTGAACGCTCACGACCAGCTTACAGCCATTTGATTCTCGTATGCACAAGGCGAAGATAAATACTTCTTATTCAATTCAGCAATTGTATCTTGAGTTCTAACTCTGTGCCCATGGCTGGTATACAGCCTGCTTGCTTGCTTGCTTGCTTGCTTGCTTGCTTTCTTTCTTTCTTTCTTTCTTTCTTTCTTTCTTTCTTTCTTTCTTTCTTTCTTTCTTTCTTTCTTTCTTTCTTTCTTTTTCTTTCTTTCTTTCTTTTCTTTCTTTTCTTTCTTTTCTTTCCTTCCTTCCTTCCTTCCTTCCTTCCTTCCTTCCTTCCTTCCTTCCTTCCTTCCTTCCTTCTGTCTTTCTGTCTTTCTGTCTTTCTGTCTTTCTTTTTTTTTTTGAGACTGAGTTTTGCTCTTGCTGCCCAGGCTGGAGTGCAATGGCACAATCTCAGCTAACTGCAACCTCTGCCTCCTGGGTTCAAGTGATTCTCCTGCCTCAGCCTCCCAAGCAGCTGGGATTGTAAGCATGCACCACTGTGCCCAGCTAATTTTGTATTTTTAGTAGACATGGGGTTTTTCTCCATGTTGGTCAGGCTGGTCTCGAACTCCCGACCTCCAGTGATCCACCCGCCTCGGCATCCCAAAGTGCTGGGATTACAGGCGTGAGTCACCTCACCCGGCCTACAGCCTCCTTTCTTAGATGTGATCAGAAGCATCCCTAGGAGGGCAGGGGTGCGGTCTGCATTGCAACTGTTGCATCCTGATATGGTTTGGCTGTGTCCCAGTCCAAATCTCATCTTGAATTATAGTTCCCATAATCCCCACATGTTGTGGGAGAGACCAGGTGGAGATAATTGAATTGTGGGGCAGTTTCCCCCATCCTGTTCTCGTGATAGTGAGTGAGTTCTCACGAGATCTGATGGTTTTATAAGGGGCACTTCCCCTTTTGCTCAGCACTTCTTCTTGTAGCCACCATGTGAAGAAGGATGTGTTTGTTTCACTTTCCCCCAGGATTGTAAGTTACCTGAGGCCTCCCCAGCCAGGCAGAACTGTGAGTCAGTTAAACCTCTTTCCTTTATAAATTACCCACTCTCTAATACGTCCTTATTAGCAGTGTGAGAATGGACTAATATACACCCACACTGCCCAGCATGTCGTAGGTGCTTAATAAATGTTTGTGTCTAAAAGTTGTGAATAAAAATTTCTTCTTCTTCAGCCTCCGGGACAATGCATGGCAAACAGTAGGTGCTCAATAAAACTTGGCTGGAGGAGGGAATGTAGGTACAGAGGAGATACATGGCCAGAGTTCTGAGTGGCTTGATCAGAATAGGCATTTAGTGCCACATGGATCTCACATGAGACCCTTCTCCTCTGTTGACACATGTTGGCCATTGTCCTACTATGTGGTCTCTCTGTTGGTCTCCCAACAAAAAGCTGGGCTGAACTTCTCTAAGTGAGAGGGAAGAGCAGAGACCTCTGTACTCAGGGCTTGTAGTGCTGGGGAAAAACGGGATCTGGGTGGGAGAACTTGTGCCTGAAAAGAGTGGCCAGTGTCCTCACTGGACATGTAGGTACTACAGAAGGGGAAGAGTGGCTGAGTGCTGGGAAGATCACAAGCATCTTCCTGGAGGAGGGGACCTCTGAGATGGGCTGGCTCGGGATCAGGACAAGGTCAAAGGCAACCATTTGTCCAGTGAATTGGGGGTCTGGGGCGGATGCCAAAACTAGGTTGCAATATGAACAGGGGAGACAGGAGGTTGGAGGATGGGGCTGCCAGGGGCTGGGGCCCCTGAACGCTGCACACACCATCAGTCCCTTATGAAGGAGCTGATGTGGGCTGCACAGAAATGGAACTCATAGCAGAATGTTCATCAGACTGCTCCTTCTGCTCTGCTCCTATCTGCCAGCCTTTCCACTACTCTCTCTCCTCTCTCAGATTTCACAGCATTGGGGAGGTGGATCTGTTATTATCTCGCCTTCTAAGTGCTGTGTACTGAGCTACTCATTTTCCACAAGGGGTGACGAGCAAGCAAGTCCTCAAGCTACAGCAGTGGTTTATTGCACATCCCTTGAGCCTCCGAGGTTTACACAATCATCCCATTTTAAACCCCAGCGATTGAACCAAACAGGTGTTCTTATTCCCATATGACAGCCGAGGAAATGGATTCTCAGAGGGGTCAAGAAATCAGCTCAGGACCACGCAGCCAGGAAGCAGCGGAGTGGGACCTCAAGCACTGTGTCTGTCGGATTTTTAAACCTGTACTTTTAGGGAAAACATGTCTATGTAATTTTTTTAGCATAATTAAAATGGAAGGAGTCAAATACGCAGGATACATATTATTGAGAAACGTAGAGTTAAGAAGTGGGTGAAAGTATGGAAAGTAGCTGCCTCTGGGAAGCAGCATGAGGAGGGAAGGAGTGGGGGTGGAGTGGGGACCTCTCATTTAGGTTACACACCTTACAGTGCCATTGGATTTTGTTTTTAACTACGAGCCTGCATTCCCTTTTTTTTTTTTTTTTTTTTTGAGATGAAGTTTCACCCTTATCTCCCAGGCTGGAGTGCAGTGACGTGATATCGGCTCACTGCAAACTCCACCAGGTTCAAGCAATTCTCCTGCCTCAGCCTCCCAAACAGCTGGGACTACAGGCGCGTGCCACCATGCCCGGCTACTTTTTGTATTTTTAGTAGAGATGGGGTTTCACCATGTTGGCCAGGCTGGTCTTGATCTCCTGACCTCAGGTGATCCGCCTGCCTCGGCCTCCCAAGGTGCTGGGATAACAGGTGTGAGCCACCGAGCCTGGCCGCCTGCATTCCTTTTATGGAAAATAAAAGATTAATTACAAAAAGTGGCAATTTCCCATAAAAGACTATCTAAACCATTTTCAAGGTCCTTGGGGGAAAGGAAGCTCTCAGCAGCTTGGGTCCCAGCCCGGCCCATGGAGGTCAGACTTCTAGTTTTAAGGTTGCACGGCATCCCTCCAGCCTGGCCACATCTTGGCCCACAGAGTGACTTCACCAATAACAGAGATGGTGGTGGTTTTCACATTTGCGAGAAGCAGCCAGGCTGAGAGCTAGCACGGATTCTCAGCCTCCCTCGTACCGACTCTGGGCTCATCTGACCTTACACTTGGTGGGAGCCTCTGAGGGCAGAGGCTGGGCCCCACCAGCTTTCTATTCCTGGTACCCAGCTCCTGCCCTGCCACAGTGACCTTCCTCCACAGCAGGACTGACCAGGCAGACTAGAGCCTGTCCTCTGTCTCCCTGGTTGAATTTGAGAAGACAGAGAATTGCCCAGATAAACTTCCCTAGTTACAGTCAGTAATGGGTCCTCTGAAGGAGATCGCCTGTGCTGAGAGTTGGTGACAGGGAGGGCTTCCTGGAGGAAGTGACATTTGTGTTGACCTGTGAGGGCATGGAGGGGCATGAAGCCAGCAGAGGTGCTGGAAACAGATGTCTAAGTCAAGGGAACAGCATGGGTGAGGGCTATTAAGAAGGGAAAGAGGTTGGTTGTCCAAGGAACAGCCTGGACACCAGTGTAGCTGGACACATGGTAGGAGGGGAGTAGGGAGAAGGGAGGATAAAGGAAGGAGGAGGGAAGGGAGGAGGGAAGAAGAGGCAGGGAAGGGAGGAGGCAGGGAAGAAGAGAGGAAGGGAGGAAGGAGGAGAGGTGGAGAGGAGAGAGGAGGGAGGAGGGAGATAAGGAAGAGGGAGACAGGGAGGATGGAGCAGAGAAACAGGGAGGAAGGAGGAAGGGAGGGCCAGGCCAGGATTCCTTAAGGGACTTTGTCTTGGAAGGATGAGATCGGGCTCAGCCCTGAGTGCTCAGGGCTACCAGAAGGCCTTGGTCCTGGGACACCTTGCCTGGGAGAAGAGCTGGAAGCTCTGAGGGCTGGAGTCCCCTCAGTGGGCAAGAGGAGGTGCTCCCTAGGCTGGACAGGCCTAAGAGAGACACAGCAATGAACTAAGCCCCACGGAAAGGTTAACCAGGTCCCCGCTTCCCTCACTAGAGTCCCTTCACACATTTACAATGTACCAGTCAAACCAATTAGCTGTAAAAGTGTTGTAGGCACTGCATTTGATTGGATTCTGTTCAACTCGGAATTGGTTAAATAATGTCTGCTAAGAAAAATAAAAGCACCACACAAGACCCTCCAGGTGGGGGTCGCTGGAGGCCTGCGGTGCAGCTGGGGAAATGGGTTAGACCTGGACTGCGAAAGGCTGCGCTGAACTTCTGTAAGGACATCTCTGCCCAGAAAAAGTGGGGGTGGTGGTCCTCATAGATCTTTGAGCCCCCAGTGGGTCTCAACCCTATCAGGTCATTCGAATCCCTGGGGAACTTTTGAAACTGACAGCATGAATGCTTGGGCTGCCCCCCAGAGTGGTTGCATCTGGAACTATGGGGTAGAGCACGATTCACCTCTCGAAGTCCTCCCAAGGGAGCTTGCTGTGCAGCTGGGGCTGGCAGCCATGGCTCTACTCCAGCGTCTCTACTGGGGGTGATGTTGTCTCTGCTCCTAGAGGAGGTTTGGCAATGTCTAGGGATGTTGTTGGTTGTTACAACGGGTGAGGGCGGCTGCTAGGATGCAGTGGGTAGAGGCCAGGGATGCTGCTTAACATCCTGCGATGGGCAGGACGGCTCCCCAGCAGGAACCCTCCAGGCTCAAGCATTAGTAGTGCTGTGGTTGACAGACCTTGAGCTGGTCTAATCTACCTGTTTGACAGATGAGGAAACTGAGGCTCAGACTGGCCAGTGGGGTGTGTCTGGGGTCACACAGGGCCTGGCAAGCAGGGCTCATGAACGTCCATCCCTGGGTGGTGTACCTGATACTGCTAAATGCTCAGGGTTAGAGATTGTTGTGCCAGATTCTGCAGGCCAGTGTGATCAAGTGACTTTGGGGGACATAGCCTGACCCAGGCTGGGGGGAGTCTGAGGGTCTGATGACTGTACCACTTCTATACGTTGCTCATCTTCCCCCGCGAAAACTCCAGACAGAGCCCACTCCTTTAGCAGGCTTGACCCCCAAAAATGGTTCTGTAGAGGGCAAGAGAGTCCTGTTTTGATGTTGCAGAGGGCACAGGCCTGAAGAGGTTTCGGCCCCACGCCGTTGGTCATGGACTGCCAAGGGACCGTCCATTGGGCCATTTGTGCATCCTGTGGGGGTAATCCGAGCCGTGTGCAGGGCTGGGGGACCAGGCTAATTGCAGGCTTGGAGAAAGCCACATTAAGCAGTGACGACGGGCAGGCGGGCAGGCGTCTGGGGCCGGGATGGTACCTGATTAGCTAAATTGCCAGCACCTGCTTGCTTTTATTGCAAACATAAACAGGGCTGTGCAGACAATCGCCAGCGAACCTAATGTTTTCCGGGTTTGCCACATCTGCAAGGTCCAGGGTCAGGCCGGGGGAGGCTCAGGCCTCAGCAGAACGGGAAGACAGAGAGAACTGGGTGAAAAGGCGCTGGATTAGGCACTGGAGGAGGGAATTCACACTTGGTGAGAGGACTCCTCTGTGGCAGGCACAGCGCAAGGCCTTTCTATCCCGGTGCAAAGCCATCTGACCCTCAAAGCCTTCCTGCGAAAATAGTATCGCTTTTCTTTTTGGGACTCAGAAAAGTTAAGCGATGTCCTCTGAGTGATGTAGCCAGGAAGCAGCTGATACAGAATTTGTATTCGGGTCTTTCCGTCTCCAAAGTCCCTATTCCCCATTCTTTTCACTAACTGGAGAGAGGGAGCCCTGGGGGTTCCTATTGTGATTTATTTAACTTTGCATCTGCAGCGCCACGCAATTAGCCAGTGATTGCGTGTGTGTTCAGGAAAAGAAACACTATTTCTAGTCTTCCCAATAATTTGCTAGGCAACCGCAAATGTGCCATTTCTTCTTTCTGTGCCTCAGTTTCTATATCTGTAAAGTGGTCATCTAGTTGCCTATCTTCCGCTCTCTGAACTGCAGGACAAGGAGGGTGGCGCCTGGGAACTTAGCCTGCAAATGTGTCTGAGGTCAAGTCCAGCACTGGCTGCCATCATCCACGGAGGCTCCTCCGTGCTTCAAGGAACAGTGTCGGCTGTCACATCAGTGGCATGATCCCAGGATAAGTCCGAGGCCTGCAGGACCCCACCGCGGCTCAGGCAATATTGACTTCAGCCCTCTCCCAGCAATTGGCCGACAAGACAAACGGCCAAGGAAACCATTTCAAATGAACTCCGTCTCCATTACAGGCGCTTTTATTAAGATAAACTATTTGGAGGATGTTTACAGGAGAGAGCCCTTTGGAGCTGGCCGGAAGGTCAGAGGGAAAGTCGGCCCCGACTGCACAATTGTCATTCGCAGGCGAGCGGCACTTCTCTCAGATTCACATGTGCGTGTCTCCCAGTCAGTGACAGATGCTTCAAGCCTGTGACACACTTTGTCAGAATTTCATTTGTCCGAGCAAGCTTCAGCCTCATTCTTGGCAGATGCCAACGATACGGGAGTGTGTACGTTTAAATTCCCTTCTGCAGTCCTTGGAAATGAAGTAGGGGTATTTCTCCATCAATGCAGAGAAAATCGTCAGATGTGTCCTGGAGCCCAGGAGAAGGGCAAATTTTCATTCATTCATTCATTCATTCATTCATTCACTCACTCACTCACTCATTCATCTCTCCCCTTGCTGATTATAATAACTGGGTTATTAAATAGTTCTTGTTGTCATTTAGTCATTCCTCTCATCACTTTGAATCTTGACTTCTTGTGTGTCCTTATGTATGTCAGACCCTCAGTTTCTGCACCTGGGAAATGGGAATGATGATAGTTTAGGATTACACTAGGGCTAAACAGTTTGTTTACTCCCTGGTGCTCTGTTTGCGCCCTGGCACTCGGCAAACACCCACAGGAAAGCGCCGGTACTGTGGCTGGGGAGGGAGTCGTGGAAACATACTCCATCCTGCAGAGGTTGGGTGGCTGCTCACGGCCACAGGGTGGTGTGTGGATGAAGTGGGTTGATCCCAGGGGTCTGGTTCCGGAACCTTTGATCTGCTCTTCTGCACGTGTTGCCTGGGTCTGGTGACAGCTCTGCACTACCGGATCCACAATTAAGTGGTATTTGCAGAGCACAGACCTAAACTCAGATTCTTATGTCACCTCTTGGATGTCTCCAGGGTGGGGTCCTCTTCTGTAGGATTCCCCAGCAGCCAGTGCAGGCCCCAAGTGGTGTTCATTGCCATCTTTTCCAGAAAGCAACATTAGGCAAAGGCCAACCTGGTCCCAAATAACTGACTTTCTCTTGAACCTTGGGCTGGCCCTTCTCTTCTCTCCAGGCTTCAGCTTTCTCCTGTATGCAATGGGCCCTTGAGTCATCTCAGCCTCTTTTGGACTCTGAAATGATGTGACCTTTTAAGTGGAGAGGATGGGTGTCACCACAACCCAAGCAATTGCTGTTTGGGGTGCTTGGACCACACAGTTGATATTCACCAGTGCTCGAAAACTCCTTCCCCTAGAATTCCTGTCCCCAGAGACTTTTCTTGTCTGGAGCCCCAAGTCCCTGCAAACACCCATTCCACCCCCGAAGGACTCTCAGCACCCAGAGATTCCCTGTAGCTTCTCTTCTGCTTCCTCAAACAGGCTCCCAGGAAACACCAAAGATTCCCTTTTTGGAGTTCTCCGAAGATGACAAGCACTTCTGTTTCTCCTGGACCAAATTCCTTTGCTCAGCTCAGGGAGCCTTATCAAGCTGGACCGTGTCCCATGTACTGTGAGTGACATGTCACAACCTGGTCTGGGCACAAGGGGCAGGTGAGTATATCATATAGCCTGATGGGCTGCAGCACGTGTGAAATGGATATGTGTTAGGAGAGCGGGATGTGGCTGGCAGGCTGAGGGAAGAGGTTTTACCTGGCTGTGTTGAGGGTAGGTTTCCGCTGGCTTTGCCAGAGCTATTGTATTTTATTTTGCCTTGCTTTTTGAGATGGGGTCTCACTATGCTGCCCAGCCTGGTCTCGAACTCCTGGGCTCAAGAAATCCTCCCACCTCAGCCTCCCAAGTAGCTGGGACCAGAGGTGTGTCACACCACGCCCAGCTGATCTTTGTATTTTTTTTGTAGAGACCCAGTTCTACTTTGTTGCCCAGGCTGGTCTCGAACTCCTGGGCTTAAGTAATCTTCCTGTTTTGGCCTCCCGAAGTGCTGGGATTACAGGTATGAGCCACGGCACCCAGCTAACTTTGCCAGAGCTTTGCTCTCCACTTGGAGAGAGCCCAGAAAGGTGGAGAATTTGTAGGGTCATCTGGGCAATGGCTACAGCAAAGGAAAGTAAAGTAACATTCCATGATATATATTTAGGAGGCTGGGAGACGGGAAAAGGAAATCAGGTTAGATTCTCAGAGTTCGCAGCCTAAGCAGGTCTCCAAGGTCCCCGAGAGTGGTTGTGGGATCCAGATGTGGACAGGGAAGGAGGAAGGGGGAGGGGAGGCAGGCCGGGGGGAGGGGGAGGGGAGGTCTGTTCACAATTAGCCTTGATTTTGTGTGATGACATTCAAATTGTGGGCAAACATGAAAGCAGAGTGGTGAGGACACGTCTGTCCGAGCAGCCGGAGGATTAATCCGACGTGAAGGACGCGGGCCAAGGGCTGGTACCACATGGAAGCGTTTTGTGTGGGTTTTGATGTCCCGCCAGCTGAGGGGCCTTCGTGGCCTGGGCTGAACGGGCCCTCCACCCCCACCCCTGCTCCCTCACGACCGGCTGACTCTGGGTGAGTGAGGTTAAGTCCCGAGCACCAGGAGGTTGTACCTTCTGGCCTGCCCAGAACTGAAACCAGCATGGTGGCCCTGGATGTCCCCAGAAAGTCAGGCATTGAGGGGTACCCTGCTGGCTCCAAAGGTGACAGTGGTGGGGGAGTGTCTGTGAGCTATTTTCAATATTTCTGGTATTACAAAGGCTGGGAGAGCCCACATGCTGGGGGGTTGGCAGGCAACTGCCTTCTCATAAGGCTGTGTCGGGATAGGCCTTGGTTGGGAATCTTGGAATTTTATAGTTGAGGCGATTTGGGAGCCCCAGGGTCACCTAGCAAGGGTCCTGGCTCAGGATGAGCCTTCTCATTGAACTAACTCCAGGAAGAAGCGTCATTCTGATGTCTCCTTACGGAGCTGAATGTTGGGACTGGAGAGAAAGATGTGGCCTAAGTTACAACTCCAGGCTCCACCCCTTACCACATAAGTGCCCCAGACAGGAGCCAACCTCCCTGGAGCCTCAGTTTCCTTGTCTGTAAAATGGGGAGAATCATCAGTCCTCCCCTGGAGGATAGATGTGAGAACCGGATGTTCTAGTGTTTATAAAATGGTAGCATCTAAGAAGCAACCCTATCAGTGGCTGTCACCATTTCCAGCCCTCTTGGAGATGGTGAGCTCTCAAATAGGGCAATTATCATTATCAGTGTTATTATTGACATGGCTGTTTATTGTTGTTATGAAAGGATTTTGTTAAAGATGCAGAGTGTTACAACATGTGTCTGTTGTGAAAATTAAGGTGAGGATTCCTTTCCATCAGTTCAGGCAGCAGGCAGCGGCTGTCCCCTCCAGACGCTCAGCTGTAGCCCTCCAGCCCCGTTGTTCGTGACCTGGGGCCCCATCACGTGCCGGTGGGCCGACTGCCAGGCATCTAAAGCCGTCTGGAAGCCCAGAGCCCCTTGGATCGGAGCAGAGGAGCGCATTTCACGCAGTCCCTGTGACCCCTGGCGGTCCCTGGGGAGACAGGAAGGAAGGGGCTCTGTTTTGGTGGAGGAGGGGTTGGGAGAGGCTCTTTGGAGGAGAAAAGGAGTTGATGAAATTTCAGGATGTAGGGAGGTCAGCTTCCAGCCGGCTTGTCTAGCTTAGAGAAAAGTGATCACCACCCCAAACATGCTTCTTAATGAAGCACAGCCTGTGCTTACAAGCCATTCCCTTCCTGCCTTTTCCCTCTAGGAGGAGATTCCAAATCTTGAACACAAACGGCCACAGAATTATATTTACATCTATTTATATTTTATATTCACACGTATCGAGGGAGCTGGGAGCAGGGGAAAAAAAGACGAAGGTGTATTCTGGATGGCAGTGATGTTGCATAAGAGCCAATGAAGAGAGGTGAATACTGGTTGAGTTTGCCTTGGTGTTTGAGCTTTGAACACAGAACCAGGTGTGTCCCTCCGAGGAGTAGAATTAAGTTGTTCAAAGCAATAAACAGGACAAGGTCTGCAAGTGTATTATGGATGGGAAGAGTGGGATAGGAAGGTGAACAGCACGGTTGTTCATGAGGGTCGGCCCAGCTGGGTCTAGGCATGAGGTCTGAGGGGCTGACTATCCAGCTAAGTCAGATGCAGAAGCTTGCCTTGCTCTGGCTTGTTGCAGAAGAGAAAAGCAACAAGATCTGTACCCAGGTGGGTACATCAGAGAAGAGATAGGAAGCAGGGAAGCTCGGCCATTGCATGCGGGAGAAGGCCCTGCCGTCAGCAAACCTGGCCCAGTCATTGCCCCAAATCTAAGCCACTTGGGGTGACTCCTTCTCAGTGGGAGAGATAAGCTGGGGAAGGTGTTGAGAGAGGGCAAGCACACGCCTGGAGCAATGTTAAACATGCACCTGTAATCCCAGCACTTTGGGAGGCTGAGGTGAGAGGATCTCTTGAGCTCAGGAGTTCAAGACCAGCTTGGGCTACATGGCAAAACCCTGTCTCTACCAAAAAAAAAAAAAAAAAAAAAAAAAAAAAAATAGCTGGGCATGGTGATGTGTGCCTGTAGTCCCAGCTACTGGGGAGGCTGAGGGAAGACGATGGCTGGGAATTTAAGGTAGCAGTGAGCCATGATTGTGCCACTGCACTCCAGCCTGGGCAACGGAGTAAGACCCCGTCAAAAAAATAATAAAAATAAAAGAGAGAGAGAGTTCACATTCCCTTTCCCAGCAGAAAACGTCAGGGACATGGGTGGGCAGTGCCCCTACAGGGCTGCACAGTTGGGCAAAGCTGTCCCTTCAGGCCTTACTCCAAGTCCCTGTAGAAAAAGGGAGGCCCAGATGCCTGAAGGTGCTGGGAGGTCATTTTTCCAGGAAGGCCCTGTAATAAGATAGCCGTCTTCCTGCCCAGTAGGCTCCACACAGGACCCTGAGGCCCAGAGGTGACTTGGCCAAGGTCACTTGGCTGCTAGGCAGCAAGGCCAGCACTTGACCCAGGACTTTCTGACTCCAAAGACCAAACCCTTTTTAAAACTTATTTTTATGGAGATATTTTATACAAATAAAATGAAATACATAAGGTAGGTATAAGGGACAAAGCAAAATGAAACAAACAACAGCCTCTCCACCACTGAGCTTGAGAAATGCAACGCTACCCATGTGGCTAAGCCCTGTGGACTCCACCCCACCTGCTACCTACTCGTCTCTACTGCCAAGGCGAACCCCTCTTCCGGGCTCAGGTTGGCTGTTTGTTAGTGACTTATTACATGTATAAGATTCCTAGATACTATAGTGTAGGGGTTGCCTGGTTTTGAACTCAGTATAAATGGAATCCCACTGTATTTTCTTCTTTATCATTCCTTATTCTGTTTTTGAGATTCCTTTATGTTGTTGCATGCACTGTAATGAATTATTTAATCAGTTTTAATTCTTTTTTTTAAAATCATTTAAGACTCACACGAAGTTGAAAAAATAATACAGAGAGACCCTGTCAACCTTCACCCAGCTTCCCCCAATGATAATACCTTTCAAGGTCATAGTAAAAATGATCAAAACAGGAAATTGACACAATAGTACAATCTCACTGAGGTTACTACTGTGGAGACTCAGCCGGGGATGATTTAGCTTGGATGAGCCAGAACACACCCCTGATCTGTGGCACCCAGAGCCCATGCACCTAACCACTGGACAATACTGTTAACTCAGGGGTGGGTCATATTCAGATGTCATCAGGTTTTTTTTTTTTTTTTTTTTTAACATGCATCTTTTATTTCTTCCCCTGACCCCAGGTGTGCAGTTCTTGAAAATGTGTGTAGGTTTGAATAGTCATCCCAACAGTCAAGATACAGAGCTATTCCATCCAGAAAAGATTCCCTGGTATCGTTCCCTAGTGGTGTGGTTAATTTATTTTTAGGGCTGTGTGGGAGTCCATTGCTTGGCTGTCCCACAATTGATTCATGTGATCTCCTGGCCATGGCACTAAGGTGTTTTCTTGCCCAGAACTCCCCCTGAACACACTGCTATGAGCATCCATGTGTGTATGTGAACACATTAGCCAGAGTTCTTTTTGGGCGTCTTCTTGCAGAGGGTATGTGCATCTTCCACATGATGCCACATTGCCAAATTCTTTTCCAAGTAGTTGTCATAATTCACACTCTCACCAACAGCGTGCTACACTGTTTCCCAAGAAGCCCCGACCAGCGCTGCTTACAAAACCCATCAACACTCCTTACCCCGGTTAACCCTCACAGCCCCCTGAGACATACACATGAGTTATCACCTCGTGTCTGTTCAGACAAAGAAGCCAGAGCTGAAGTGACCCACCCAAGTTCACACAGTGTGCAAAGTCCAGGTTGCAGACTCCAGAGCTTGCTATCTTTGCAGTAAAACTCCAACGCTAGCCACGTCGGCTCACACCTGTAATCCCAGAGCTTTGGGGGACGAGGTAGGGCTATCGCTTGAGCCCAAGAGTTCTGTAATTCTGGGATCCTGAAGATTTTTGATGATCTGAATTCTGCCTTGAGACCACCCTGGACAACATAGTGAGATGCCCCTCTACACAAAATTTAAATGTTGTCTCTACACAAAAATTTAAAAAAATTAGCTGGGTGTGGTGGCGCACGTCTGTAGTCCCAGCTACTGTGGAAGCTGGAGAGGGAGGATCGCTTGAGCCCAGGAGTTTGAGGCTGCGGTGAGCTATGTTTGCACCACTGCACTCTAGCCTAGGCGACGGATTTTAAATAAATAAAACCAGTGCTTGTGTAATTCTTACCAAGGGCCAGGCACTGTTCTAAAGGATTCCCTTCCCATGCATTAACTCAGTTTAATCCTTATAGTGACTCTACGATATAGGTATTTATTATTATACCCATTTTACTTACGGAGAAGTAGAGGTATGGATGGAGAGGTTCAGTAACTTGCTCAAGGTCACTGAACCAGGATCTGCCGGTGCTGGACTTTAAGGTGGCCCCCTTGGTATCTTCTCTGTGGAACCCTCTACTCGAGCGGACACCCCCACCCTCCTGGGTGCATGACTTAGGTCTCACACTGCCATCCCTCTCAGGTACCTGGGAGCAAGGTACAAAGCTAAGAGCATGGCTTGTCTGGGTAGGGAGAGGTACCAGTCTTCTCTGGGTCTGGGCTGGGTGCCGGGTGGGCACCTGGAGCTTGGAGGCCAGCCCGCTGCCCCAGGGAACCTGCAGGGATGTGGGGAGCATGCGGAAGTCTCAATCCGATTATGCTATTAGTTTGGGTGTTCTGGGGTTGTGCTCTGTGTCTACTTGACAAAACACAGCCCCGGAGCGGAGCCCTGATCGCTTTAACCAGGCGGAATTGAGCTCACACTTCAAGCAGCTTCTCCGTTATTACTGGCTTAGTGCTGCTGAAGAACCGACAGCAATAAATACGCCACCAATTTGCTCTCTGAATGTTCTTATTTGCAGCACGCCATGCAGAAAAAATATTAACAAAAAACAAACTCCTCACTCATAACAGGCTGACGAGAACCTCTTTAGAGTGGCAATGTTTGCCTCGATCTCTTATCCCATGTTTTCTTTCTTCCTAAAGAAGCTATAATTTGAGTTAAGCAGCTGCTTGTAATGCTCTTCTGGGACATTGAGCTAAGAGAGGCGATGGTGTGGGAGAAGGTTGGCCCACGAGGAGAACAATGGAGGAAGAATCCCACTCCAGGGGCTGGAAACTGAAGGAATGGGGAAGGCCTGTCAGCTGAATGGGAAGATCCAGAGAGTTGCTCTCAGGGGTGATGAGGGACCCTGGGGTCTTGGAGTCCTGAATACTAGGAAAGTCGCTACTGCTTTCTGGGTCTTGACTTCCACATCTGTAAAATGGGCTGATTTGATGACCTCTTCCGGTTCCAGCATTCTGTATTTGCCAATGTGCTTTTTATTCTTTCTCGTGTTCTGGGTTCTGACTTAGCAAGAATTTGTGGGAGTGGGCACTGTTCTGTAATTCTGGGATCGTCAAGATCCTTGAGACACCAGAATTCTGTTCTATTCTTCTTTGATTTGAAGACTCCAGGGGACTGTGAATATGCAATTGTAGTAAGAATAATGGCAGCTAACATATACAGTGTAGCCAGGGCCAGCTTCGCAGAGGGCCCTGTGCTTGGTTTAATGCTCTGCTGTCATCAACTTGAAATTCACCACTATTAGTATTTTTTCAAATCCCCTATTCCAAGAAGCAATCATCATTTTTTAACAAGGGTCCCCACATGCCATTTGTTCACTGGGTCCCACAAATTATACAGCCAGCCCTGAGTGTACCAGTTAGAAGATTTTGGAGGCAAAAGGACTTGGTTCAAATCCTGGCTCAGGCCTTCCCAACTGTGGGACTCTGGGCAAGTCACAGCCCCTCCCTGAGCCTCAGTGGCCTCATCTGTAAAATGGAGCTAAGATCTCACTGAGGTTACTACTGTGGAGATTTAGCCTGGGATGATTTAACTTGGATGAGCCAGGACACACTCCCAGATCTGTGGGACTCAGAGTCCATGCATGTAACCACTGGACTGCACTGCCTTTCCGCTGATTTAATTTTTCACTATGGAAAACCTCAAACGTGTGAAAGCAAAAAGAATAGTAGTGTGAAGAACCCCCAGATACCTATCACCTGCCTCAACATTCATCAACACACTCCCGGTTGTGTTCATCCATGTCTCGACCACCCAAACTAGATTATCTAGAAACAAATTGGTTATTAGCGGAAACGTGCTGGTAATCACAGTCTACGTTCCAGTGTCTGCAGAGGTCTGGAATTTCATGACTCCTAGACTTAAGGAGCTGATGCCTGGAACATTCTGACATTCAGATAATCCATATGGAAAAGTAACAGCCAGAGAGGTCTTTTTCTCAGTCCAAATCAGGCACCCAGGCTAAGCACTGTGTCAGGCTGAGCAGAGCAAGGCTGCATTGGTGAGTTAAGATGACCTCAAGCAAGAATGCTCTCCTCTTGTGAATTTGTTTAAGATAATTACATTAGGTCCTATTTCCAAGCCACTTGTAAGAAGAGTGTGTTTTCATGTTCGACCACATCTGGGCTCCCAGGGACAGTTTTAAGAACTCCCCTTTTCCCTCCACTCCCAACTCCAAATGGTTTTCTTTCTCCTTCTCCTTCTCCTTCTCCTTCTCCTTCTTCTTCTTCTTCTTCCTTTTTAAGGGACCGGGTCTTGTTCTGTCACCGAGGCTGGAGTGTAGTGGTGCCATCATAACCCCCCACAGTCTTGAACTCCTGAGCTCAAGTAATCTTCCTGCCCTAGCCTCCTAAGCAGCTGGGACTACAGATGCTGTCACCATGCCTGGCTAATTTTTATTTTTTGTTTTTTTAATAGAAATGAGGTCCTGCTGTGTTGCTCAGGCTGGTCTTGAACTTCTGGCTTCAAATATCTTTCTTGTCTGGCCTCCCAAAGTGCTGGGATTACAGGTGTAAGCCACCATGCTCGGCCATTTTGTCTTGGTAAAATCTTCCTTGACTGAAACTATGGAAGAGGAACTGGTTTGTGAATGAGTCAAGTTGGGAACTATGGCTGTTGCTGTCTATGGCTGTGTTGGTTATCTACTGCTGTGTAACATACTGCTACTAATTTCGTGGCTTAAAACAATTTACATTTATGATCTCACAGTTTCTGTGGATCAGGAGTCTGAGCAGGGTGTGGGTGGGTCTTCTGTTTAGGGTCTCACAAGACTGCAACCCAGGTATCAGCTGCGGCTATGTTCTCATCGGAGGCTCAACTGCTTCCCACGATCATGCAGATGATTGACAGGAGTTAGGTCCTTGTGGGTGTAGGACTGAAGACTTAGCTTTTTCCTGACTGTTGATCAGAGGCCACCTTCAGCTCCTAGAAACCCCTCACATTTCCTTGCCACATGGGCATCCCAACATAGGTAGCCTACACCTTTGCAGCTTGCTGCTTTCAAAGTTGTCAGGAAGCAGGAGATTCCAGAAAGATGGGTGCTATAATCTTAAGTATGTAATCACACACATCTTGTCAATTTGCTGTATTTTATGGATTAGAAGCAGGTCACAGGCTCTTCCTACATGCCAGGAAAAGGGACTGGCTACACAAGGGCATAAACATTAGGAGAAGAGTCTGTCTGCCACAATGGCTCATTCATTCATTCAGCTAGTATTATTTTTTATTTTTACTTTTATTTTTTGTAGAGATAGGGTCTTGCTCTGTGGCCAGGCTGGAGTCCAGTGGTGCAATCATAGCTTGTAGAGCCTCGACCTCCTGGGTTCGAGTGATTCTCCTGCTTCAGCCTCCGGAGTAGCTGAGATTACAGGTATGAACCACTGCCCCCATCTCAACTGGTACTATTGATAGTAAGCAAGATAGATGTGGCCCTGCCCTCAGGGAACTTCTGTGGAGCAATCCATGGATCCTGTTTCTGGGGTTGGGACAGTCCCAACTCTGATCTTGCTGTGAGAATTTTGGCTTGACATTAGCTCTCTGGACCTGCTTTGACCTATCTGACCAGTGGAATGAATACCACAGCGCTCTCCCTGGCTCAGTGGTGGTGTAAGCATCCAATCATCATGGACCCTCCGTCATTTATCGAGTGGGTATGGTATACCAACCACTAAGCCAGTGCTTTACCAGTGCTGTCTCAACCCTCACCACAGCTCACGTGCAAGGGTTTTAACCCTGCTGTTGGCTGTGACCCTCATTCTGCCACCCACAAGAAAACACGTGCAAATGGCCTCTGGAAGGAGTCAGAGGATGCCCTACTATGTGTAAAGAGGAAGTGGGGCAGAGAAGGAGTTAAGAAGACAGGTGCTTGTGATGGAGACCTGCTGTGAGGCCTCTTTGAGGCCTTGGCCCTGAAAAGAAACATCTCCAAGCGTCAGTCTGACAGGCATCTCCAGAACAAAGAGGATGCTGGTTCCTACCTCATGGATTAATATGATGGTAAACTATGTTTATGAATAGAAAGTCTCAGAACCATGAGAACATGGTAACTACTCAAAGAATGGTAGCTTTTGTCGTGAAACACCTACTGTGCACTGGCCCCGTGCTGGGATGTTTTATACTGAACCTGCCGGCCTTCAAGGTGTGAGGCTCTGAGATGAGACAATGTGGCCTTGGGGTGGAGAGCAGTGAGCTCTCCTGGGATGACTTTTTGGTAAAGACAGAGCCTTCTGGTGGCAACCAGGGAATGTTCTAGGTACCTGACCCTGAACAAACCTCTTGCCTGTGAGGCCCCTCCTCCTGGCGCTCAGGCTAAACCTAATTTATGAATGAACCCATCTCCAATACCTAGTAAAGTGTGGCCACAACAGGCCGCACAGGAACTGCTGCTTGGGGCAGAGGACTCTGGTCTTCCTATGAGTTTGTCAGGCTCCTTCCAGGCTGAGCCATCCATGGCTCCCCAGTGCCCTTGAGAAAAGTGCAGAATCCTGCCGGTGGCTTGCGAGGCCCCATGTGAACCAGCCCCTCTGGTCTCTGAGGCCTCATCCTCTAGCTCGGTCCTTCTGGTTTTCTCTGCTCCAGCTGTTCTAGACATCCCTCCCAGAGCCGTGATCACCCCGACTCAGGGTCCTTGTGTGCGCTCCTCTCCTTCCTTCCCCTGGCTGACTCTTGTTGACCCAAAGTGCCACTTCCATGCGGAAGCCTCCCCTGGCCTCTGCACTAAGTCTCATGCTTTTGACCCCAGAACGCTCTACCTTCTTCCCTGCAGCGTGTTGCAAACTTGGACTCACGTAAGTGATCATTTGGGATCAACTGTTTGCTGTTTCCCTCCGAAGCTATGAGTGGCATGTGGGCTTGTTATTCATGGTGTCCCCAGGTTTGGCACGTCATAGGTGTTCAGTGAGCATCTGTGATGGAGTGATCGGGTTCCGCCGATGGCCACAAACCACCCCAGTTTTCCCTGCTTGGCAGCTTACGGTGTCAAACACACTCTGAATGTCAGGGTAGCAGGACCTCAAAGGGTGGCAGATCCCATTGCCTTATCAACAGATGGGGAAACTGAGGCATGGAGCAATGAGGTGATATACAAGTTTGGGAGTCAGGCACACATAGGCTCCTATCCCTGCCCCATCATTTAGTCACAGTTCATGCCTTAAAATATGTTCATTTCATAGTCCTTAAATATGCAACTGTGATAGGATCCTTATAGGAAACTGCAAAAAAATACAAAAGCTATATCTAAAAAATACCTAAATCTGAACATTATTGCCTCCTAAAACGTAAATCCCCTAGTTCAGAAGTTCCCATGCCAGATGTAGCAGCCCCAGGGCAAGCTACTCCTTTTTTACCCGCAAAGAAAACCCTCTCCAGTTCCACCATCCGGGGCTGAGTAACCCTCATGTGGAAGTACTTCCTTCCAGTCTTTTTTTCTAGGTCTAATTTTTTGCATAGATGAGACCCGCTGTTGATGTGTAATGTTTTCATTTCCTTCTAATGACAACAAGTCTCCCTTGAGGGTGGGGCCCACCTTCTGTATGTGCCCAGCTCTCCGGGCCTAGGACAGAGACTCACATGTATAGGTTATCAGCAAACGTCTTACGATAATTGAAGGAATGCCAGAAAAAAAGGGATCCAATCACAGATGACTTTTGGAAAGAGGCAGCTTTCCATCTGAGCCTTGGGGAAGCTTCCCTGGACACAGGAGAGGTGGGGGCACCTCCTGGCAACTTCTGGGCAGGGCTTGCTCTGAACTTCACCAGTCACTGGGTTTCCCCTAAACATGTGCATATCTGTTTTCTCTTTAAGGTAACAGAGGATGCTTTTTGGAAAATGCTGTTTTCCAGCACAATCACTGCTGGATGGGCAGGGTGAAGTTCTAGGCCACAGTGGAGTTTAGGAGTGGAACAAGCACTGGCTTTTGAGTCGGGGGTACCTGGATATGCATTCTGGCTTGGCTCAGTCTGGCTGCGCAGAGCTGTCCTCATGGCACCACATCGTGCCCCATGCTTGACTTAATGCTCGGCTGTTGCCACCTTGCAATTCTTGATAAGTTTTGAACAAAAGTCTCCATGTTTTTATTTTGCACTGGGCCCCACGAAACACGTAGCTGCTCCTGTGGCCGTGGGAACTTGGAAAAGTCATTTAACCTCCCTGGGACCTTAACTCTTGATTTGAAAAGGAAGACAGTCATCTCGATCTCACAGTGTTGCTGTAACAATTACAATTAAAATCTCGTATGCAGAAGTAATTACTATGAATTGCATTGACTGCACATGTGCTAAGTGCTTGACACTGATGACTCTCCCAGTCACCCTGTGAAGACGCGGGTGATTACCATGCCCATTTTATAGATGAGGAAGCTGAGGCTAGGAGTGGCAAAGTTGCTTGCAGGATTTCAGTGGTGGAGTCATGAATTCAACACTATTGTGAACCCACTGGATGCCCAGCTAGAGCCTGCTGCTTGCCCACAGGGCTGGTGAAGCGTGTGCATGGCCGATGGTGGTTGCACAAAGTAGGTGACTGGTAGGTGCGCATCCTCCTTCCCAGGACACAGGCATTGCAAGCAGTGTGTCCCCAGAGCTGTCTCCCTACTTTCCTTTCTGAGCCTGGAGCATGAAAAACCTCAAATTTCTAACAGCTGTTGAAAGAACAAACTGTCTCTAAGGAGGAAGGCTTTGTTGCTCGCCATCCCCTTCCCCAGTATCCACCCCCCTGGCCCCCACGAAGTCCTCCCACCCACAGCCTCGCCAGCAGGCGCTCGCCAAGGCCTGAACAATTTCAGTTGCTTTGGCAAGAGCCTCCGTGAGATCATGGGCTTGTCCTGTGCATGCGTGCTTGGCGGGGAGCGGGGGCTGGAGGTCTGCAGAGCTGCCCCAGGGGTGATTTCCCTGGACACTCCTGAAGGCACACCTGAGGCAGGTGGCTGTGGCAGTGGCGGTGGGGGTAGCATTTTCCCTTTGCTGTGCCCTGAGATTTGGGGGCTGTTGCAGGTTGGCCCTGCCTGCCTCACCAGCTGGAATGGAGCAGGAAGACCCCTACGCCCGAGTGCCACATGGACTGGTAAGCTGCTGTGTGATGGTAGACAGAGCAACCCTCGTTGGGCCTCAGTTTCCTCTTTATAAGAGGGGAGCATTTCTGTCTGTCCTCTCCTGCTGTTGGAGAGAAGAGTATGGAGGAAAACCCAGACATGACAGGATCAATAAATCAGTAGCTTCCACTCATTGCCTTCTGCCTGCTGGCCGTGAGTCTGAGTCGTTTCTCTGGAAAGCAAAAGGCCAGAGCCCCACCTGCTGCATGTCTTGGCTCCAATATTACCTTCCCCTGGAGACCTCCCTGCACCACCCTATTTAAACCCTTAGCCATCACTACCAACCCCCACCCCAGTCCAGCCCCAGCTACTGCTAATCTAGTCTCTGTCTCTATAGATTTACCTGTTTTAGACACTCCCTATAAATGCATCATACAATATGTGGCCTTCTGTGACCGGTTTCTTTCTCTTAGCACGCTGTTTTCAAAGTTCTTCCTTGAAACATCCATGTTGTAGCATGGATTAGAACTTCATTCCTTTACATGGCCGAATACTATTCCACTGCACACATAGACCACAGTTTGTTTATTCACTCCTCTGTTGACGGACATTTGGGGTGTTTTTACTTTTTGGCTAGAATGAAGACTGCCGCTGTGGGCACTCGTGGGCAAGTTTTTGTGTGGACAAGTTGTTTTCACTTCTCTTGGATAAATACCTGAAGTGAAATTGCTGGGTTATGTGGTCACTCTGTATTGTACCTTTTGAGGAATGGCCAGACTGGTCCTAGGCATACTGGGTTAATAGGTCTCGGGTAGAGAGGAGGAACCTAAATTTCTAACCATTCTCCCCTTGCATTACAGAATAAAGAATAACCTCCTTGTTGGACTTGGACCTCCTTCTATGATACAACCCTGAGCTACTATTCTGGCTTCTATCCATTGTGCCAAATAGTAAGGCCATTTGCTATTTCCTGAACAGAATGTTCATGGTCTCACCTCTGCACCTTCCTTCGCTCATAACCATTTCTCCCACTTGGAATGCTGTATCCCTCTATCACCTCCCTTCTAAAATCTTTTATTTTATTATTATTTCTTTTTTTGAGACAGAATCTTGCTCTGTAGCCCAGGCTGGAGTGCAGTGGTGCAATCTTGGCTCACTGCAACATCTACCTCCTGGGTTCAAGTGATTCTCCTGCCTCAGCCTCCCAAGTAACAGGGATTACAGGCATGTGATACAATACCTGGCTGAATTTTTGTACTTTTAGTAGAGACTGGGTTTCACCGTGTTGGCCAGGCTGGTCTTGAACAACTGACCTCAGGTGATCCACCCACCTCGGCCTCCCAAAGTGCTGGGATTACAGGCATGAGCCACAGTGCCCGGCCCTAAAATCTTCATGGTCTCAACATCCACACCAAAGGTCACATTTTCCGAGAAGCCCTTGCTAACCTTCCTGCGTTGTGTGGCACCATCTGTCTATTTTACCTTGCATCACGAATTTCCTTCAATTTGTTATTGTGTAGGTGCACTATCCAAACTACTGGATTTTCTAGGACCCTAAACTGTGCCTGCTTCCTCTTTGCATTCCCCATAAATTCTATTAAATTTCTAATAAATTCTATTAATTCCCCGTAAATTCTATTAAATGCCAAGGTGACTGGGAATGAGTTTACAAGAGTGGCCAGCAGGCCTGGGAACTCTACCACCTTAGACTGTAACCTCCCCAAGGGTAGAGACATGGCCTGGGATTGCTTTCTGTGGTTTTCCTAATTTCTAACATAAAGCCTAGTGTATAGTAGGTACTGAATACATATTTGCTAAATGAACGAGTGGTTCAAAGACCTCCTTTAGAGAATGAGTACTTTAGTCAAGAGATGGGGTGCTGAGCGAGAATCTTGCCTGGGAGTCCAGAAACCTGGGTTTGAATTCTTGTTCTGCGTCCACCTCTCACTCTTTGACCTCGGGTAAACCTGTTTCTCCTTCTGGTCCTCAGTGTCCCCATCTGTAGGATGGAGGTATTGGAGTAGATGAAATTGAGGCAATTTCTAGCTCTGCCAGCCTGGGATGGCCTCGGCCAGTGTGAGAAGCCAGCCTTGGAAGGAGACACGGGGCAGTTCACTCCTGTCTGCCTCAGGAGAGGTAATTAAGGCATTCTCAGTGTTCATTTCTGAAATTGCAAGGGGCGTCCTAACATGCGGGGAATACACATTGTCCTTGGATCCTGACCTCAGGCCTCTGATCGATACAGACGTATTTTTAATGCACACTTCACGGAGGAATAGCTCAGAACCCACAGCCCTGGTTCCCCAGCTGCTCCATCCAAGGTTGTCTAAGCACATGCTCCAGCTCCTTCCATCCAGGCCAGGCCTGGCGTGGACCATGCAGTTTGTTCCAGTTGACCAATAATATCTCCGAAGCACCAGGGCCTGGGGGCTCTAGGACAGCAGGCCCTAAAAGTCAGGGCTCAGGTGTAAAGAAAATCCTCCTTGGCTTGCAGCCTCCTGAGCAATGGGCCTCTGCCCTGTCCGCCTGCACTGCTGGGTTTACCGTGGAGTCACAAGCCTGCTCCCCTAGGGAGGCTGTGCTCTCCCTCTTCTTACACTTGCTAGACAAGGCCTCCTCCTGTTATTATTGATTATCATAACAACATAGTGAACTCTTGCTGTGTGCTAAGCATTTACCACACCTTAACTTAGGGAGGTAGGCATTAACAGCATGGGGGACTTTGGTTTCAGAAGGGTACTGGGTCCAAGTCCCATTTTGAGGCGTCATAAGTCTTTGATGAAGTCCCCACATACTTTGGAACACAGACCCTGGAACCCAGCAGAACTGCATCCAAACCACAACCTCTGTCACTTAGCTCTTTGCTGGATCTCTAGAAAAGAACTTCACCTTTCGGAGCCTCTGTTTCTTCATCTGTGAAATGGGTAGATCAATGGATGAGGATGCATTGCACCTCGAGTGCTTAAGATGCTGCCTGGTTCGCAGGGGACACTCAAAACTACGCCATCTATGAGAACTCTTCTCCTTGTCTTGTTTTTGGCACCCCCACCCCCTGCCCACCAGATGGAATCTCTAGCCGGACTTCTAACAGTGCCAGTTCTTGAGTTTCACCTGAAGGAGTCAAGGAGTGCGAGTTCTTTCATGTCCAGCTTCTTTTGCTCACACTACATCCGCAAGATTCATCCACTCAGTTGTGGGTATCAACAGTTTGTTCTTTCTCCTTGCCAAGGAGTTTTGTCTTCTGTGAGTCTTCCATAGTCTGCACATCCATTTGCCTGTTGATAGGCACCTGGGTGGTGTCTAGTTTAGCGCTAGTAGGAAGAGCGGTTCTGCTAGCGTCCTCCTGTGGGTCTCTGGTGCCCACACACACTTTATGTTGGTGGTTTGCCCAGGAGCAGGGTTGCTGGCTCCCAGGGCAGGGGCACGTCTGGTTTCAGCAGGCACTGCGGACTTCCTCAAACATTTCTTTCGTGTTTAAAAAGTTTTTTGGCTGGACACGGTGGCTCATGCCTATAATCCCAGTGCTTTAAGAGGCTAAGGCAGGAGGATCACGCAAGGCCAGGAGTTTGAGACCAGCCCGGGCAACATAGTGAGACCCTGTATCTACAAAAAATAAAAAAAAATTAGCCAGGCATGGTAGCATGTGCCCATTGTTCCAGCTACTCAGGAGGCTAAGGCGGGAGGATCGCCTGGAGCTGGAGAGGTTGAGGCTGCAGTGAGCTATGATTATGTCACTGCGCTCCAGCCTGGGCAATACAGTGAGACCCTGTCTCTAACAAAACAAAAATCAGAGGTCAGCCTCTCTCCCACCTCCTTCTCCAGATAACCACTGTCAACAGACTGTTGTCATACACACACACACACACACGCACACATTGCACAGTGACCTAAATGGGGTTCTCTGAGGCATCTTTTTGGCAGTTGGTTTTCTTCCTCTGCTTTTGAAGTCACTGGAGACAAGGTGGGAACTCCACTTGCCTTTCCCTAGACATCTTTCTTACTGGTCTCACTCAGGGGTTCCAGCTCCACAGCCTGGCATGCTGTTCTCTCTGTCATCGGAGTCTGGCCACCAAGGTGTCTCCGTGTGGAAAGAAGAATCTGGTAGCAGCTGGGGATCAGGTGGGGTCCCAGGGAGGCAATGGGGAGGGTCTCCGTTCCTGGGAGGCCCCTCCTTCCCGAGTCCCCACGGGGCTGGCTTTGTGTAGGGAGAGGAGGCTTTACTGTAAGCGTCACTCCATCCTCAACTGATTCCATCAAACTTGCCCCTGTTTTCAGCGACTCCGCAGTGGTGTCCCTCCCCGGTCTGCAACTTAAAACATCAAGTTCTCCTTTCTCTTTTTGGTCCAGCTGGTTCCTGCTCCATCTTTACAAACCTTCCTAAAATGCCTAAGAATAGGATATAGGGCCGGGCGCGGTGGCTCAAGCCTGTAATCCCAGCACTTTGGGAGGCCGAGACGGGCGGATCACGAGGTCAGGAGATCGAGACCATCCTGGCTAACACGGTGAAACCCCGTCTCTACTAAAAAATACAAAAAACTAGCCGGGCGCGGTGGCGGGCGCCTGTAGTCCCAGCTACTCGGGAGGCTGAGGTGGGAGAATGGCGTAAACCCGGGAGGCGGAGCTTGCAGTGAGCTGAGATCCGGCCACTGCACTCCAGCCTGGGCGGCAGAGCGAGACTCCGTCTCAAAAAAAAAAAAAAAAAAAAAAAAAAAAGAATAGGATGTAGGGTCGGGCACGGTGGCTTATGCCTGTAATCCCAACACTTTGGGAGGCCGAGGTGGGTGGATCACCTGAGGTCAGGAATTCGAGGCCAGCCTGGCCAACATGGTGAAACCCATCTCTACTAAAAATACAAAAAGTAGCCAGGTGTGGTGTCACGCACCTGTATTCCCGGCTACTTGGGAGGCTGAGGCAGGAGAATTGCTTGAGCCTGGGAGGCGGAGGTTGCAGTGAAAAACGAAAGAATAGGACACAGGCTGAGGTGAGAGGGGGAGGATGAAGGGGCTTGGTGGGGGCCCATGAGAGCCGGCTGAGGCAGGTCAAATTCTTCAGGGGTTGTAGTTCTGCCAAAAGCGGCTTCCTGAGGTGCCGTTCTACTTAAAGAAAACAAACTGAAATTCAGTGCAGGTGGCCTCGTTGGTCTTCTCACCTGGAAGATAAATGGCTCAGGCTGCTCCCCAGGAAGGCAGCTTCATCTGGGGAGTTGGGGTTCACCCCCACTGTGGCTCTGGACTATCAACTGTAGCCTCAGTATAGGATGCAACCAGGAGACCTGAGGGCAGGGCTGGCTTCATGGCCTTGGGACCTCTGTAATTGAACAGGGCCCTGAGCTGAGAACGGCGCCATGTTTGCTGAATGCTCTACTGTTACCATCTTAAAATTCTTTTTTTTTTTTTTTTTTGAGACAGAGTCTCGCTCTGTTTGTTGCCCAGGCTGGAATGCAGTGGAATGATCTCGGCTCACTGCAACCTCCGCTTCCCGGGTTCAAGCGATTCTCATGCCTCAGCCTCCCGAATAACTGGGACTACAGGCAATTGCCACCACGCCCAGCTAATGTTTGTGTTTTCAGTGGAGACGGGGTTTCACCATGTTGGCCACACCGGTCTTCATTTAATGACCTCGTGATCCACCCGCCTTGTCCTCCCAAAGTGCTGGGATTATGGGCGTGATGGGATTACAGGCACGATGGGATTACAGGCCTGAGCCACTGCACCCGGCCAAAATTCTTAACATGTTTTAAAATGAGGAGCCCTGCATTTTGGTTTTGCATGTGGCCTGGCAAATTATGCAGCCTGTTTTGCGTCAGGGTCCAGGTGTAGCCGTGGCAATGTCTGGTTCTTGCACATTCTATCTCGGGACCTCAGTTTTCCCAGCTGCAGAATGGGAGGACTCAAGTGATTACACGGAATGACATTTGAGGTGCTACCTGAAATATCTTTTTTTATTTTAATTTCTTTTTGCAATAGCTTGAAAATGCCTGACAGGTCCCCCCATAATAATCACTGATTCTCATGGTGGAGGCCCTTGATCAGCAGTGTCAACATCACCTGAGAATTTGTTAGAAATACAGATTATTGGGTCCACCTACACCTTCCGAATCAGAAACTCTGAGCTTGGGGCACTTATCTGTGTGGATGTCTGGGCATGGTGGCTCATGCCTGTAATCCTAGCACTTTCGGAGACTACAGTGGGCAGATCGCTTGAGCCCAGGAATTTGAGACCAGTCTGGGCAACATGGTGAAAGCCTGACTCTCAAAAATTCAAAAACATTAGCTCAGCATGGTGGGATGAGACTGTAGTCCCAGCTACTTGGGAGGCTGAGGCAGGAGGATCACTTGAGCCCGGGAGGCAGAGGTTGCAGTGAGCCGATATTGCGTCACTACACTCCAGCCTGGGTGACAGCGAGACCCTGTCTCAAAAAAACAAAAACAAAACCCCAGAAATAACCCTCCCAGGGGATGCTGAGGATGGGATCCATTGGTACAGACCTAGACAGACTATGCTGAACCCTAGAATCCCAGGCTGGGAGTCAGGAAACTGGGCCCCGTCTGGATCTGATTAACTGGCTGTGACCCCAAGCAAGTCTTTTCCTTGCTCTGGGTCTCAGCTTCCTCATCTGTAACATGGGCAGGTCGGATCTTTCTTGCAGGTGGCTTTGAGGGTGACACACAACCTTGTTCATGATGACTATAAAGCATTGCAAACGCATATCACTTTTCCCCCTTTTTATAGAGACAGGGTCTTGTTATGTCACCCAGGCTGGTCTTGAACTCCTGGCCTCCAACAATTCTCCTGCCTTGGCTTCCCAAGGTGCTCGCATTACAGGTGTGAGCCACCATGCCCAGCTGCACAAATCATTTTAAAAACACTTTTATGAATAAGGAAATAAATGACTTTGGCTCCTGGGTTACCTGGTTGGTCTGTTCTGGGAATCCACAAGTCACCCCTTCTCTGGTCCCCAGTGTGGACTAGAAGTTTCTCTGACTCTTAAAAATGATTTTTTTTTTTTGCTTATTGGGCAACTGATAAATGATGAGTTTGGTAGAAAGAATGTAAACCTCCTTCTGTTCTTGGAAGGTAAATATCACTGGACACCTCAGTTTCCTCATCTGTAAAATGGGGACAGTACTACCCGCCTTTCAGGACTGACATGTAGATTCAATGAAATAATTTATAGAATGGGCATAGCACAAGGTGCAAGTGCAGGGATCAATATTCATATTCTTATTCTTACTAAAAACATAGGCTGGGCACAGTGGCTCACGCCTGTAATCCCAGCACTTTGGGAGGCTGAGGCAGGTGGATCACCTGAGGTCAGGAGTTCGAGACCAGCCTGGCCAACATGGTGAAAACCCATCTCTACTAAAAATACAAAAATTAGCCGGGTGTGGTGCTGCGTGCCTGTGGTCCCAGCTACTGGGAGGTTGAGGCACAAAAGTCACTTGAACCTGGGAGGCGGAGGTTGCAGTGAGCTGAGATTACACCACTGGACTCCAGCCCGGGCAACAGAGTAAGACTTTGTCTTAAAAACAACAAAAAAAGAAAAAACTAACAAAAAACACCAAAAAACACTCAACCATCAGTGCCAGTCTGCCCTTGTTTCACAGGGGCAGGAATTCTAACAGCCATATGCCCGTCTACTTCTTAGCACATCTCACTGGAGTAAGAAAGCTGGTCAGTAGAGGCACCGTGATGCTGAGAAACCTGTGGGCTGCCCGAGCAGTGTGTGAAGCCTTCACACCCTTGGTCTCCTTCCAGCCTTACGGTTGCCCTGAGAAGGACTGGTAGCTGCAACTTCATTTTCCAGGAGGACTGCAGCCTCAGATAGGGGCTATGTGTCACCCATACAGAGGATGCAGGCCCAGATATTGCTGCTGTCAGCCTAGTCTCTGCCACAGATCTCCCCGGGGAAGGGTTCTTCTCCGCCTAAGAGTAAGTGGGTGATTCATTGTGTGCATTTCATGCGCATCTTCACCTTCAGAGGCAATGGAGGCAGCAGAAGTGTTGACAGGGCTCTGTGCTCCCACAATAGTGCGTGACAGAGGAGGGTCTCTAGGCAGGGCCCCCTGTACAGTCCGGGCGTCTAGGACTGGGGAAGGCCAGAGAGCCACAGAGAACAGGTCAACTCCTGGCCCGATTGCCTGTACTCTAGGCAGGAGCAGACTGGGGACACAAGAGATGGAGATAAGGAGGGAGGGAGCAGGAAAAATCTGTGAGACTTGCTAGTGATAGCCAGGGGCAGGAGGGAAAAAGGGCAGGGTGTGTGGGAGGAACCGCACAAAAGCAGCCCTGGAGTGGGGGAGGAGATGGGGGAGAAAATGGGGGAAGGGGCTTCCCTCTTCTCATGTGTTTTGAGTTCTGGACTGGCTGTGCTCTGGGCCCTATTTGCTTTGGAAGGGCATCCAGTTAACTCCTTCTTGCCTGGAAGGCTGCTGGAGGCTGACTCGAGAGGGAGGGGGCTTGGGAGGTGGTAGCCAGACTGGGGAGGTTACGGCTCATTTTTCCTACCTGGTCTTCCAGGGGATGTTGGAGTGATGGAAACAGGAACCCCCACCAGGACTGGGACTGGATGTCTCCGTAAAGCATGCGTCCCAGGCACCTTGCAGGCCTCCCCTTGGTTCCAGCCCCGGCTCTTACACTGGCTCAGATAGTCACACCTACTGGACACTCTGCAAGGGGTGTGCATGCTCTCACACACACACACACGCGTGTGCACACACACATGCGCACCTCAACAGACTCCTATGCTCAGACTCAGGTCATTTTCTCTCTTATCCTCCGCCAGGACCCAGCCAGCTGCCATACCCCAACAGGACAGAGAAACTGAGGCTCAGATAGGAACAGGGACTTGCTTGTAGTCAGACAGTAGGTGGCTGAACTGGAATTCAAACCTCAGCCCCTTTGGCTCCTAGGATCCCTGCTGTGGGCTGGGCATGGGGGCTGGTTTCAAATCCACCTCCTTCTCCTGTCTGCTGTGTGGCCTGGGTACCACGTGGCCACCAGCTGAACACCCAAAAGCATCAGGCCTGGCTCCATTTTCCTTCTGTTGGGGCTGAATCACCACCCCCAAGTTACTTTTGTCCACATCTGGCCAGAGTTCATCCTGCACAGTGAATATTTGAGGGGAAAAAAATATTTCACAGTGGCTGTTAAGGTTAGGCAGGAGGAAGGGGTTCCCCAACTTGTAGACACCTTTGGGGAAAGGTGGTTCTTAGAGGTCTCCTTTTAGATGCCTTCCTTGAGGGGGTCCCTCGAAGGCCATTTTTGGGGTTTATATCCACATTTTAAAAAGTTAACAAAATGAAAATGAAATTAACAAAATGAAAGAAGGTGACCAAGGCCCTGGTGCTGCAACAAGAAGGGCTAATATTTACCATTTGCCTCTTGTGTGAGAGGATCTGTTATACCCATTTCATAGACGGGCAAAGAGAGGCACAGTAAGACGCAGCCATTTGGTTGAGCCAAGGCACAAGCCTGAGATGGTCTGAATGGCTTGTAGTTCCTACGGCAACCCCCCACCCTCCATCGTGGATTCTTCCTGGTGTTGCTGGGGCTTCTTAGCTGTTCTGCTCAAGGTACATGTGGAGCCCAGATTTACTGATCCAGTGAACACACAGAAGGGTGACTCCAGACCTCTTTTCTGCTGGCTGTGGGAGAACCATCCCTACCCTTACCCTTGTTCAGGTTAGAGGCGAGTGTGTCTGGGAAGGGGTTTGGAGAGGGATGTGGCAAAAGTTAGGAAGTGTCTAGATCCTTGGTTCATTTATCAACAAATATGAGCCAAACCATGTGGTGGGTGCTAGAATACACGCGACAAGAACCAGAAAAACACTGCCTCATGACTCTGGTCTTCTTCCTTCCCCTACAGGTTCCTGGTCACTGTGCGACTCTGGACAGGTTGCTTTTTCTCTCTGTGCCTCAGTTTCCTTGGATCTAAAATGAGGAGACTGGAGTCTAATTTCAAAGTTCCTTCCAGCTCTTTATTTAGCTGTCACTTCCTCCTAGTGGGTAGAACTTATGTTTATGTAATCCTCATGACAGCTATGTTGGGCTGACATTGGGATTCTTGGACTGCCATACTTGGCTGTCTGTTGACTTCTTGGTGTCCACTTAGTACTGATGGTAGAGCATTTTGAACTTTACCTTTGAGTATTTCCACGTCATACACTTAGAAACACAAAAGGTCATATGCCCCAAATGTTTCTGCAAGGTTGCGGATTGGAGTAACCTCGTATTGATTGAACGGGCCGGTAATGTGTAGGGGAATGACCTGTAAGGAGGCTCTTGCAGAAATCTAGGAGAGAGAAATTGGTGGCTTAGAATACAGTGGTGGTGGGAAAGGAGAGGAGAGGAGAGTGGAGAAGGAGAGGAGGTAAACAAAAAGGTTCAGACATATTTGGAAGGTGGAATTAACTGGATGGGGTGAGGGGTGTATCAGTCACCTGTTGACACAATGAGGCCATGTTAACAAACCACCCCAAAATGTCATGGTGTCAATTCATGGGCATTTATTTCACTTACGAATCTGCAGGTTGATGATTTAGATTGGGTTTGGTTGGATGGTTCTTCTGCTCTTGGCTGGGCTGGCTTACATATCCAGGGGTCAGCCTGGCTGTTGGTTGATCTAGGATGGCCTCAGCTGGGGACAACTCACCTGAGCCCCCTTGTCAATCATCTTCCAAAAGGCTTCCCAGGTCACATTCCAATGGCAATCATGGAAGAGCAGGAAAGTGCAAGTGAAATACACAAGCGTCATGTTTGTTAACATCTCATTGGCCAAAGCAAGTCATATGGTTGAATCATGTGAGAGGATACTCTAAGGTCAGAGTGGAAGGGCACTGTAGGTCATATGACCAAGGGCATGGATGCTGGGGTGAATAATGGAGAACTGGGGCCATTCCTGCTGTCTGCTATAAGAGTGGAGGATGAGGGAGAGGAAGGCACATCCACAAACACGATCACACCACAGTGTCCTGCAATATTATCTTTCCACTTAATAACACATCGGAGATTTAATAATCCTTATCAGTTCGTGCAGACCAATTTTACTTTTTTCTAGCCACCTAGTAATGTCACAAGCAACTGTTATCTCCACAGTACACATGAAAAGACTGAGGTTCAGAGAGGTAAGGTAACTTGCCCGAGGTCATACAGCTATAATTAAGAGGCAGACACTAGATCTATTCTTTTCAAACCTTGGCCTCTTTGGGTCTATCACACTCACATTTCTTCCCCAGGAATCATCCTGGGGCCAGTTTGAGCGATTCCAAAGGTCAGTCACCAGTAGTAGTTACCTAAGGTTAAGAAACTGTAAGAAGAGAGTTCAGACTCAAGTTCTTCCCACCTCCTGATCTCAAAAATATGGAGCAAAGTTTTCCTTGCCTCTGAAAACAGCTTGATGTCTTCTGTTTGGAAAGAGTGGAGAAGGGTTCAATCCAAAAGAATCATGTGGTCTGGTGGAAAGAATAATTTATTGGGAATCACATGCCCTGGGTTCCAACTCTGCACCTCTTGCCTATGGCTAGGTGGCTTTGGTCGAGTCCATCAAACACTCTGGACTTGGGTTTCCCCATCCATCAGCTGTGGCCTCTCCTTCAAAGGAAACATAAAAAACATGCCGTAGAGCTTGTTGAAACTTGGAATAAAGTCTAACTTGCTTGCTTAGGAAAGTGTCCAGGAATGTTGGATCTGGACGGCCAGTGCAAGTCTGCCTGGGTCTCTTTGGCCTCACTTTCCTCCTCTGCAAATTGGGGGAAAAGTATCCACCCCCACAAGGGCTGGTGAGCTCATGGAGGGAGGGGCCCTGACACAGAGCTGGCACCCTGCAGATATCCAGGGAATTGTAGCAATCAGCTAAATGCTATTCTCCAGCTGGCTGTCCAGCTGTTAGGGCTAGAAGGTCCTTAGAGTGTCTTGGTCTCACTTTGCCCTTGGGGAAACTGAGGTTCAGAGTGGAGAGAACTTTGTTGGGGCCCAGAGAATTCATGACATTGCTGGGCCCCATCAGGGGATGTTGAGGAAGATGCTAACTGGAGTTTACACAATACTGTTTGCACTGCATTCTGTGCTTGGCTCTTCCATGTGAGATTTCATTTAATTCTGACAACATCCTGCGAGATGGGTGCAATCATTTTCACCATTTTATAGGGAAGGAAACTGAGGCTTGGACACCTCGAGAGGCTGGACATGCAATTCCTGCAGAAGGCCACCTGCAAATCTCTGGCTTTCTCTGCACTGGACAAAACCCATCAGAAGGTGACTGAGTGAGGATGATGTCATTAGAATCCACACTAAATGAAATGAAAAAGAAACTAAGTCATTCTAAAATGTCAGCACTTGAACTGTTATTGGCAACGGATGGCTTGGAACATAGTTCACAGCCAGACGTATCAGGGTGGGCCTTGGTCATCATCTATTTAAATCAGAAATGATGCCGGCATCTCCAGAGTCACACAAGGGGCTTAGGTCAGGTAAATTTGAGTGGAGGTTTTGTGGCAAGATCAGGGGTCTGTGGACAGCAATGCAAGCTCTGAGATGGGCTTGCTGTGTGACCTCAGGAGAGTCACTTGACTTCCCTGGGTCTCAATCTCATTTGTGAAATAAAAGGGTTTGGACCAGAAAATATATAAGGTCCCTTCTGCTCCCTCATCTAAGACAGGGTATCTTATATTGCTGGTTAAGAGAGTGGGCATTGGAATCTGGAAGACCTGGGATTAAGTCCTGATAAAAACCCTAAGAGGCTTAGGAACAAACAAACCAAAACAAAAATCAACACACATAATAAAAGGGGATGGGGGAGTAAGCGAGTAATAACATATTGGCCAAAGTGGTTGCTATTAGCTTCAGGAATGGATTGATCCAGATGCTTACACAGAACTCCCATGAGAGTGTCCATCGGTTTCATTGGCTCTGACGGAACTATAGGACCTCCCAGACCAGTCATTATGACTGAGAGAATTGTGGAAGCAACTAACCTAAGGCAATTATGACCCACATATTCTGTGTAGGTGAGATTAGGACAGGTCATTCGAAGGGATATAATGATACCCTTGGCTGAAGAAGAGGTGGATGGATGCTAGGGAGGTAAAAACATTCATTGCAGTGAGTGGTGGTCTATCTGGGACTTCATTTTTTCATATATAAAGTGGGGATAATTCTTACATTTGCCTTTTTATGGCTCACTTAAAATCAACTTACTCCTCCCAATTTTCCTGTCTCCTTGTACTTAGGCAAAGGGCATGTGACTTCCCAGCAAAGGGTGGTGTATGCATGATCAGGTGTGAGTACTTTCTGCATTCTCTTCCCTCTATAGTGAACAGGATGCTGAGATAGTATTGAGATAGTAGAGCTACGGGATGGACTCAGACTGGATCACTGAGTCACACCATGGAGCACAGCTACCCTGGAGAGTGACCAGGCTTCCATGAGATGTTGTGTGAGCAAGAAACGAGCCTTTTTGTAGTAAGCCACTGAGGTGTTCAGACATATTTGTTATTACAGCATAGCCTAAGCTAACTCAGCTAAACCTTTATGTGACTTTCTTTGTTCATGGATGTCTTTCCATGCCCTGACATGTAGACCTAGCTCATTCTTTTACATATCTGCATAATATTCCATAGTATGGTGACACCTTGACTTATTTAACCCGTCCCCTTTAGATCATTCTTGCATTATTGCCACATTTCACTGGTGTATAAACAATACCATTGTGTTCTTACACTTCGTCATATATCTTTGTGCACATTGACTTTGTGCCAGTAGCATTGTTTGGTCAGGAGCATGCACATTTAATACTGGTTTTTACTCCCACTAATAATTTTTGAGAAAGCTTGTTTGCTCTACCCTTGTTAATGAGAATATTATTGATGTTTCGGTTTTTATCAGTGTGATAGACAGAACAGGGTGTCTTATGTTAATTTGGGTTTCATAGCAAGTTTTTGGTCAGGTTGGATTTTTCAGACATCCTGCCGGCTTCACCCTACTTGTTCCAGAGAAAAAGATTGGGCCAACACTGCAAAGAGAAAGAGAGAGATACACATAGGTGACAAGATGATGAGGCAGAGACTGGGAAGCGAGAGAGAGAGAGAGAGAGAGAGAGAGAGAGAGAGCGAGAGAGAAAGGAAGGCATCCAGCCTCTTGTTTCTCTCCAGATTCACACACCAGCCCCCTGTCAGTCTTAATCAAGCAGGACTCAGATCCTGAAGTGGGACCCCCATTACCTCTGTGGCCAATAGCTGGGGGGCTAGCCAACATCTAGGTTTGGACTGGGACAGGGGAGGGTTGTTGGCTCAGTTCCTCTTGGCCTGAAGCCACAAGCCTAACTTGTTTGTATAGTTCTTCAGGCTTCTTCCCCATATCTTGGTGTTTTTGGCTCTAAGCTAGCTCCCTCCCAGCCAGGGGAGGAGATAATTCCACTCGATCTGGGCCTCTGAGGCACTGGGAAGGACGTCAGGAAATAGCAGGAGCATTACGCACCTCTCCACCCTCCACCGTCCAATCCCATTTTCATCATGTGTGGAAAAGGAACAGGGTTGCTGAGGGAGGCTTGAACAGTTGGAGTTGCTTCCTGTTTTCTCTCCAATCGATCCTTTTCCCCAAGACGCCGTTGCAGGGCCTGTTGAACCCTGCCTTCTGGTAGGTGTGTGCGCCACATGTCTACGCATGCCCGTGCGGATGTGTGTGTGCACGTGTAGGTTAAGTACTCAACAAGCCAATCAACAAATAGACCTAGGAGAACCCTGGAGAGGGACTCCTTTTTTCCTTGAACATGCTCTTTACTCTTGCAACCTCCCGAGAAAGAAAAAAAGGAGTTAACTTAGACACCTCTTCTTCCAAAGATCAGTCACCAATAGTAGTTACCTACGGTGTCTAGGTAAGGCCTTCCCAGATGCCACAGGGACCTTCTTTGTCACATTCACATCTACACCTACCATGTTGAGTCCAAGACTTAGCACATAGTAGGAATGAATCAATTAATCAGGGCCAACACTTCAATTATAGAACTGAGAACAATATGGTCCATAGAGGACAAGGAGCTTGTCCGAAATCATGGAGTATGTCAACGGCTAGGTGAAAAAATGGAACCCAATGTTCCTGACACTTAGTACAGTTTTATCTTATGTCATCGTGCAAGATGCTCAAAGAAACTGACTATTACTGATCAATGACTTTATAGTTGTAACTTCTTTGGAACAACCGATGAAGGAGGAATATTCCCCATGTTACTGATGGGGAAACAGGTTCAGGGAGGTTTGAGCTGGCTCCCCGTGGAGGACCCGGAATTTGTCTTCAAGTGGCTTCTTCCCAAAGCTTGATGCCTGTGTTCAGTAGCACACAGAGGGTTGGTAGGGACAGAGCCTTACCCAGCCTTGATCAGAACCTCTGAGTAGGACTCTCTCACTGTTGAGGGTCTTTTAGAGAAAGAGATCAATGGCATTCAATTGAACCAGACTTAAAATCTACTCCTTTGGGAACTTTTTTCTTAAGCGCAGCCTACTTTTTTCCAGAGTTCACAGAAAGTCCTCGTGCTGATCCTGGGAGAGCGACCAGCCCACGGGGGGTCTGGACAGTGAAAGGCCCTTTCTCTCTGGGTATCAACAACAATTTCCAGTGGAGCCCTGGTGGGGCTGATGTGGTCCCACTGCTGGAAAACAGGGGAAATGTGAAGAGGATCCAGAGTTACTGGTGGCTTGAGGAGTGAGGCACCCATGGCAGCCACTTTGAGGAACAAACCTGTTCTGAATCCCCCATTCTCGCATCCTTCCTGTATGACACCCCCATCCATGCACACATACACAATAGGCACACACACAGCCACTCACACACACATGCACTCTCCCATACTGTGTACACGTGTGTGAATATACACACACCCCTACGTTCCTACAGTAGACTGGACGACTTTGGAATCTGAAACCTTGCCTTCCTCTCTCTCTGGGGTTGCTTGGTGGCCTCACCAATACCCAGCTGCTTTCATCTATAAAAGGGGGTAAAATTCCCAGGGATGAGTTGAGGATAAAATGTAATATGCCCATCTGCCCCTTAGTATTTGCTGAAGTCATTATGTGACCGTGTTGCTCTGGGCTGCTGCTCCACCTCTCTCGCTTTCCTCAGTAGAGCCTACTCCATCCCTTCCTCTTAGGACAGTTGCCTAGTGCACATTCCTCCAGGTGACATCTGATTGGTTCAGTTCATCCTTTCCACCTGTAAGTCCCTGGCCAATGAGTGGTTTGCACTAGGGCACACAACCAATGATTTGTCCAATCAGTGTGTTCAGGGCCAGGACACATGATTCATCCAGACAAAGGCTGCTTAGGGAAGTAGGAGTGGTGGGTAGTCTGGCTCACTGAAACAAGCCTGGAGCAGCCAGCGAGAGGCGGAGTTTCAAACCCTGCTCTGCCTCCTGCTAGCTGGGTGCCTTTGGACAAGTCCCTAGCATGAAGCTGGGTTTTGTCATTGGCAAGGTATGATGATAATAAGGACAGCACTGTTTTCCAGCACCACTGTGCACATCCAGCTGCATAATTTAATCCAGACTGCCGGCACCAGGTACATTTTCAGTCCATGTGGATTCTCTTCATCTCCTGGGTTCAGGTTTTGAGTAGCTTGAGCATCCTCCTCCCTATCCTTTACCCAAGACAACCACCCGACATGGACAACAGTTTGAACCAAGAGGGTTCATCTAATTTTAAGCCCTAGTGTGTCACCAATTTATTTTGGTCCATGAACTATTGCTTGCACCTGTTGGCATATTGGAATGCAAACTCCTTCTAATTTTAAGCACCAGCAGGGGCAGGTCTAATTTGGGGTGACTCTTGTGCCGGGGGCTCCCAAGGGAATTCAAGCTCTGTTGTTTGGAGTGCCTGGGGTGAAGTGGGTGCCTTCCAGAACAGATGAGGGTTGTGATATGTTCAAGAGGGACCCACACAGTTTGTATCCACACATTAACTATAATTTTCTTTGACTTTTATTGTGGCAGGTCTTGTTTCAAGTCAAGTGCTTTTCATGTATTATTGGATTACTTTTACTTTGAAGTGTAAATCAGCCAACATGGAGTGCTTACTATGTGCTGGGAGCTGGAGATGCAAAAATGAATCTGACATAGTCCCACCTGCAGAGAACTCATGGTCTAGTGCTCACAGGCAGGTAAAAAACAGTTACAGTGCAGTGAGATCAGAGATCCACATAGTGCCTGGCACCCGGCTGTCTTTGAGGAAATGTCCAGCAAATGAATGAAAGCAGTGTTTGTGATAGAGACAAGATAAAGTTGCTGCAAGAAAGTAAATTCCCATTCTCCTTGGGAGATTAGCAGAAGGTTTCACAGAGGAAATTATACTCTGAGCTGAGTCTTGAAGAAGATAAAGTATTTCTCCAGGTGGAGAAGGGAGGAGGATGTGGCATGTATTTTAGTGCTTTACCCACATTGCTCTCAGCACAAAACGTTTCTACGTGTACCTGTCCCATTCCAATGGCCAACACCAAATGCTCTTTGAGGGTTTTTCTGGTCACCAGAGTTTGTTTTGTCCTTGTGAGTGGTAGGCAGAGAGAGAGGCTGGGAATTAACATTCCCAGGAAGCCCTCAACTGCTAACAGATGGGAGTTGGTGTATCAATACCCCAGCTCCCTCCCCACTCAGATGGAATAACATTGAGTTGTGTATTCTGCAGAATCTCCCAATGTTCCCCATTGGGATTGAGCCCTAGTTACCCATCATGGTAATTGCCATAGATAATGCATCCTCTATGGCTGGCTTCTTCCTTATCTCCTTTTCCCACTCTTCAGCAAGGGCTTTCTGCACATTCTGAGTAAACTGCTATTAATGTGGGGGCCAGCTTTTGGGAAAATCCAAACCAAGACAGTGAGAGAAGCATGGATCACCAACATGACACATTCCTGAAATGTGATGAGTGATCTATTGTCAATGATTAAACTAGGTATCCATTATCATTGGCCATTCCCATTCTGACCTGGCTTGGACCAGCCCACTGGGGAACATCCTCAATTCTCATTTTTCAGGTAAAGACTCCAAAGTTCAGACAAGTAAGTTGACTTGCTCAGAAACACAGAGCCAGTGGCTGTGTGGTGCAGACTAGAAGCCAGGAACCTGTGATTCAAGGCCAGGAATACCACCATGTCTTGTTGTACATCTTTCAGGGCTCTGTGACTCAGTTTCTCTGCAGGTTACTGTATGATTCTCTGGAGCAGGGTGCAAGGTATGTTTCCACTGTGTGCCTCCCCTGTCCCTCAGACACAAGCCACCTTCTTCCCTTGGGGCAGCTGACACATCTCAGAGACCCCTGGAACAAGGTGGAGGACAGCCAGGAGGGTGTGTGTGTGTGTGTGTGTGTGTGTGTTGAGGGGGTAGTTTTGTGCAGGCAGCAGGTGCTACTGTGCAAAGAGCTCCAGCCCTGCTGGATGGGGCCTGGATGCTGGATTCTCTGAGTAGTGAGCAATCAATTGATGAAGTGTGGTTGAATGCATTCAAAATGCTTGGGGAAAGTGGGGCTGGGAAGAGTCTCTATAGCATGATAGTATTTGAAGAAGCCAAAAAGAAGAGTAGGAACTTTCATGAGTAAGAGGTTGGGAAATTTCCAAGGGAGGCTGTAAGGGGCATTTGTCTTCCCCCCTCCTGACTAATTTATTGCTTTGGGATGCATCACCCCTCTCTTATTCTTAGCCCTGGGTTTGGGGTGGCATGGAACTCACTGCAGGGAGTGCCCTGATTGGCTTATACCAGTCATCATTTTCCACTATCAAGTCATAGTGATTGGTTCAAGGTCAGACAATGAGAGCCCAGGAGATGCAAGAAGTCATCTGCTGGGATTTCTAGAAAAGAGACAATTCCTCTTTCTTCTACTTAAGAGTGAGAAGTAAAGATATAATCTCTGTGATAGATATGGTCAAATTGTTACCAGGTCGAGACTCCAGAGCTTCTGGGTACCTTATAAGAGACACCTTGAAGCTTTCTGGATGCCTCAGAGGGAAGTGAGAGAGAAACAAGCACCAGAGAAGGCAGAGTGGGAAAACAGAGAAACTGGGACTTTGGAGACATTGAGCTGCTGGATCAAGCCTTGCCTGAAAGCAGCATATCTTGACTTCAACGCGTAAGTTAATATATTTCTCCTTTTTATTGGATGAGGGTTAGGTTTATCAAGGTATAATCTACTCATGGTAAAATCCACATTCTTCAGTGTATAGTTTTATGTATTTTGACAAACACATATAGTCATATAACCACTACCACAAATTGGAATATCAGACAGTTCAATCAACCACTCCCATCCCACCAAATGTTCTTAAAGCCCCTCCCTGTCCTATGTTTTTAAAAAAGATTTTGGCTTAGGCCAATTCGAATTGGGTTTTCTGCAATGTGCATACCAAGTATCTGACTAATGAAAGTCCCCAGGATCACCCCCTCCCTCCTTTCCTCCCCAGCCCCTTTTGGAAAAGATTAGTTAAATGTTTGCCATGCCCCAGACACTGTGCTAGCCCCAGCCCTCAGTCCCACTCCTCTCTCCAGCAATCAGATTAGGTACCCCCATTTAGGTTTGGAGGAGATGATTGCCAAGAGAATAACCCGGTTTGCTGGAGTGGGGCTGCTGGCCAAAATGCTGTTTGTCCCTTTCAACCTGACTCTGAGGAGCTTCTGGGAGAGTTGGCTGGGTCTTTCCCAAGCCTAGGAAGCAGAAGCCGGGGCAGATTGACTGCCGATTACTAAGATCCTGCACTCGATGAAAGGCTGGTGTTTTGCAGCCACTTCCTTAGCTGCACAATGGGGGAGCTGACCTTTCTGTGCTCAATAAACCAATTGCCACTAGAGAGTAGGTTCCCTGGTGACCAGGAACCAAAAGCCAAGTTGCAGATGTCATTTCTGGGGAGTGGTGGCAGGGGGAAGGAGAAAGGAGATAGGTACTGGGGGTTGGGAGGCCGGGGTTTTGATCCTGCACCACTATGTGGCTTGGGGCAGTCACCCCCTGAGCACTTCTGCACTTAGTAGGCACCTGCTGTGAGCCTGGACCCTGTAGACCAATGTCATTTGTTGTCATCCTACAAAAGGACTCAGGGATGCAGAGGAGGAGACTGCAGGATCACTTTGTCCAATCCTCTGGTTGTACAAGTGGGGAAACCGAGTCCCAGAGAAAGACTTACCCCCTGAAGGCTGCCCATGGGACTGTCCTTCCACAGTAACCTGTGCATCACACTTGATGGTTTACAGAGCCCTCTCTGACCCACTCTGACCACAGTCTCCCCACCGTCCCCAAGAAGACTAGATCTGGAAGAGGATGTTTCTTGGATCTGGTCACCTGGCAGAGATCAAACTCTGATGCGAGGCTGCCCATGCTTCACCTGCCTCCCTCCCCCTGAAGCACCTGATTCAGGGTTGGCCCACACCAGGAATGCTTTCCTTCTCCCAGGAGGACATCTGCCCTTCTCTAACTCCAACACTTTGTTAGAGGAGCCAGACAGACCCGGGTTTGAGTCTTGACTGGCACTGGTAGACTGCGGGACCCTGCCCTTTATCTTAAGATCTCAGGCAGGGTACAGTGGCTCACGCCTGTAATCCCAGCACTTTGGGAGGCTGAGGTGGGCAGATCACAAGGTCAGGAGTTCAAGACCAGCCTGGCCAACATGGTGAAACCCCGTCTGTACTAAAAATACAATAATTAGCCGGGCGTGGTGGCAAGTAGGTGCCTGTAATCCCAGCTACTCAGGAGGCTGAGGCAGGAGAATTGCTTGAACCCTGGAGGCAGAGGTTACAGTGAGCTGAGATCATGCCACTGTACTGCAGCCTGGGTGACAGAACGAGATTCCGTCTCAAAAAATCATAATAATAATAAAATAAAAAATAAAAATAAAAATCTCAGTGAGGAATCAAACAGATGGTGGATATGAGGATAAATCTACCCAGCCCTGCCTTGCCTTAAGCCACCAATGTGAGGGCTCCAGATACATCTCTGGATGTGACTGAGATGAGCCTGGGCTGCCTTCTTGTTTCTGGCCTCTGTGCTTCTGAGAGCCCTTCTCTCTCAATTGAAGCCCCCTTCCTATCCCTGCTATTCTTTCACCCTTCCAATTCCTGTATCCCAGGAGTGAGGCTGGAGAATGAGTGGAAAGAAGACACCTTTGCTTGGGACTCTTTCAGACGCCAGCTGGCATGGGTTTTTGCCCTGGCTTTGAGCTGAGCATCAGCAAGGACGGATCCCCTGCCTGCAGCAGGTAGGTCCTGGGAATGCCGAGGAGGCCCCTCTGTGTAGATGGAAGGGAATGGCCACATCCCACTGCAGGGAGACACAGTAAAGGCCCATCTGTGTCCAGAATCTTCTGTGCACCAGGGGCTTTCCTCACTCAACCCTGAGCTCAAGTTACATGGTTAGCACTCTTAATCCCATTTTACAGAAGAGAAAACAGAGGCTTGGAGAGACTTAACCACCACCCCAGGATTACACACAGAAACCTAGGGAGTGTTGGTACCTGGGTCGAATGTCGCAGCTGTTTCTGCTTTCTGGGTCACCTGGGCAAGCCATGTCCCCTTCTCTGGAGCTTTGGTAACCCAGAAGCACAAAAGGAGGCTGTGAGTGGACCAGCCAGTGGTTCTCAAGCTTCGGCGCACATGAGAATGTTCTGGAGGTCTCGTTACAACACAGATCACCGGGCTCATCCCCAGCAATGAATTGCTGATTCATTAGGTCAGGGATGGGGCCCAAGAGTGTGTATTTCTGACAAGTTCCAGGGAGATGCTGATGCTGATGGTCCAGGGACCACACTTTTGAGGACCACTTGGCTGGATGAACTCAGATTCTTTTGAGTAGTGACATTGAATGGTTTCTTCCAAGTACTGCTGAGTCCGCTGGCTTCCCCTGCGATCCGTGACCCACTTCCCCAGTGGCTCTGCTCACATGAGTCCTGACAGAGATGATGTCCTGCGAGTTTTCTGGCAAACCCAGAGGAGAAGTCTAGAGAGCGGATCTGAGGGCTCTGCAGCGACGGAGTGAGCTTTCAGCGAACTCCAACACGGCACAGGTGAGACGACGGCATAGAGCTTCGGGAATCAATCTTCTCGTGCAGCGTTGGAGAGCAGGGCTCGGGGGTGACCAGGGGGCTCGAGGTGACAGCTCCTCGGAAGCCCCCACCCCTCCACCACCCCATCAGGATTTGCACTGCGTCTGCCAGGCTGCTCTGATATATCGGCCCTCTCCTGGGAGCCTCCCAACTTGCCGTTGGTAAACAAAGCCTTTATTTCCCAGGTCGGTGGGGAAAAAATTCAGGCCTTTATAATTAAGTGTCCCGGTGAAGGGCAGCTGCCGAATTCTGGCGCTGGGTGCCCGTCGGGCTGGTGATGGATGGCAACAACACATCATCCCAGCGGCAGCCGGGCTGTGAGCTATGGGGGTCATATATCACGGCAGGCCTGGCTGCTCTTCACTGTACACCATGGAAGCCACAGTCAGCAGGCAGCTTGGGCTCTGGCTGGGGATGGAGGTGAAGATGGGCATGGGCTAGCCCGGGAGGCCCTTCCCTATCCTCTTATGGTTCAGATGAGGAAGCCGGGGGCCAGAGTGGACTGAGGTCAGCCCCACACCTATTTTCTCCTGCCTCCAATGCTCTCATCATCCAACCCCTCGCTCTGGAAGACCTTGAGAAGCCTAACTTGAGTCTACCCTTTTCTCCACTTCTTTTGTCCAACCCATCATCAACATTCCTGTTGTTTCTGCCCCTTAAATGGCTCCAGAATTAATCTACTTTTCTCCTAATTATGATCACCATCCTTGTCCAAGCCACCACCTCTCCCTCTCTCTTGCTGTGCTCTCCTACTGTGGATGGGATGGAATTGCCTGCTTCTGAAGGTGGCCATGTGACTTTGTCACTAGAATGAAGCAGAAGTATCAATGTGTCAGTTCCAGTCAAGACTTCCAGTGGCCTTGTGGCTTCCACTGTCTTGAGATTCTGCCATCGCTACGAGAAGGACACGCCCAGGCTAGCTTTCAATCCCAGGAGAGGATGAGACAGCTAGGGGCAAATTTGTTCCAGCTAAAATGCTCCAGCCAATCCAAACATAGAGAAGAACACTCCCCAAGCCAACTACTGACCCCTAGAAGTGTGAACTATAATAATAGATGATAGGTCTTACATGCCATCAAGTTTTGGGATTGTTTGTTATGCAGCAAAAGCTAACTGATACATATTGTTTATAAGCCCTTGCATGATTTAGGCCCTTCTAACTTCTCCAATCTCATCTCCTATCCTTCTCCTCTATAATTATTGCTCTTCCCTCTCTCTGGGCCTTTGCCCTTACAGTGCTCTCCATCTGGACAGTTTTTGTCATGGTTTTCTTCCTGCCCTTTAGGTCTCAGTATAAATGCCACTTCCGTAGACCTTCTTTGACCATCCCTTCAAAAGTAAGTTTCCCGATCTATTACATTCTCTATTTCAATCTCTTGTTTATGTGCTTCATAAAAGTTAAAATAAAAACAACAACAGGCTGGGTTTGGTGGCTCATGCCTATAATCCCAGCACTTTGGGAGACTGAGGCTGGCAGATCACCTGAGGTCAGGAGTTTGAGACCAGCCTGGCCAACATGTGGAAACTCTGTCTCTACTAAAAATACAAAAAAATTAGCTGGGCAAGGTGTCATCTCAGCTACTTGGGAAGATGAGGCAGGAGAATCGCTTGAACCTGGGAAGTGAAGGTTGCAGTGAGCCAAGATTGCACCATTGCACTCCAGCCTAGGTGACAAGAGCGAGACTCCACCTCAAAAAACAAAACAAAACAAAACCCAAGAGCAATTTAATTATTTTATGTGTCAGTCCTTGCTGTTCCTTATTATTATTCTTATTATTTCTCTCTCTGTTCTTCTCTGCTGCAGGTTTCACGATGGCCAGAGCCAGCTCTTAGAATCCTTCCTCTTCTTGCCTTTGTCCCTAGCACTGAGCTCAGTGCCTGGACATAGTAGCTGCCCAGTAGATATATGATGACTGAATGTCAACTGGACATCTCATGGTGTGTTCAGGACAGAGCCAAGATAGAACCCAGATCTTCTGGGAGAGAACACCAGTGCCTGCTTTGGGCTGACAAGGCCTTTATGTGTGCATTAACGTTGTGTGATTGGAAGGGTTGGAGTTGGAGGCGAGAGCAAACCTAGACAAAGGGGCCATTAGGTGTGGTCTCTATAAGGCAGGGCAGGGGACATACACCTGTCAGGTCATCACTGTGTCCCTGGTGCTCACACCATGCCTGGCCTAGAAACAGGCTTCATAACTATTGTCAGATTAGCAGATAAAAGAGGTAGGTTCCTAACTCAGGGCTTAGATGGGCCTCCAGGACCCATGACCCTATGAAACGGTGAGCACACTGAAGAGATCACAGCTCTAGGAGGGGCTATGTCACAAGACAGGTCCTATGGAGCACTGATGCCCTTCTGGGCTTCACAAGTTAATCACATCTCTTTCTTACAGACCTTTTCAGAGCCTTTAATATGCTAATGAACTCTGGGATTCCCAGAGTTCAACTCAGCATAGGAATGCTGAGTTGCCCAGTGGTACTGACCAGGGGATGCTTTTATCAGTGAACATTTTGTAGAATTCTTGGTCTGCAGGACACACTGACCTGGAATCAGGTCACAAACTACTGTCTCATAGGTCAAATCCAGCCCTCAGATATTTTTCACTAGGCCCTTGTAGGGTTTTAAAAGACAGTAACTCTTAAACATTTTTAAAAGCTAAACTTGCAGTTTCTCTCCAAGAAATAAGAAGTGTGCATTCTGGACCCACATTCCTGATCACTTGAGCCCAGGAGGTCAAGGCTGCAGTAGGCTATGATCACACCACTGCCCTCTAGCCCAGGCTACAGAACAAGGCCCTGTCTCAAAAAAAAAAAAAAATTAAATTAAATTAAATAAGATTTTTTTTTTTAAGGCTTAACACACCTAGTATACAGGAAGCATTCAAAATTATAGCTCAGGTCATATTGCTTAAAAATAATGATAATCATATTCCTGTTTCAGTTTGAACTTCTGGCCATGTAGATCCTGAACTTTGACCCAGACCCTATGCCCAGTTTTATGCCAGCCCCAGGCCCCCAGCCAGGTGGTCACAGCCCTGGGTCAGCAGCTGCAGCCCCTGAGCTCTTCAACATTCCCCCAGTAGTGTGCCCAGCTCTGACCTCTCAGACAGAAGGAGGCAAAACAATTAGCTTCTGGGGAGGTATGAGGCAGTCTCAGGCCCTGTTCCTCCTCCCTACCCCCCACCCACCTCCCTATCCCCAACCTTCCCCTTCACTCCCCTGCTCCCCAACAGCACAAAGACCTCTAATAGGAGCTTTGAGCTGCCCCTTTCTCTCCCTTCCCTTTATCCTGCCCAGGCTGGGGGCTGTCATTGGAGCTGTTTGCTTTCCTCAGGCAAGCCCCCACACCCTTCCCTGGAGCCATCCCTTGGGGTCCCTTCTTTCCCTAGAAAATGTCCAAGCCAGTAAGGAGAGTCAGACATTCATGCGCCCGTCCAGGGCAAAGCTCAGCTTGCTGGGATGGCACGTGACATTCTGGGTCGCTGGTAGTAAACGGAGAAGGCTTGGGCCAGACGAGGAAGGTAAAAATATAACTGAACAGAGTGCAAGGCAGTAGGGCATGGTGGGAACTACGGCAAACGGCAGAGCAAAGGCCCTTCCTGCTCTTCAGTCTACCTCATCTGTAACCCACTCATTGTGCCCATTTTACAGATGAGGACACTGAGGCAAGACAAATTGCCACGCACAGACCTCGCCCAAGGTCTCACAGAGGGCAAGGGGTGGAGCAGGGGTTTACCCCCCAGGAGATCTGGGCCTGAGTCTGCCGCTCAGACCACAGTACCCCACAGCTTTGCTTGAGGAGGGGGCTGTGGCTGTCACTGCAGGAAAAACTCCTCCCCTCCCAATCAGAGACACCCATGTGATGCTTCGGGTGTGCTCCAACCTCCTAGGACCTCACACCGCCAAGGCTTTGTGCATGCAGCTCCCTCCACCCGGAGTCCTCTCTTATTTGTGTACTGAGTCAAATGGAACCTTATCCTTTGAGGGTCAGTTCAAGTGTTGTGTTTGTTCTGCAGCCTTCTGTGGTCCTCCCTGAAGTCGTCACTTTTCCTGGACAAGCTCCTAAATGGGCTCAGGCCTTGTACTCTCCAAGAAGCCTTCATGGAGGCCCCTGGTCCTCAGCGTCTGGAACATTCCTCTTGCTCCTTAATCACTGGTGCCTCACACCCCCGTTAAAGCACGTTTCCTCCTGGCCCACGAGCTCTCGGGGGTGGGGGGCCCCAGCCATGTTTGGTTTGTCTTGTCCCCTTCTCCCCCGCCAGGTGTCCTCCCTCCATGCCTGGCACCCACAGGCCTCATGGTGAATGGCGGAGCAAGAGGAGGCCGGCTGCAGACCCCACTTGGGGCTGTGTCTGGGCCGGGCTGGGGGCGGCTGTGTGAATGGCCATCCTGTTTGAGCTGCTGCTGCTGCTCACGCCCGGCCCATGTGCTCATGTCCTGTGTGGGGCTTAGGTAATGGGGCAGCAGGTGGCGGAGCGGGGACCTGGGCGAGGCTGGCCCAGCCCCGCTGCAGGATGAGCCGACTTTTCCAGGCCCCACTGAGCGCCAGTTCCTCCCACCGTCTGGCCCAGCTGCCAACACAAACATGGGGCTCTTCCCTCTGGGGCTCTGGCTGTGGAGACCACGAAGGGGCTCCCTTCACCTTGCCCATGGGGATTAACCCTTTGGACCCTGCTCTGGCCTTAGGCCTGGGACACTGCAGAAGGGCAGTTGAAGCCAGGTGACTCAGTTTCCCCCAGGGCTCCACAGGCTTCTGGGGATCTGGGGAGGTCACAGTGCTCTGTGCTTCTCAGGGCATGACTTGTTCACTTCCTCACCTGGCAAATGGGGAAACTGAGACCTAGAAAAGAGAAGGTGGTCTCCTGCGGGGACTCTGTGAGTCCCGAGTTTCTACCCCGCTTCTCGTCTGTACATTGGGCATGGAAGCAGGAATTCTGGACACACTGAACTGTTACAGACCGTCAAACCAAGATCATTCTGCCCGTGGGGAAACTGAGGCCCAGAGAGGAAAAGGAGCATACCCAAGGTCCCATTGCCGGTTGGCTGTGGGGTAAGGATGGTGATGATGACGACAATAAAAATAAAAACTAACAGTTCTTGTGCTTATTATGCACAGGGGTCTGTTCTAAGTGCTTTATGTTCATTAACTCATTTAGTCCTTACAATAGCCCCAGGAGAGAGGAATTTATTAGTATCCCCATTTGACAGATGAAGGAACTGAGGCACAGACAGGTTAAGCCACTTACTGAGGGTCACACAGCTAATCTGTAGTGGATCCATGGTTTGTTCCTCCACAGCGTGGCCCTTGAGTCAGGGCTTCCATCAGTTGCTCCTGTCTCCTGTCCAGTGTTCCTTCCAGCTTAGTCCTCCTGGTCCTCTCTGACCTCAGGATCCTCATCTGTCCAGTGGGGATAAGAATCCCTGTCCTCCCTCCCTTTTGAGGTCACTCAGAGAAGCCAGGGAGCTCTTGGGAAGGAAAAGCATATTGCAAATTCTGAAGGGCTGTGCACCAGACTAGGGTGGGCTTTGCCTCTCATTTGCATGTGCAGATGAAGATAGATGATTTTCAGGGTGTTACCTTTATACTTCCCCCCGTGCCCTGTCACCATTAGCATCTTCTGGGGGCCTGATTCTCAGAGACATCCCAGTAAAGGGGCCACTGTGCAGCTTCAGGATCCCTCCACAAACCCTATGTGGTGGGAACAATAATTGTCCTCTCTTCATCCATGTCCCTACAAAGGACATGAACTCATAAACCATCATTCTGAGGAAACTATCACAAGGACAGAAAACCAAACACCGCATGTTCTCACTCATAGGCGGGAACTGAACAATGAGAACACTTGGACACAGGGTGGGGAACATCACACACTGGGGCCTGTCGTGGGGTCGGGGGAGGGATAGCATTAGGAGATATACCTAATGTAAGTGACAGGTTAATGGGTGCAGCAAACCAACGTGGCACATGTATACATACGTAACAAACCTGCTTGTTGTGCACATGTACCCTAGATCTTAAAGTATAATAATAAAAAAATTGTCCTCTCTTAAGAGAGGCCCAGAAAGAGCTGATGAGCTGGGTGTGGTGGCTCATGCCTGTGCTTTGGAAAGCTGAGGCAGGAGAAGCCCTTCAGGCCAGGAGTTTGAGACAAGGCTGGACAACATAGCAAGACCCTGTCTCTACAAAAATTAAAAACGTTGTGCACCTATAGTCTCAGCTACTCAAGGGGCTGAGGAAGGAGGATCGCTTGAGCCCGGGAGGTCAAGGTTGCAGTGAGACATGATCATGCCACTGCACTCCAGCCTGGGCGACAGAGTGAGACCCTGTCTCTAAAAATTAAACATAAAAAGGCCGAGAGCAGTGGCTCGTGCCCGTAATCCTGTAATCCCAGCACTTTGGGAGGCCCAGGCCGGTGGATCACTTGAGGTCAGTTGTTCAAGACCAGCCTGGCCAACTTGGCAAAACCCCACTCTACTAAAAATACAAAAATTAGGTTGGCGTGATGGCACATGCCTATAGTCCCAGCTACTTGAGAGGCTGAGGCAGGAGAATCGCTTGAGTCTGGGAGGTGGAGGTTGCAGTGAGCCGAGATGGTGCCACTGCACTCCAGTCTGGGTGACACAGTCAAAAAAAGAAAAAAAAAAATTAAGCATAAAAAAAAAGAGCTGATGGAAGAACTTCAGAGACAGGAAAGGCCCAGGGCATTCCAGAAGCACAGATTCCTCCTTGTGGGAAGAGCTTTTGAGATGGGATGGGGGAGACGTGGAACTGAGGGAGTTGAGTTGTCACACGTTTGTTAGGGATTTGTTGGGGGCAGTGAGTTTAAGGACCCCGAGGGGGCAGCTGGAGGTGTGGCCTTCCTTCTTCAGTGCCTGGAGCCACCAGTTAGTGAGCAGTTTGTATGAGAGCAGCGTAGACCAGGTCCCAGGCACTGTGCAAGAAACAGGGATGACACACAGGCTGGGAAACACCCAGGAAGGACCTGTGAACTGGGGTTACCTACCCCAGGGCCTTTTCATCACCTCCGATCTTGACAATTTCACTGAGGAAATGAGATAAATGAGGTCACTCATTCATGCTGAGGAGGTCCAGGCCCCGTGAGGAGCCACTGTGCCCTGCTATTTCCCCCTGAGCACATGGAACTCAGTTCCCGATTATTTGTCAACAGAAATGAGTTCAAAGCATCTTTTATAAATTTTATTTTTGAGATGGAGTCTCGCTCTGTCACTCAGCCTGGAGTGCAGCGGTGCAATCATAGCTCACTGCAGCCTCAAACTCCTGGATTCAAACAATCCTCTGCCTCAGCCTCCCAAGAAGGTGGGACTACAGGCCTGCACCATGCCCGGCTAACTTTAAATTTTTTTTTCTTTTTTTTTTTTTTTGAGACAAAGTCTTGCTTTGTCATCCAGGTTGGAGTGCACTGGCACGATCTCGGCTCACTGCAAGCTCCGCCTCCCGGGTTCACGCCATTCTCCTGTCTCAGCCTCCCGAGTAGCTGGGACTACAGGCCCCCGCCACCACGCCTGGCTAATTTTTTTGTATTTTTTAGTAGAGACTGAGTTTCACCGTTTTAGCCAGGATGGTCTCGATCTCCTGACCTCATGATCCACCCACCTCAGCCTCCCAAAGTGCTGGGATTGCAGGTGTGAGCCACCGCGCCCAGGACTTTTAAAATTTTTTGTAGAGGTGGGGGTCTCACTATGTTGCCCAGGCTGGTCTCAAACTCCTGGCCTCAAGCCATCCTCCCACCTTGGTATCCCAAAGCACTGGGATTATAAGAAGTTGTCTTATAAATTCACTCCCCATTGTCTACTTGCTATTTTTTCCCTCTGCGCCTCCAGGAGTTGCAGGGCCCAAAGCTTCCTGGGCTGCCCCAGCCCACAGTGACTCCACCATCAAGCTCCTTGAATGTATTTTGAATAATGGGCTATTATTTTCTGTGCTATTTTCCAGCGGAGGCCAAACTACATAGGCTGTGAGTTCTTCTCCTTAGTAGGGAGTAAGGCAAGTTTTCTTTCCTCATTTCTTAATACTTTAGGGAACCTCCCCCCAGCCCCACTTTTCTGAAGGGAAAAGAGCTTTCCCTGACCCACCTTTAAAGGGATGGAACGAGGCGTTTGGCCAACGTGCTTCCGAGAGAAGGTGAGTTGAGAAAACTATGGACTGGGGCCTTAGATGATGCCAAGAGTTCGCTCACTGACTTGCCCATGTGTTCCTCAGCCTCAGTTTACCTCCTGAAAGATTTTGAGAAGATGCTCTCAGAGCTTCTTTCTGTTTGAGCCACTTCATAGCTCAAGATCACTTTACCCGCTGCTCCTTCTTTCCGAGCAGAATTCCTCCCTGGCCACCACTGGGGCCTCAACTGGCAGACTCCTGTGTCATGCCTCCCAGTGGACCCTCTCGCTACCTCCGCCTTCAGCGTTTCAGAGCAGCTCCTCTGTGCTAGCCACACACAGGTCCTTGTACCCTTCTGTCATCTTAGTGGATAGTCTCAACCTCGGGAGGCAGGAACTAGGGACCCAGTCAACGCGCAGGAAACCAAGGCTCAGAGAGGTGAGGACGTCTGTCCAAGATCACCCAGCCCTGGACGGCCGAACCAGGACTCATTCCAGAACATCCTGACCATCCTTCCTGCTCCCCTCTTGCAAATGGTAAAGAAACAAAACATTGCCCAGCTTTTGCTCATCACTCACTACTCCCCCTTGCAGTTTCCGATTTTGGGGCAAAATGCAGCCAACCAAACCAATCAAAAATAAATAAATAATAAATAACCCTCTTAGCAAAACCTCGCTGCTTTCTGTTCCTTTCAGAAGACCTGAGGATTCTTTTTTGGTATATCTGCAGGAGGTAGGGGCCCAGCTAGGGAGGATGGTCTGCTCTCCGACTCTTTGTGGCCAGCTCCAAGGGGAGTGTTTCTGAGGCCGGCTGCCTTGTAGGCCCCGGTGCCCCCTGCTATAGCCCCCTCCTTTTCTCCCTGGCAGGGCCCAGGGGGGCCTGGGCTCTCATCAATGCATCTTAGCAATCGGAATGTGCCCTCTGACCCCGCCTTTGCCTCCCCGTGAGTTTCAGAGAAGGTTCTTTTTTCGAAGCCCCTGCCCCTCGGCCTTCTGGAAACAAATGGAGCTTGATTCTGTCTGTGGGTGGCTTGCAAAGCCGCTGTTTGGGGGGTTACTTTTAAAAGAAGTCTTCTGAACCTCTGCAATGTTCGAAGGACTTTTATTTTCGGCCGGGAGAATCCAGCTGGTACTTGGAATGCACGGTCGTCGGCTGCGAGAGGAAAAGGGATCCTGCCCATCTCGGGGAGAAAGAGACGCTGGCTAAGCCCCCACCTGATAGCCCAGATTGGGTTTCTCGCTGACCTTTCATTCGATTCTCAGAGTCCTTGCAAGAGCGGCTCGCTTGGGGGTGGAGGTCCCTGATGACTTAGAAAGTCAGGGGCTACATTCTCTAGAACATGCCAGAGCCCTGGAAGGAGCCCTTGAGCTGAAGAGAAAGGGGAAGGGTGGAAGAGTTGCCTGAAAACCAGTCCAGCAAAACTTCAGAGCAGCCCATATCTCTCTGACTTTTCATCCCTACTGGAAGAGAACTTTCTCTGAGTTGGGGAAAGAGCCTTTCTCAGTCCTTCTTGCCTTCCCATCAAAGCGTGTCTTTCCTGAGTCCCAACCTGGCAGCATATTGCTTCTGGAGGGCTCCATCAGCTAAATGAGTGAGGGACAGAGTCCTGAGGCCTCTGCTCTTGTCCCTGCCCTGCCACTCTGTGGCCTCGGCTGAGGGATGCCCCCTCAGGCATCACTCTCCTCATTTCCATAATGAAGAGCCAAGATCCTACTGTCTTTGTTCTAGATCAGGGCTTGGTACACCTTTTCTCTAAAACTGTTCTCTAAGGACCTCTACACAGTACATATTTTTGGATATGCAGTAGTAGCAGTTGGAACTACTCAACTCTGCCACCATTCCACAAAAGATATCACAGACAATATGGAACCAAATGAGTGTGGCTGAGTTCTAATAAAACTTTATTTTCAAAAACAGGAAGTGGGCTGGATTTGGCCCACAGTGGGCTGTGGTTTGCCAACCCTTGGTGTAGATTTTTGGGCAAAGTTTCATGGGGTTGCCATGCCATGAGTCCCAAATGATAGATGACAGAGGGGTGAGGTGAATGGTTGCGAGCTCTGAGGTCTTGCAGGCCTGAGTTTGATTCCTGTCTCTGAAGAGCGACTGCTGTGTGACCTTGGGCCAATCACTTCCCCTCTCTGAGCCTCATTTCCCTCCTCTGTAAAATGCGGACAATAACAGTGCCTATTCTACTTTTTTTGTTGGGATGACAACTTAGCAATGCCTTGGTGCATGGTGAGCCCTGAAGGAACACTACACCGGTGATTGCTTTCATTTGTAATAGAAACACACTATGTCCCAACCAGCCTCCCTTAGGTCCATGATGAGCAAGAGGGGGAAGATCAAATGCTTTTTGCTTCTCACCCAAGGTTCGAATCACTGTTCTGAGACTAAATTGTTAGGTGACTGTGGGTAAAATGCTGTGAGCCTCAGGTTCTTTCATGTCTAGAATGGGGCAAATTAGCCTTAACTCTCAGGGTCATTGCACATACAAGGAGCTCCCTCCTCTTTCACATGCAGTCCCATTTGTTATGGAGGATGCTCCATCAGCCACCCGGCAGCTTGACATCCACACAGCCCAAGCAGAACTCCTGATTCCCTTCCCTTCCGTCAAGCTGCTTCTCCCCCAGTCTTCCCCATCTCAGTGGCACCGCTGTGCACCCAGGGCTCAGCAAAGCCCTGGGCATTGTCCTGAGTTCCAGCCCCCACCACCCACATCTCATCTGTGCTAGTCATTGGCAAATACGGTGGCCATCAATTCTTCCCTGTATGTGCATGCTGCTCCCCCCACCAATGGGCAGAGTCTATTTTCCTTGCTCTTGAGCCCAGACTCTAGCATGTGAATTACTGTAGCCAACAGAATGTGAATTACATGTGAATTACTGTAGTCAACAGAATGTGGTGGAAGTGACTCCAATGCTTCTGGGCCTAGGCCTCAAGAGGCCTAGCGACTTCACTTTCACTCTTGTGCTCCCGTAAGCTGCCAGAGAAGGAAGCCAAGGCTATCCTGCTGGACAAAGAGGCCACCTACAAGGGACTGAGGTGCCCCAGTTGACAGCCAGCCCCAAGGCCTCAGGCATGGGTGGATGCATCTGGAAATTTCCAGGCCAATTCAGCCCCCAGCCGAGTGTAGCCTTGTGAATTATCCCTGCAACACCTTGTAGAGGAGAGATGAACCATCCCTGCTGAGCCCACCTAATCCACAGAACCATGAGCAATAAAATGATGTTGTTCTGAGCCACTAAGTTTGGGTGATTTGTTACACATGATAAGCAATGGAAACACCACATGCCAGCACATCCTGTCAAAGGTCCCTCCATTATTTTTCTGGAATCTGCCCATTAGTCACCCATGTTATCACAGCTTCCACCCTGGGGCCTTCCAGACTCTTCTCCTTAGGATCAGAGAGCTTTTAAAACAGGCCTCAGATCTTCTTAAACTGACCGATGGCTTCTTCTTTGCACTGGGAACAGACTCCATCCTATTCCAGCCCACTCCATCTTGCCCTAGCCTACAAATGTCACCTGACCTAGCCTCTGCCCAGCTCTCTGACTTCAGGCCTCACCAGCCCTGCTCATATCTATTCTGCTCCAGCCACACTGACCTTAATTCTCTTCCTTGGAAGCATTCAGCTCCTTCCCACCTCGGGGCCTTTGCCTCACCTATTGCCTCTGCAGATCATGCTGCCCTCAGGCTGGCTCCTTCTTGTCACTCAGATTTCATTTTGAGGCCTTCCCTGGCCACCACAACTAAGGTGCCTCTTGCCTCTACTGCTCCAGTCACTCCCACATCCTGCTTTTATTCTTTTCATTGGACTTGAATTCCTTTTAATAAACTCCCGTGTTCCTCTCCTGAGCCCCTTCTAAGTTGTCCATCTCCGTCATAGGCCAGAATGCCTAATGAGTGCTCAGATCTGGGTGACAGGTGATAAAGAGCTTTGACTTTTCATTAAAACAGATACGCAGCCTTCCTCTTACTGAGCCTTTGGTATATGTTGGGCCACTAGCTGAACACATGACCAGCCAGGGCCTTACTGAATCTTCACATTGACCCAGCAAGGGAGGTATCATCTTGGGTCCATTTCACAGATGGAGAAACTGAGTTATTTCACTTTAACATAACATGTTCTTCGAAGGAGAAGTTCTGGGAGTGCTAAGGATTTGTAGCTGGAGTTAGGCCCACTATGGGGGCTCAGAGAGGGTCAGGAAGAAACTGGCGACACATGGGGGAAGGAGTGTCCCAAACTGAGAAAGCAAGCGTGTGCTAAGGCACTGTGCAGAAGCAGAGGGCATGAGGGGTGGAGAAAGCAGAGGCTGGGTCAGGGTCAGGAAGGCCTCTGGTGTCATGATCTCTCTTGATCTCCGGCATGATTGATGCAGAGGGTCTGTAGTGGGTAGAATGGCGGCCCTCCAAAAGATATGTCTATATCCTAATTCTGGAACCTGTGAATTGAACTTATTTGCTAATTTAATGAAGTTAAGGATCTCGAGGTGAGATCATTGAGATTATCCAGGGGTGCCTTAAATCCAATGACAAGTGTCCTTGTAAGGGACACATAGAGAAGAAACAGGGAGAAAAGAGAAGGCCAGGTGACAACAGAGATAAAGATTGTAGGGATGCAACCATGAGCCAAGGAATGCCTGGAGCCACTAGAAGTTGGAAGCGACAAGGAAGGATACTCTCCTAGAGCCTTCAGAGGGAGCACGGTCCTGCTGACACCTCAGTTTCAGACTTCTGGCCTCCGGAAATGTAAGACACTAAATCTTGTTGTTCAAAGCACCCAGGTTTGTGATCATTTGTTATGGCTGCCCAGCCCCATCTAGCAGGAGAGGGACCTCCAGGCCACACCAGCATGGGCCAGGCTATCCAGGAGCCAGAAACAGCCCCACACAGAGCAGGTGTGCACTCAAATGGGAGGGCCCCCAGAGCTTTCTGAGACCAAAACTGAGGCACAGAGGGGGCGTGTCAACCCAGGTGCCCAGCCCGTGGGGGTGGATCAGTGAATAAATAGCACCTGGGCAGGCTAGGCACGGTGGCTCATGCCTGTAATCCCAGCACTTTGGGAAGCTGAATGGGAGGATCACTTGAGGCCAGGAGTTTGGGGTTGCAGTGAGCCAGGATCATGCCACTGCACTTCAGCCTGGGAGACAGAGGGAGACCCTGTCTTCCCCCCGCCACCCCCCAAAAAAACCAGAAAACAAAAAGGACCAGGGGCTCTGGGCTCTCCATCCGGTGTTCTATGCTCCCTGTTTTGTTTTGTTTTTTCTTGAGATGGAGTCTTGCTCTGTCGCCCAGGCTGGAGTGCAGTAGCACAATCTCGGCTCACTGCAAGCTCTACCTCCTGGGTTCACACCATTCTCCTGCCTCAGCCTCCCGATTAGCTGGGACTACAGGCTCCCATCACCATGCCTGGCTAATTTTTTTGTATTTTTAGCGGAGATGGGGTTTCACCGTATTAGCCAGGATGGTCTTGATCTCCTGACCTCGTGATCGGCCCGCCTCAGCCTCCCAATATGCTCCCTGTTTATAGCCACCTCGCAGCCGCACCTCCTGGCTATAGGCTTGTTTGTTTATTTGGACACCTCCTTGTCCTGGCCCACGACCTCCATCAGGATGGCATCAGGGTGGATATAAATTGCGAGGGCCACTCAGTGCCAAAACCATCTCTGGCCACCTACCTAGATTCCCAAGCAAGGTCACTGATCCTGCCACTGACCCATTTGTGGCCCCTTTGTGCTAGCCAGGACCTCTGTCAGAGAGCAGATATGACCAAGGTGTGGATCCTGGACACCAGGTTGGAATTTCAACCTGGCTGGCATAATTTTGCAGGAGGGTTTCAAATGGGGACATGGGATAAGGACAAAGGCTTATGGTGGACACCTGAATCGAAAAATGGAGTGAAAGGCTTAGATTCAACCTTTACTATCTTCTGTGTGAGCTGGGAACTGTGCCTCAGTTTCCCATCTATACAACCTTGGGTGCTGTGAGGAAGAGCAGGAGTAATATATGTAAAGCAGACACAAGGTTCTTGGCTTGAGGCCAGTCCTCAATAAACATAAGCTGTCATGATTATTGCTACTGTCACTGCTACAATTACTACAATGATTATTACTAGCAGCCAAGCACAATGATCCATGGCTATAGTCCAGCACTTTGGGAGGCCAAGGCTGGAGGATTGCTTTAGCTAGGGAGGTCAAGGCTGCAGTGAGCCATGATTGTGCCACTGCACTCCAGTCTGGGTGACAGAGACCTCATCTCAAAAAAAAAAAAAAAAAAAGAATTATGATTACTTCCACTATTACTACTCTCATGTCTTCACTATTACTCATCTAGGATTATTTTACAGAATGCCTGTCTTGCTCTGTCTTTCTATGATAGAGTGGAAAAAACATGGCTATCAAAAGCTCTGGGGCTTAAGTCTAGCCTAGTTCTCAATTTGCTGTGTGACCTTGGGCACATGAATACCCTTCCCGAGCTTTTAAAAAAACAACTTTTAATTTTGCAATTATATAACAGACTCACAGGACCCTGGGAAAAAAGTACAAAGTCCTATGTACTCTCTCCCCTGCCCCCCGCTTCCTCCAATGGCAACAGCTTATATGGCTGTAGCATGACCTCAACATCAGGAAATTGACACTGGTACTCTACTGTTAAGTAGATCATGGACTATGTTGTATTTTCACCAGTTTTTACATGAATTCGGTGTGTGTGTGTGTGTGTGTGTCGTTTTGTGCAACTTGGTGCCATGTTTGGATTCCTGTGACCAGCGCCACAGTCAAGATACAGAATGACTTCATCACCCTAGAAGAGGTTCCTTGTGCTGCCCCTTTAGAATTGCGTCCATCTCCCATCCCGCTGCTATCCCCAGGCAACCACTAATCTGTTCTCCATCTCTGCCGTCTTGTCATTTTGAGACTGGTGCACTGGCAGCCTCACAGCAGCGTCACTGTGTGACTCTTGGCTCATATATTTATCTGGACCTTCTTGTCCTGGCTCTTGGCTTCCATCAGGAAGGCTCCTGGGCAGATGTACATAAATGGACCTCTCTGAACTTGTGATTTCCATTTGAGAACGTGTTCTCAAATATCCTTCTTCCAAAAACCACCATCCTATGTGAGGACACAGTCTGCTGCCTGTAGAATAGAATGACTGTAATGCAGATGGGGACACTGAGGCCCAACCAGCAGAAGAACCCAACTGGTCTCAAGCCACATAGCAAGTGAGCTCATGAGTTCAGCTTGCTCCCAACTCAGGCCCCAAGGATGCCATCAGCCCGGTAAAAACACAAACAAACAGCCTAACCAGGTGACAGAGTTCCAAACAGCCCCACGGACCTCCCACCCACCTCGTTCCTTGGGTGGCATCTGGCTTCTGGGCACCCTTGAAGCCAGGGGTGGGGTCTGGGTCCCTCCCTGCTCATGACAGTTTTCCCAGATGCACCCCCTCCCACCCTCCCTGGCCCCCACCAGCACTAATGGAAAAACTGATGCCACGGTGCATTTGGAGAGAGGCTGCAGGTAAGCCCGGCCCCCGCCCAGGTGAGCCGGGGCCGCCAGCCCCTGCACAGAGACGGGCCCCTCAGACTCGGGGCGCTGGGCAAGGGAGCAGACGCGTGTGTCAATAAACGCTGCGGTCGGAGAGCTGACCCACGCCCTTGCTGGAATTAAGAGCTTATTCATAACTCTCTCTCACCACCAAAACACACTTTGGAGAGGGCTAAAGTAAACAGTGCCGTTTAACCTGACCTCCTCGGGGCTCGTGGCTCTGCCCAGGCCCTGCCACTCAGAGGGGAAATTTGGCACCTTTCCCCCCAGACCACTTGGACCACCCCAAAGTCTCCCACTTAGAGAAATAATCAGATAATCTCCGGGGTCCGACGAGGGGGGAGGCGCACGTTGGGGGAGGGTGGTGATAGATGGAGCTGCAGAGGAGGTGGCCGCCTATGACGGAGAGCACATTGAGGAATCTGGATCCTATTCCAAAAGCAGTGGGAAGCCACAGAAAGGATTTTAAGTGGGGGGATGATGTGAAATGATTTATGTTTTTACAAATATTACCCTGACCGCCATGTGGGGAATTGACTGCAGGGGGCAAGAGTGGAAGTTGGAAAGCTACTGGAGACACCCAAGTGAGAGGTGATGGTGGCTCGGGCAGGGAGGCAGCAGAGACAGAAGGAAGGAGTCCAGCCCACCATGGATTTCAACATCCATTCCATCCATCCATGGAGGCAGCGATGGTGAGTGGGAAGGGGGTCTTCTAGAGGGGAGCGTGGAATTGGGAAATCGGTGTGGGCACATTGAGTCAGACGTGAGCAGAGGTCTTCCAAGTGGAGTCTGATGGGCCATCAGTTGCACATTCTTGGAGCTCCAGGAGGCCCCAGCCTGGGGTGGTCATCGAGCATCCTCAACCCTCAGGTGGAATTTGGTCCCAGGAGCTGATGAGATCACCCAGGCAGTGAACCTGGGGGACCCCTACATCAGGCAGGAGGGGCACCTGGCATAGGACACCCCGGATGAGGAGCCTCAAGTCTGGGGAGAATGATTGCAGAGGGAAGGAGATGTCCATGGTGCCGGATACCCCTGAGGGTCTAGTAGGGTGAGACTGAAAAGACTTAATGGAATTCAGCAGTATGGTGGGCATTGGTGACCCCAAACTGGAGCATATTTAGAGGGTGGTAGGGGCAGGAAGACCACTGGAACAACAGCAATAACAAAGGAGCCCAAAACAGACCTCTGTGCCTACGGAAACTTCATACATGGTGGAGGATGCATTGCCAGTTGGTGAGGAAGGGGTGGACCACCTAAAAAAAATGCTGGAAGATGAAGATCAGTATACACTGTGGCAGGCAGTCCTCGAGTCAGCCTCCTGAGCTGGGACTACAGGCGCCTGCTACCACGCCTGGCTAATTTTTTTTTGTATTTTTAGTAGAGATGGGATTTCACTGTGTTAGCCAAGATGGTCTTGATCTCCTGACCTTGTGATCCACCCATCTTGGCCTCCCCAACTGCTGGGATTACAGTCATGAGCCACTGCACCCAGCCTCATTACTGGTTTTAAAGAAACAAACTTCCATGGATCATACAGCTGCAAGGCAATGAACTCTGTGAACAAGCTGAGGAGCTTGAAGGAGGATCTTTCCCCAGTCAAGCCTCTGATGAGAACCCAGCTCCAGCCAACACCTTGGTTGTTTGCATTGTGACACCCTAAGCAGAGGCTCCAGCTAAGCTGTGCCAGGCTCCTGACCCACAGAAACTGGGATAGTAAACATGTGTGTGTTGTTTTAATCCACCAATTGTGGCAATTTGCCATCAGCATAGACAACTAATGATTACTGGCCATTTGGATTTTCTCTTTCAAAAACTGTCTGTCTGGTCATGCTCATTGCTTATTTGCCTACTGGGAGGTTAGTGTCTTACTGATTTGCCAGAGCTCTTTACATATTATAGATTCAATCCTCTCTCAGTTTTAAGTGTTCAGATATCTTTTTCCAGTCTTGCCTTATATTACATAAACAATACCTTTTTCTAGTCTTGCCTTATATTACATAAACAATATTATGCTAGATTCCAAACTCAGATAGCACACATATACACAAATAGTCTCAAGATTCATTAAAGATCTAAATACAAAAAGGAAAACTTGAAAAGTTCTATATGGAAATATAGGATGCCTTTATAACCCTGGGGTAAGGGAAGTTTTCTTATTCATAGTACAAAAAACATAAACATTAAAGAAAAATATTGACACATTTGACTACCTTAAAATTAAAACCTTATTTTCAAAGTAACTCATCATAAATAAGTTAAAATAGGAGGCGAGACTCAAAAAAGATATCTGAACACATATAACTGAAAGAGGATTGAATCCATAATATGTAAAGAGCTCTGACAAATCAATGACACTAACTTCCCAATAGGCAAATACGCAATGAGCATGACCAGACAGTCATCAAAAGAGAAAATTCACATGGCCAATAATTATGAAAGATGTTTAAATTCACGGATAAACAGGGAACACAAATGAAAACAACTACACCATCCTACCCATCTATTTGACAGAAATTTAAAACTTGAGAATACCAAGCATCAATGAGCCTGTGGGGAAGCAGGGCCTCTCTTCTGGCATTGGTTGGAGGGTATATTGGCACAGCCGTGTTGTAGAGCCATCTCGGGGCAGCTAGTAAAGTTAAAGCTATGCAAACTGACCCAGCAATTCTATTTCTTCTTGAATAGGCTTCAGAAATGTTAACCCATTGCTCTAATGGACATGTTCAAAGACATTCACTGCAGCATTAAGTAACACAAGTTCCCCAATAGAAGGAGGAGAAATACATTGAAGCATGCCTTTTATAGTAGAATATTACACAATGGTGAAAATGAGCTAGTTTTGTGTTAACTGGGAAAACAAAACTTAGCCAAAAAAAAAAAGAAAAAAAAAATTGCAAAAAGATGCATAAAGTAGGTTACCATGTATATAAGTTACTAAAATGTGAAAAATAATACTATATATTGCTTGTGGACACATTCAAACGTAGTAACAGTATACAAACATGAATGGAAAAGATAGAGACCAACCTTAAGATAGTAATTACGTCAGCAGAGAAAAAAGGGAAACATGTCTGTAAGATTTTGTTACTTTAAAAATCCTCAAACAGATATGACAAAGTGTAGACATTTGATAATGCTGGTGGGTGCTGGGGATCCAGGGGCCCACTGTATAATCCTCTAGAGCCATACATGGCTACTTAAATCTAGATATAAATTCATTAAAATTAAATAACATTACAAATCTGGTTCCTCCAGCCTGGACAACATGGTGAAACTCCATCTCTACAAAAAAGTACAAAAATTAGCCAGGTGTGGTGCGTGTGCCTGTGGTTCCACCTACTTGGGATGGTGAGGTGGGAGGATCACCTGAGCCCAGGAGGTCAAGACTGCCATGAGTCCTGATTGTATCACTGCACTCCAACCTGGATGACAGAGCAAGGCTTGGTCTCAAAAAATAAAAAAAGGGAGGCTGAGCAGGGCGGATCACAAGGTCAGGAGATGGAGACCATTCTGGCTCACATGGTGAAATCACATCTCTACTAAAAATACAAAAGAAATTAGCTGGGTGTGGTGGCGGGCGCCTGTAGTCCCAGCTACTCAGGAGGCTGAGGCAGGAGAATTGCTTGAACCAGGGAGACGGAGCTTGCAGTGAGCTGAGATCACGCCACTGCACTCCAGCCTGGGTGACAGAGCGAGACTCCATCTCAAAAAAAAAAAAAAAAAAATCTGATTCTTCAGTTGTACTAGCCACATTTCAAGAGCTCAAAAGCCACATGTAGCTGGCAGTTTCTGAATTGGACAATGCAGACACAGAATGTTTCCATGACTGCAGCAAGTTTTTTTGCATGTTGCTGTTCTAGAGCATCCTGGATGCTGCTTTTAACTTTTTTTTTTTTTTTTTTTTTGAGATAGAGTTTCGCCCTTGTCATCCAGGCTGGAGTGCAATGGCGTGATCTCAGCTCACTGCAACCTCCGCCTCCCAGGTTCAAGCTATTCTCCTGCCTCAGCCTCCTGAGTAGCTGGGATAACAGGCACCCGCTACCATGCCCCACTAATGTTTGTATTTTTAGTAGAGGCGGGGTTTCACCATGTTGGCCAGGCTGGTCTCGAACTCCTGACCTTAGGTGATTCCCCCCGCCTCGGCCTCCCAAAGTAGTGGGATTATAGACTTGGGCCACCATGCTCGGCCACTTTTAATTTTTTGTAAGGAGTTTTAAAAAAGCAGAGACTGGAAGATGAGCAAAGGAGGTAAGGAGGGAAGAGGTCTTTTGAAGAGTTTGGCTATGGAGGGAAGGAGGAAGATGGCAGAATGGCCAGGGGTGAGGGGATCCAGGGAGGAGCAGGGGGACAGGGCGTCCTGGGAGGCCTCTATTTGTCATGGTGGGAGATGTCTCAGAATGCCAATGGGAACGGTCAGTAGAGGGGGAAGTTGAAGGTGGAGGAGACAGGGGAAGATGGAAGGCAGGAGGCCCGAGCAGGAAAGGGGCCCCAGAGGAGGTCACGGTCCCCCAGAACCCAAGGCCCCTACCTGCCGCCCCTCTCTAAGTGACTCCCACCCCTCACGGTTTCAGGCTTGCGAGGGAGGAGATAAATAATGCCTGCCATGCCTGTCACAGATATTTGAAAAACATATTAATCACTTTAATAAATATTAGCTCAGAACAGCAATAAACAGTCTCCAGCATCTACTGTCTGCGGCTGTATTACAATGAAAAATATGCTAATATGGGTGTCTAATTGATTGTGTTTGAGTAACTTCCTGTATGACAGTAAGTGTTTGAGGAGGCATCACTCAGAGTCAAAGCTGACATCTCCCAAACTCCGGAACGACTCCCTCCTCCTTTCCTGCAGGATTACCCTTGCCGGGGGGTGGAATCTCTCCAAATAAAGAAATGGTAGCTCTCCTGGCTGCCAACCTGCAGAGACTTTCTGGGGACCTAATGGGGAGCTGCCATTTGGGCAGTGGCTCCTATGGGCCGGCATCTCACACACGATGTCTCCTTTCATCTTTGAAGCAGTTCTACAAGGTTCAGATTGTGGTCCCATTTCCAGGAAGGGCAAACTGAGGCTGTGAGGGGTAAAGAGACTCACCCAGGGTTCCTGAGTGGTGCAGCCAGGATTGTCCTGCAGGCTTGAATCCGAAACCTGTGTGTGCCCTCTCCATCTCCAAGCCAGGAGACCTCACAACAGAAACCCTGGAAACATTGGTGCTGCCATTCATCCCTCACGGACAACTCACAGTTCAGTTCCACAGACAACTGGACGAGGTGATCCTCAGATTTCCTGGGTACTTCCCTTCTGGTGCCAAACAGATTCTGACCATGCAGATTCTTCTCTCATCTCATCCATTACCTCCTGCAAACAACAATATTGCTTCCTCTCACTTCGCTCCTCGTCTTGGTTAAATGTGTGTTCCAGACCCTTGCACCATGCACAGACAAGCTAATTCCTGCAGCAATGGAAGCTAATCAATGCATAATCCCTGGCTCTTGCAACCTCTTCTCTGTGCACTGGAACACTCATCAGCCACTCACAGTTGCTAGTGTGACCCTAAGTCTAGTTCAAGTCCGTTCTCTCTTCTCCATCCTCCTGCCTTACCTGTAGCATCTCCCTTCTAGGCTCCTCTGCAGCCTGCGACAGCCCTACTACAGGCCTTGGAGGCAGAAGACACAGGGTCCTGTTGAAGCTCCCGCTCCTGAATGGGACAACTTCCAGGTTCCTTCCCAGCCCTCTGAGAGATGATGCTTTAGGTCACGGGTTGGCAAACATTTTCTGTGAATGGCCAGGAAGTAAATATTTTCAGCTTTGCAGGCCACGGGGTCTCTCTCGCAGCTTCTCGATTCTGCTGTTGCAGCAAGATAATACACAAATGAAGAACATGCCTGTGTGCCAAGAAAACGTTATTTATGGACACTGAGATTTGAATTTGATAAAATGTTTATGTGTCCAGATTTATTCTTCTTTTGATTTTTTTCCCAATCATTTAAAAAAATGACTATAATTGTTAGCATGTGGGCCACATGTAAAAGGACTGCAAAATGGATTTGGCCCATGGGGAATAGTTTGGGGACCCTTGTTCTTACTGATTTATTTTCCCTTTAAAAAAATCAAAACATTTTAGTTTTTCAGTTTCCTGGCATATGCTTTAGGCAGCACTGACATGGTCAATGCAGACAGGGGAATTTGGAAAGGGAAGGGGATTTTAGTGAACAAAAAAGACTGACAAAAGATCAAGGTTATGTTGGGAGGGGAGGGACAAGCAGGCTTCAGGGACTGGGGACCCTCCCGTCTTGATCTAAGTGCTGGTTTTATGGAGGCGTGGACGCTGTGAAAATCCAGCGAGCTGGGCTCTGATGATAGGCGCACTTTTTTGTATGTACATTTCACTTCAGTGAAAAGTAAAAGGCCAGGTGCGGTGGCTCATGCCTGTAATCCCAGTACTTTGGGAGGCTGAGGCAGACAGATCGCTTGAGGTCAGGAGCTCCAGACAAGCCTGGCCAACATTGCAAAAGCCCATCTCTACTAAAAATACAAAAATTAGCCCTGCGTGGTGGTGCTTGCCTCTAGTCCCAGCTACTTGGAAGGGTAAGGCTGAAGAATCGCTGGAACCCGGGAGGTGGAGGCTGCAGGTGAGCTGAGATCATGCCACTGCATCCAGTCTGGGTGCCAGAGCAAGACTCTGTCTCAAAAAAAAAAAAAAAAGTAAAGAAAAATGAAAGAGCTGATGCTATCCTATTGGTGAGATTATGGGCACACAGGCACTCCCAAGCCATGCTGGGGATGGGTAATTGAGGCCACCCCCATGGAAGACAATTTGCTTGTGCTTGTCACATGCAAAAACAAGACACACCTCCCATGACCCAATGATACCACCGGTAAGAATATGCCCACAGCACACGCTCACACGCGTGTGCAAAGACTTGTGTGCAGAAGACAGGGAACAACTGAGATGCAGACTAGCTGAGTAAAAGATGGCACATCCAGAGACGGAAGACGATGCAGTCCCTAGAAGGAGGATGCTGTCATCATACTGCTATGGAATAATCTTCTGAGGGCTTTGTGCAGTGAAAGACAGGAGTGGATACAGAAAGTCACCATGTGTTGACCTCCTGGGACCACATATACTGGCCCTGCTTGGTGGGGTCTCCCCTGTCGCAGTAAAATCCAGTTAAATCTTAAAGAAAAAAGAAAGCCACCATTCATATGTAAAAAAGAAGCACACACACACACACGTGTTCATTTTCATATGTAAGCATTAAAAACTTTCTGGAAAGACACACGAGAGGTGTGGATGTGGCTGCTGGGCTCAGGGTGGGAAGAGGAGGGTACACACACCCTTGGGGCTGTTTCGTCCTTTTTACGCATGTGCCCGTTGACTTTATAACCCAAGGACAAAGGACTCCTTTAAAAAGTCTGGGGGATGATTTCCCATAGGCTGAGTGCCTACTAAGCTCCCAATATTTTCCACATCCCCTCTGCCTCCGCCCCGGTGAATCCTCTGGTTCATCCCAGGGGGCCCCCCAGAGAACCTGAGACAGCCCAGCTGCTCTGCAGACCCAGCGTGCCCCGTGCTGGTCTGAGGGGCACAGCAAGGCTGGCTGTGAGTGCAAACAATGGGCAGGACAAAGGACCCTTTGTGCTTTTCCTCCAGCCTCAGCAGAGCCTCAGGACCGGGCCTCTCCAGTTACAGCCCCCGAGGGCTTTCCCATTCGGGAGCCCCAGGGTAAATATTCCTCCCAGGATCACCTGTCAGGCATGGGGGAGGGTCTCCTTGGAGCAGGAGTCACCACAGGCCCAGTGGGGCATCCCAGCCTCCTAAACAGCAGCCCCACTGGGGACGGATGGAAGGCCCCAGAGGCATGGCTGGAAGCAGGGCAGCTGATCAGGATCCTGCAACATCAACCAGCCAAGTGACCCAGGCAAGCAGCCTTGTGTCTCTGAGCCTCAGTTTATCTGGAAGATGGGGTGATGGTCATGCCCAGATATCCCGTGGGTAGATTGTGGGGAGGATTCAAAGAGATGATGCCCATGAGTGCCTGGCTCAATATACGGTAGTTTTGAAAAGTAAGGGAGAGTGGGAATAAAAAAGATACAGCCACTTTGGAAAACAGTGGGGCAGATCCTCAAAGGAATAAACAGACAGTTACCACGTGACCCGGCAATTCCACTCCTACGTATCTACCCGAGAGAAATGAGAACGCATGGCCACACAGAGACTGGTACAGGAACATTCACAGCAGCGTTATTCATAAGAGCCAAGTGTGGAAGTTCATCAATATAAACGAACAGTCAAAGTGTGGTCCACCCATACAATGGGTTCACCTCGAAAAGGAATGTCACACTGACACATGCCACAACATGGATGAACCTTGAAGACATTATTCTAAGTGAAGGAAGCCACACACAAAACATCATGTACTATATGATTCCATTTCTATGAAACATTCAGATCAGTGCAATCCATAGAGACAGAAGGTAGATGGTGGTTTTCAGGGGCTGGGGGGTGTGATGGGAACATGGGGTGATAGCTGAGAGGAACTGAGTTTCTTTGTGGGGTGGTAGAATTGTTCTAAACCCCGTGGTGACTGTTTTGCTCATATTGAATAGACTAAAAATGATTGAATTGTGTGCTGTAAACGGGTGAATTAAGTGGTATGTGAATTATATCTCAGTAAAGCTGTTTTTTGTTTTTAAAGTTTTTAAAAAGCTGTTATTTAAAAATAAAAACTTAGGCCTTCCTTTCTGGACCCCCTGATATAGCTGCAAAAAAAATAAATCCCAAACCAAACCAATCCAAACCAAACCAAAACAAAATGGCCCAACACCCAAAAAACAGTTCCTGTGGCTTTGAATGTGGCCGTTGTGTTGTGTATTTTGAAGCCAGCTCTCAAGTGTTGTCTTCTTTGCTGGAGCCACGTTCCGACTCGGGACGCTCCATCCATCCTCTGTTGATCTGAATGAGATGGAGTCTCACTCTATCGCCCAGGCTGGAGTGCAATGGCGTGATCTCGGCTCACTGCAACCTCCACCTCCTGGGTTCAAGTGATTCTCCTGCTGCAGCCTCCCGAGTAGCTGGGATTACAGGCGTGAGCCACCATGCCTGGCTGATTTTTTTTTTTTTTTTTTTTTTGTATTTTTAGTAGAGATGGGGTTTCACCGTGTTAGCCAGTATGGTGTCGATCTCCTGGCCTCGTGATCCACCTGCCTCGGCCACCCAAAGTGCTGGGATTACAGGCATGAGCGACCGCGCCTGGCCGCTTGTGAGTTTAAAACTCATCCCTGTCCATGGGCGAGAGAGGGCACAGAGAGGCAGCTGAAGCCCTTTGAGGATCCGGTCAAGGAGAAAGGGGCTCCTGGCATTCAATTCAACCCCAGGGGCTGGGTGGGTGTGTTTTCAAAAAAGTTCCTTCCCAGCACTCTTTATCTACATTTTTACCCGGCTTGGATTCAGTGCCCAGGCCTTCGAATTTTTCCTGACAGGTGCTGGGTCTCAGAGCTTCCCCCAGAGGGGCATTGTCTGCTGATGCAAGAAAAGCATGGAGCCCAGGTTAGCCATGATGGAGCTGAGGGCGGTGGACAGGCCTGAGGGCCATGGCTGTAGCTCTGAAGGGCAGCAGGGTGGCAAAGACTGCTGTGTCCAGAAGTCACACACCGGAGGTCCTGGGATGGCTGGACTCAGCCCCAGCCTCCCATTCAGTGGCCATCCTTGGCTCCTCTGGCTGCCTCAGGAAAGACCGCCCCCAGCCCACGCAGCATCTCCTCTCCCCTTCCCCCACCCCTAATTCCCCTGCCTCAGGTCAGCCTTATCTTTGCTCATCTCCATTTTAAGAGGTGGCCTTCTAAGTGACCCTCCTGGGCCAGCTTCAGCCTTGCATCCACAGGGCAGTGGAGGAAGTTTCAGAAACCTGATCCCACCACACCTAGCTTATAGCCCTCCACACTGCGCCCGCCACCCCTGCTCCTGTCTGCTGTCCCTGACCTTCCCACGGGAGGACCCCATGGGGCCTCGCCCCACGTCCCGTCTCAGGTGAGTCACTGCTGACTCGGATGTGGCCAGCCTGACTCACCTACAGCCACAACCATGGAACATTCGGAGGCTCTGAAAATGTTCACTGAATTGAACACAGGACTGGCTCAAAGTCCCAGAGGGACTTGGTGGCAGAGCGAGGCTGAGAAGAGGGTGGGAGGGGAATGATTATGAAGCACCTAAAGTGTGCTAGGCTTGGTCCACAACACGTGTGCACGCATTATCTTGCATCTTCGCATCAGCCTTGCGATGGGGGATGATCCTGTTCCCACTTTGCAGAGGAAAAAAATGAGGCTAAAAGGAAGTGAAATCGACAGCTCAGAAAAATAAAGCTGGGAGGAGGCAGGCCAGGATTTGGAACCTGGGCCTGAGCTCACACAGAGCCGGTTCTCCTAGACATAGATGCCAAAGACCTGGATCTCTGAGCCTCTCCGCTTTTATCAATGAGGTACTTCCGTAGGCGAGGCCTCAACTGCCTCATTTGTAAGATGGGGGTGGCACTGGGGTTTGCAGGTCATGCTGCTAGCATACATGAGCATATGAACTATCCCCATATGCAGATGAGAAGATTTGTACCCCCATATTACACATGTGAATGCAGCAGAGGCTGTTGGCGCCCACCCACTCCTCCTGGGCTCTCATGTGTGTCCCCATCCCCATGTGTGTCCACTCTACAGTTTCCAACACAATGAAGTGCCAGGGCAGTACCCCTCAGCCCGTGGCAGAGCCTATGGGGGCTGCAGGATAAATACCTCAGCTCCTTCGCTCCTTGGGCGAGACAACTCCCAGCCATGTTCCATGTTGGCTCCCAGAGGTAGAGACGGGGTTTCACCATGTTAGCCAGGATCTTGATCTCCTGACCTCGTGATCAGCCCGCCTCCACCTCCTAAAGTGCTGGGATTATAGGTGTGAGCTGCCGTGCCTGGCCACTTGAGTTTAAAACTCATTTCTGCTCACAGGCGAGAGAGGGCACAGAGAGGCAGATGAAGCCCTTTGAGGATCAGGTCAAGGAGAAGGGGGCTCCTGGCATTGAATTAAACCCCAGGAACTGGGACATAGTCATATGAGGCACTGGACTCAGGTGCCCCGGCTGCCCACAGTGGAACCTTGCTTGCTAATGAAGCTTCCCTTCCTGGCTTCACTCCCTCACCCTCTCACCCCCCCACACACTGCAGTTCTTGTTGCAGGATGTGCTTCAGGGCAACCCACACCCCAGTCAGGAAGGGAGTTCTCCTTGAAGAATCCTTGAAACATGAAGCAAAGTTGTTCCTTTAGCCTTCCTAGATAACCCCTGTCCTTCCCCGCATCAGGGCAGGGAAGCAGTTTGCATTTATCACCTCGAGGAGGGAATAATCAACTTCAAAAACCAGAACCTTGGATATAAACAACAGGTGGAGAAGAACTGGGGATGAGAGACCCCTCTCCCACCTCCGAACCGGACAGAGGCTTCCTAGGAGGGGCAGGCAGAGGAAGGCACAGAAGGAGGCTGCGTGTCACAGTCGCTCCAAGATGCGAGATGAACGGCAGGTGGGATCAGAATTTAACTAGTGCGGCTACGGCACTGCAAGTTCAGTTACAGGAAACTAACATTCATGTCCTGCATACTTGAGTTCGGGCCAATAGATTCTTGGTATTATCTGGAGAAAGGCTTGTTTTTCTGACTCATTTACAAAGAACTCCCGCCATCTGTGCCCCCGGCCTCCTTCTCCCTGAGCTTCTCCCACCTGGCCCTGAGTCATCTCACTCCTTCCAGCCTGAAGCCCCCAGGATATTTTCCACCGGAGGAACCCAGCCCGCTTAGGGAAGAGACACCTGAGGGAACACCTGGCTTGTGGGGCTGTGTTGTCTGCAGACAGGAAGAGGCACCCTGTGTTGGGACTGGCCCCAGGTGAAGACGGGTGGGCGAGGAGGGGTGGAGAGGGCTGGGCAGGTAGAGCAGGCCCCAGTGCCTGGGAGTTAGAGACAGGCTGCAAGGGAGCTGAAGGAAGCACTGTCTTCTGCAGCCTGTCCCATCATGCCCTGCTCTGTGCCCCTGGGGAAGTCACGTGGCCTCTCTGGGCTCCATCTCTGCAGAGCGAAGGGCTTCAAGCTGGTCTTCCGTCTCCCATTTTGAACACTCTTTGATGCTGGAGTAGCTGGGCTTTCCAGCGTCATCAAGAGACTTGTGGTTTTTCAGCCGGGCACGGTGGCTCTTGCTGTAATCCCAGCACTTTGGGAAGCCAAGGTGTGTGGGTCACCTGAGGTCAGGAGTTTGAGACCAGCCCGGCCGACATGGTGAAACCCCATCTCTACTACAAATACAAAATTAGCCGGGTGTGGTGGCACACGTCTGTAGTCCCAGCTATTCAGGAGGGTGAGACAGGAGAATCACTTGAACCTGGGAGGCGGGGGCTGCAGTGAGCCGAGATCGTGCCACTGCACTCCAGCCTGGGCAAGACGGAGTGAGACTCTGTCTCAAGCAAAAAAAAAAAAAAGAGAGACTTGTGGTTTTTCTCTTTGTCTCTCCCTTCCTCTGCCCTCCCTCCTGCTGTTCATTCATTCATTCCTTCCCACTCCATGTCTAGCTTTGCACAGTATGCTATGGACACAATCTTGACCAAACCCATCTCTACCTTAGAAGCCTAGTCTGGCAGAAGACAGACGTTTCACAGCCAGTTACAACAGAAGGCAGTGACAGGCATGTTATTCATAGCTAGCAACTCTTCTGGAGCCCCACCTTGGTGCCAGCCCCGGGCATACCTGACTCCACTGAATTCCCAGAACCTTCCAAGGCCCAGGTTCCTTAGTCATCTTCATTGCCCAGGTGAAGAAACTGAGAAGTGGGAGGTGAGGGCCAGGGGCCCATAGCTGGGAAGAAAGAATTGGGTTTGGGAGTTAAACCTGGTCTGCCAGACTCAAGACCCATGCTTAGAATCACCCGTTTTACTTCCTCTCAGAATAGGAGCAAGCCAAGGGGGAATTCGAGGAGCCGAGAGAGAGAGGGCATGCAACCCAGCCTTGCTGGAAAAGGCAAGATGTGTCCCAAGGATCCCACATCCCTCCTGGTCCATCATTTTACCCTCTCCCTACCAAGACCCGGCTATGGGTGGGGGATGGAGTTAACATTTGTCACAATAATGGAGCAGTAACACCAGCTAATATTAGTTGATGATTACTCTCGTTAGCTGTGACTGGTGGGGTTCAGTCAAGGGCTTGATTCTGACCAATCATGGTAGTCAGAGGAATGGACTCAGCTGATTGACCAGTTGTAGGAACTGTGCCTAACTAAGTCCCTGAGCTGGTGGGCGGGTCCTGTGCCACCCAATCCACATTAAGAGCCAGGGAGGGCAGTGCAAGTCGTCAAGGTGCTCTCAGCAGAGGAGGTAAGAATAGCAGATATCCCTTAATCCAGCATTTTATGCAAATCAACCCATTAATCAATCCCCCCAGCAACCCTGAGGCACAGAGAGGCTCAGGGACTCACCCAAGGTTATACAACTTGTGAACCGCAGTGCTGAACCTGAAAGTCTGGCTTCTGAGTCCGCGCTTTTTATCTGCAGTACTACACTGCCTCTTAGAATAATGCCTGAAGATGAAATCAATAGATCCTGTTTGGAGTTGAAATGAGGGAGGAAGGGGAGAGGAAGAGGAGGTGATGATGTTTTACATTCACCAACCTCCTGTGATTTAGACAGCTCCCCCCAACATGACTGTTGACATTAGACGGCAAAGACGGCCAAGCCAGGCTGACACCTGAAGTTCGACCTTGTGTCTGTAGTTACCAGTGGTGACGTCACCACGGAGTCTGCAGAAACCTCATCATCACATCAGCTCTAGCCCCAGCTGCCTCTTGTCAGTTCCACACGGGGGACCCATTTTGGGCAATGTCTGTGGCAAGTTCAAGTGCCTTCTTTTTAAAATTAATTATTTTGATTTATAATTGACACTTTCAAGTGTCTTCTTGAGGACACTTCTTAGAGAAGGACCTTGGGGTCAACAGCCCAGGCTTCTTGATGGGGCCTGTGTGTGGGTGCGGTGGGGGTGGTGGTTTAGAATCTACCAATCTGCCATCATTATCACTATCCACCTGAAAAGGTTTCTCTCTCTTTAATGTTTCCAATTTTATTGTCGCTCAAATATCCAGTAAGATGTCGCCACGGTAGCACTTTTAAATCAAAACATTCTTCTGGTGGCCTTGGTTAAGCACATTCTGGAAATAAATCCCGAGCCAACCTTCCTTGTTTCTTTCCCTTCCTGCGTTTCTTCTCTCCCTCTCCTTCTATCCATCTGGCCTTGAACAAATCTGTATTATACATTTAACTGTTTGTCAGACCCCATGTTAACATCCTGGGGAGACTGAATGAATAGGACTTATCTTTGCCTTCAAGAAGCTGCCCGTCTTGTTCGTTCGTTTGTTTGTTTAAAGAGACATGATCTCACTCTGTCACCTCTGTCACTCAGGCTAGAGTGAGGTGGCACGATCATAGCTCACTGCAACTTCAAACTCCCCGGTTCAAATGATCCTCCTGCCTCAGCCTCCCAAGTAGCTGGTACTACAGGCATGCACCATCATGGCCAGCTAATTTCTTCATTTTTTTGTAGAGATGGGGTCTCACTGTGTTGCCTGACTGGTCTTGAACTCCTGGGCTCAAGTGATCCTTCCACCTCAGCCTCCCAAAGTGGCTCATTACCTGTGTGAGCCAGTGCATCTGGCTGAAGCTTCCGATCTTTTAGGGAAGACCAGCTGCTCTTGACATTCATTTAACCATTAATTCAATAAACATTGATTGCTGGCCTACTACATGCTAGATGAACACTTATCATGTAGTGGGGGCCCTGGAGGGCCGGAGGAGGATGTCATCCCTGCTTGGGGGAGTTTTCCAGGTGGATGTCCAGAGGTGGAGGGAGGGAGGAGAAGGCATCCTAGGCAGAGGGCACAACATAGGCAAAGGCAGAGGGGTATGGAGTAGTCTAACTTCCTGTACGATTGTGGTTTGGTTATACATATGGGGAGTGGTAGAGGATGAGACACGAGGCATAGCCAGGGCTCAGGCAGACCACTGAGAGCTTTGTCATGGTAGAGCAAGGCACATGAATGGTCCAGGGCCAAGAGAGCACTGAACTAGGAGCCCAGAGACAAGGTCCAGTCTCTGTCATTGTTCTGAAGTTGACTTGGTGAGTCATGGCTCCTCTCTCAGTCTTGGTCTTTCCGTCTGTAAAAGCAGAGGCTTGTTCTCTTGGTCTTTGAGGTGCTTTCTGATTCACACATCCGATGCATTTCTGGGATGTTCTTTTTCTTGTCCTTCCCGGAATCTCTCCCCAAATCTACAATCCTGCAAAGATCTTGACCACCCGACCCCTGAGACATCACCCGATTCAGAGCTAAATGGATCTTTCTGTTCCTGGTGGGTCTATTTGTCACAGCTTTGAGGGGGTGCTCCTGGGGTGGGACTGCACACTGCCTAATTGATTTTGATTTTATTTTCACAGCCTTGGTGTAATTATGAAAGCCTGCTGTAATTATCAAAACACAACTCCAAGTATTTCATTATTAAAATACCCCTATGGTCTATTATTAATTCATTAGCTAAATTTGGATTATATCACTCAATAATTAATGTGCAGACATGAATCCGGGGAACTTGGCCACTGTGAGTCACATGGTAACTGCGGGAAGCAATGGGAGCCTGAGAGATTAGGAGGCAGAGGTGGAGAGAATGGAAACAAAGGGAAGAAAACAGGTGATCGTGAAAGGTTAATGACCAGCTGCTCTGTGACATTCATTTAACCATTAATTCAATAAACATTTATTGCTGGCCTACTACATGCTAGGAACTTTGAGTACCTTAACATCCAAATATTAACTACTGCAAGGTGGTTCCTGGGGTTTTCTTTTATCTATATGTTCATCATTCATCGCCCATCTGTCTACCCATCCATGTAGCCACACAGCCACCTACCCACCTATCCATCCGCCGTCTCATCCATCTATTTATCCATCCATCTACCCACCCATTCATTTATCCATTATCCACTCAATTTATCCATTCATCCACCCACCATTTACCTACTTACCTACCCACCCATTTACCCTTCCACCCATCAATCTCTCCATCCGTCCACCCAACCACCCATCCATCCATTCATTCATTCACCTATTTGTCCATCATATCTTCATCCACCCATTTATTATTCATCCTTCTATCTATTCATTCATCCACCCATCCATCCATTTGTCCATCCATCTACTTATTCATCTAACCATCTACCCATCCATCCACACACCTATCCATCTATCCACCTATCTATCTACCCACCCATCCATCCACCATCCCATGCATCCATTCATCCACTCATCCACCTATCCTTCATTCATCCATCTTCTCCTCAATTTATCCATCCATCCATCCATCCATCCATCCATTCACCCACCCACCCATCTACCTGTCTATCCATCCATCCATCCATCCATCCATCCATCCATCCATCCATCCATAATCTAATCCACCCATCCACAATCCTATACATCCATTCATCTACTCATCCACCTATCCTTCATTCATCCGTGTTCTCAATTTATCCATCCATTCACCCATCCATTCACCCACCCACCCATCTGCCTGTCTACCTACCCATCAATCTATCCATCCATCCACCCATCCATCCACCATCTCATTCATCCATTCATCCACCTATCCATCCATTCATCCATCATCCCCTTTATTCATCTATCCACCCACCCACCCATGCATTCATCCACTCATCCATCTACTCATTCATCCATTATTTATCCATCCACTCATCTACCCATTCATCTATCCACTCATCCATCTACTCATTCATCCATTATTTATCCATCCACCCATCCATCTACCCATTCATTCATTTATTCATCTATTCATTCATCTAACTACCCACTTATCCATCCACTCACTCATTCATCTGTTATCTATCCATCCACTATCCAGCATGCATCCATCTATCTATTTATTGAGCATTTTCTACGTTCCAAGCATGGAAAGTACCTTGAGGAACAGACTATGGCCTCTGCTCTCAGGAAGCTCAGCCTCCATGTGGAGGACAGGTTGCAGCCATGCAGACCAGTGCTTGCAATAGTGTGATACGTGTTTTTATGGGGAAGGACAGGGGACTATGGGAGCCCAGGAGGAGCCTGACTTTGCTGAGGTAAGGAGCTGTGGTCAGGGAAAGCTTCCTGGAAGAAGAGCTATTTAACTGAGGCAGAAGTGGGAGAGCAGCAAGCCAGGAAGAAGGGTTCATGGGGAGCCAGAGGTCTGAGGTGGCCCAGCCTCATGTCGGGTGTCTGGGGGTATGGGGACATGGCCAGTGAGGTCAGCAGGGCTTGGATGTCATGGTCTTGTTGGCTTTTTAGATTCATTTTGGGAATGATGGGTATTCAGCAGAGACTGAAATGGTTAGAAATGATTCGTGTTTTAAAAATGTTTCTCCAGCTGCAGTTTGGGGAATTGACCTGCAGGGGCATGAGTGGAGGTGGAGAAGCTGGGGAGAAGGTAGTACAGGCATCTGCACGAACAGTCGTGGTGGTTCTAGATAGCGGGTTGGCAGAGGACAGAGAAAGGGCATCTTGGAGGGACATGGAAGGGATAGCATCCTGGCTATGGGGGTGAAGGGGCTCCAACTGAACAGGTTACTTAAGTCCAGCAACCTATCCAATTCTTTCCTAGAATACCCATGTGCCAGCCACTGTTTAGGGAACCAGTGGTTCCTAACCTGGCAATTCAAGAAGCAGTCTTGTTTGTGCAGAGATCTAACAGCGGGTAGTCTGGAGAGCAAGAGCACCAAGTGCCAGGAGTTCAGGCAGGCACCAAGGCTGCAGAGGCGTGCCGAGGTGATATCACTGAGGGTCTCAATGGTCAGGCTAAGGAGGTTAGATACTTCTTGAGAGCACTGGGAACCATAGAAGGATTTGCAGCCAGAAAATGGCATGACGGGAGGTCAGGTAAAGGGAGATGGATGGTTCTGGTCACCATGTCATGAATGGGCTGGAAGGAGTAAGCCTGGAGGCCAAGACCTGTTGAGAAAGTTACTGCTGGCATCTGGGGTGAGATCCAATGGGCCTCTCTGGAAATCATGGCTCCTTCACTTGCTTGCTGTGTGACCTTGAGCAAATTACCCAACCTCTCTGGGCCTTTGGGAAACAAGGATCACAATATTTCCCATCTCATGAGGACTAGATGAAGTAACACAGAAGTCCCTGGAACAGAGCGAAGTGCATAACAGCCTTGTATTGCCACTGTGGGCACGGGGAGGGTCTTTCACCTCTTTGGACTCAGTTTCCTCATCTGTAAAATGAAGATCACAACAGTGCCTGCCTCAAAGGGTTGTGTTGGATTAAATGACTTGAAGCACACAGCACACTAGAGACTGACCAGTATCACTGCAGAATCTGTGGGGCCAGTTGCAAAATGAATGCTCAGAGTGTCTTGCTCAAAAACAATTAAGAATTTCAAGACAGCAACGGCTGAGCATTAAACCAAGTACGGGTCCATTCATGTCAGCTTGACAGGTTGACAAAGGGGAAATTCCAGGCAAGGGGAACAGCTTGTACAAAGGCTTACAAGGAGCCTGGAACAGAAAATTTGAAACAGGAATTGTCTCCGAAAATCCAAACATGTGACCGCTGTGGCCCCAGAGCATCTGCACAGATGCCTCAGACACAGGGCCTCTGCACCCCTCTCCATTCCCAATTTTGGGTAGGGCTTATTTGGATCAAAATATGTCCCTCTCTGGGCCAGAGACCTCTGCTGACTTTTCTAAGGACACATAGTCTTTTAGTGACAGGGACAGATCCCAAGCTGGTGTTCAAAGCTCCCCACCAAGGATTCTACCGACTCCCCCGATGATGAGGAACATAAATACTTTTAAAAGATTTTTTTTTTTAAATACTAAGCTGACCAGTCATTTTTTGTCACTGTCATGCTTCAGAAAGTAACTATTGGGGGCGATCAGAGGAGAGTGAGTCTATAAAATGTGGCGTTTCCCCGTTAGCTTTAAAAAGTTTTGCAAACATATTTTATGTGTGTTTATAGAAAAAAAAATCCCCAACCCAAATTGATTGAAAAAACGTGTTGTTATTGAAAGGGCCGAGTTGAACTCTTTACAGAGCGCGGCGCTCAGCAAGACTTGGAAGGCGAAGATTTCATATAAATAGTTGTGCCGAGTTGTTATGGCAACTGAAATTTGAAAAGTAAATAGGTTTTGGGGAAATATTTTTCCTTGTCTTGGAAGGATTTTCTGTCGGGGATCATTTGCAAAAAGGAAGAGTTAATCCAATGCCCAATGGGCTTGGTGTATGTTCTGGAGGGGCCGAAATGGGGTCCCAGTGCTGAAGATCTTGACATCAGTGGAACAAGTTCTTTCCTTTCTCTGACTAGGGATGAAGAACAGGATGGCATGGGCTGGGTCCTGCGTGCTGTGTGGCCGTAGACCAATGACCTGCCCTCTCTGGGCCTCAGCTATTGTGTCTATAAAATGGTTCCATTGAAATTAATCATCATGCAGTATTGTCTTGGGCACAAGCATCTGCTTGTGGATTTGATTCTTACAACAGCCCACTGAGGTTGGCCTGCTTGTCTCCATTGGAGGGATGAGGAAACTGAGGCCCAGGGTAGAATGGAGGCTTGCTGGAGATAACACAGGAGTGGGTGATAACATCAGAGATCTGCTTGAGTTTCTGGTTCAGAGTGTAATCCCTTACTGCATTCTTGCATACTGTTGCTCATGTGTGCTGGCAGCCATCCTGTGCAGTGAAACCCTGCTGGCCACCACCCCAGCTCTCCATGAGAAATTAAGGCCCCAGGGACCAGAGGCCAGAGCTAGTCACCTGCAGGAGGCCAGCCAGGCCTTGTGAGGGCTGGAGACCCTCATGGGTAGGGACAGGGCAACTGTCCCCAGCCCTCATTCTAGCATGCCAGGTTATGGAGCTGTCTCTATAAGCAGAGGGGCCACTGTAGCTGCGTCTGTCCCCTGTTTCTCCTCTCCCCAAGGCAGGAACACCATGCACTAGACAGGGAAGGGCCGTGGCTTTGGAGGAGACCATAATGAAGAATAATTACTCTCACGTGTTCCGCCTCTTTGAGGAAGAGCTGTACACGCCCAGTGGCATTTAAGCCTCATAGTGTCAGACACCAGCATATGATGCTCCCGTTTTCAGATGGGGAGATGAGGTCTTGGAGGGGGACAGCCACTTACCTACGCCCTCACATCTAACAAGTGGCAAAGCTTAGACTCGAATCCAGGTCCGACTGATTCTTGAATCTGACGTCTTCCCTACCTGCTCTTTTGAAGCCAGCCAAAGCTTTATCATGGACACACTGGCCACATTCATTGTTCCTCTGGGCCTCAGAGTGGTTGGTGCTGGGTACTATGGCCCTGTTCATGGTTATGTACACTGAGGCACAGAGAGGTGAAGGGGCTTGCTTTTAAGCCACATGGCTAGTAAGAGAGGATCCATCTGATGTTGGGGGCCACCTGGCACTAGGGTGGGTTTTAGAAATGTAATGAGCTGTCCATCGCTGGGTGCATTCCAGCTCACAGGCTGGACTCAGAAGGAGGTTCTGTAGGGTGGAGGCTGAGTTGGATGATTGCAAAATACCCCAAAGGGTCCTCCACGGAGATCTGAAGAGCTGAGGTCAGATCAAAGATTCAGCGCTGGAGGACTGACCCTTGTTCTGGGCTCTGGGCTTTCCTCTATCCTCGATTGAGTGTTCAGTGTGGGATCACAGAATGGAATGTCTGTGGAAAGCGTCCCCCAACCTGGGGCCAGAGCAACGGTATGTCCCTGCTTGACAGCAGGCACACATGTGTGCATACGTGCCTGTGTCCATGTGTACACCTGTGTGTGCATGTGTATGCACATGTTTGCTTGCTTGTGCCCATGCATGTGTATATGTGTGTCATATGTCCATCCACATGCCTGTGTGTCTGTGTGTGTATGCATGGCCTTGGTGCCTGTGTGTATTTGTGTGCAAACTACCCCTCACCTACCACTTCTGTCTGCATCATTTGGACTTTTGCTGGAATCTCAGGTCACTATGGATTTAAGAACTCAGCAGCTCCCCAGGATGGGACTGAAATGGGACCATGAGGACACTGACCTCTGGAGTTGCCCTGGTTCAAATCCTGGATTCACCACTTTCTGCCAGGAAGGCTGAGACTCGAGGTTGGTGGCCCCTAAGCCTCAGTTTCTCCCTAGTGAAATGGGGCTATCTCAGCACACGCCTGCCTGGCAATTACAAAGGTGCGGTGATGTCTGTCTACAGGGGCCACCCTCCCCCTCCCCACACTGGGGTCTTAAAGACATTTGCTTTCACAGGCCCTGATGGAGGAAGCCCCCGACTCCCCAGCTGTGGGGAAGGCACCAGGTGCTCAGGGCAGTTTCAGACACGCTCCTCAAAGCCCAGAGACATCTGGCGCCCAGGACCTCCCAGCAGAGGCTCCTGTGTGACGCCAAGCTCCCTGGGCCCATCTCCCCATTTACGTGACAGCGACAGGGATGGGGAGAGACACCATGGATGGGAGCCCTAGCAGGGAAGGGGGAGGCAGAGGTGCTTGGGTTTATCGGGAGCACCCTATTTGAGAAAGGGTGAGCCTTGGCAAATTGAAATTCAAAATTCTTTTTGATGGGGGAAGGGGGAAAGAGGGAGAGACAGAGATGAAGATAGAGATACAGATACACACAAGTATATATATACATACATACATATGTCTGGCTGGCTGTCTATCTATCCATCCATCTATCCGTCAAGAGAAAAACAGAGACAGAGAAACAGGGAGAAATAGAGACAAGAGAGACAGAGAAACAGAAAGGAAATGAACATATTCTCAACAGCTCAAGGCATGCTATGTTGAAAAGTGGCCTGAGCTTGGCCTCCTAGGGGCCAGTCCTGTCCCTGGCCAGCGGGGTAATCTTGGAGAGACTCTCTCTTGGAACCTGCGTCCCCTCATTATCATCTCTTACTTCTCAGCACTGTCTGAAGACAAAGGGATGAGAGTGCGCCTGGCACGCTGTGAAGTGCCACCTGAATGCCTGTGGTGGCTCCTCCTTACTGGGTCTGGGACCCTTCAACGAGAATTCTCCAGTAGGTGAGTCCTAGGCTGCTTTGGGAGACCACCCTCCAAATGATAAGGGCAGCAGAGACTGAGTTGTCCACCTCAAATCTGTTTTCTTCTTCACAGTGCTATAGTTCTCAATCTTCCTTGTAGCTGAGTGTGACCAGGTGACTTACAATTTTGGTCAATGAGGTGCAGGCAGAGTGATATAGAACAGCATCAAGGATACTCCTTTGAAGCACAGTTGGTGGACACCCTTTTGCCTCTTCTTCCTTGCCTCCTTCCTACTGGCTGGGATGTGAATGGGATGGCTGACGCTCAAGCAACCATGTTGTACCATGAGGAAAGAAGCTCCATCCAAAGGGTGGACTGCCTGCCTCTGGAATTCTGTTACAGGAGTGAGAAATAACCTTCTGTCTTATTGAAGTTGCTGGTCTTTAGCTTTTCTCTAAGTTAATCTGCATCCTAATGGATAAAGCAGGGAGAAGGTATTTCTCTATCTGGTCTTCCCTTCTAGAAGGAAATTCAATCTGCTTAGTGTTGGCAGACACATGGGGTAAGTCTAGATTTCCTCAAGTGGTTAGTCTGGCAGAAGAATACTATCAGTAGCAGTGAGAATACTGTCATCATAATAAGGACAATAACAGCAGCTCTGAACTCTGGCAACTTTGGCACCTATCTGCCTCCCCTACCAGACTCTCCGCTCATTAGGGGTGACCAGAAGCTCCTGTTTACATCTGTTTCCAGCTCCGCACCTGGCACCCTCCGCAGTCCCCCAGGCAGGAGAAGCCACAATCCTGGCAGGAGGTGGGGACACAGGCATGACCTCTGCAGAGACAGAGAGACACCACAGTCTACATGGGACACCACTTGGCCCGTGGGAGAGAGGCTGAGAACAGCCTCAGCCCCTGAAAATCCTGGCTCTTGTAAGGCCTGGCTGTATTCCTTGGGTTGTCTGTGGGTTTCAGAGAGACTGGTGTCCCTTTTCTACAAAGCTCCTTCAATTCCTGTAGAATGTGGTGGTCGAGAGTGTGGACTCTGACCTTGGGCACAAATCCTGGCTCTGCTGCTCCTGGCCCATGACCTTGGGCAACTGACCTCTCTATGAGCCTGTTTCCTCGTTTGGCAGATGGACACGGTGCCTTATATGCAAAAGACTGCAAGCTTTCCATTTACACAGACCACGACTTCTCAGACAGTCATACACGCTGATTGCTGGGGAATTTGTTAAATGCTGGCTCTGACGCAGTACGTCTGGGGCAGTGCCTGGGGTTCTGCATTTCAGACAAGCTCCTGGGGACACCGAGGCTCCAAGTTTGGGGACCGCATCTTGAGTAGTCGAGGCTTAGCCTAGATCAGTGGTTGGCAAACTTCAGCCCGTGGGCCTGCCATCTTCTTTTGTACATCAAGTTCTATTGGAACATGGCCACACGCTTATTTACATATTGTCTATGACGTTTTTCATGCTACAGTGAGAGAGTTGGGCAGTTGTGACAGAGGCTATGTGGCATGCAAAGCTGAACATATTTACTATCTGGCCCTTTACAGCATGAGTTTGCCAACCCCTGAAGTGATGTTGGAAGAATGAAACGAGAAGATGGATTTGAGGCCACTTGGCCCAGAAAAAGGGCTGGGTTCACAGCACTGGTCATGGAGCTGGCTCAGTAGGCATCTATGTCTTCCTTACCCAGGAAGGTCCCTCAGCTAAAACTGAGCACGGGAGATGGAGGACAGGCTAGGGAAGAAGTCACAGAAATCAAAAGGTGCAAGAGAAAGTCACTCTGGAAATCCCTCCCCTTCCTGGGCCTCGCTTCACCCTCCCTGCCTCAGCTTCTGCTGGATGCGCCTGGTGAAATTGGGGGCTCTGGGTTCCCCAAGGAGTTGGCGCAGCCCCTAAGGCTTCTTGCAGCCTCCCGCAGCCTCCCTGGCAACCCCTCAACCTCTGACAACGAGGCCCAGCAGTCGCCCTTGCCATCCCTGCTCACGGAAGCTCATCAGAGGAGCACCACCGGGGTGCATCCAATTCCGCCGGCTCCTCATCGAAATGAGAAATCTGTGGTCCGGGCAGCCATGGAGCGCTGATAACACTTGTGCAGGTGAACCTCCTCACTTATCACTGCCGGGGTCACCTCTGTCTCCAAAGACTTGTTTTCCTTTAAAAAAAAAAAAATCCTTGGGATGTGTGATGGGTTTGGCTGTGATAAAAGAAAAAAAAAAAAAAAGAAAGTGAAGAAGAGCTAGAGGAACATTTTATTTTTTCAGAAGCAGGAGTTCCGTACCCCCACCTCCCTTCCTTCTCCTGCCGAGGGGCTGCACATCCCACCTTCTCCACAGCTCCTGCCTGCCAAGACCAGGAACCAGAAGGAACAGGGAAAATCGTGGAATCATTTAGATCTGGTTTTCTCTCCACATGGCAACAGTTGCCACACAAAAGAGATCCCAGCCCAGACTTGGCCTGGATTTGTTTGGCCAACAAAGCCAGTTCGTTCAGGAATCAATAGCGAGGGTGATGAGATGGAACAGGGATGAGGACTGTCTGCAAGCCTGGTCCTCTGTCCCCTGACCCTCCTGGCTAGGCTGTCCTCCCTGCCTCTGAGCCCAGCTCATCTCTCTCTCAGTCTTGGCTTCTGGGTCTCTGTCCCCCAGGGTTTCTTTCCCTCTGTCTCTATCTCTGTCTCTGTCTCTCTCTCTCTTTCTCTCTCTCTCCCTCTTTCTGTCCTTTGTCCCTGTGCATGGCCCTCTCTATCTGTCCCCTCTTTCCAACCCTTCCCCTTTCCAACTCATTCTCTCCCTCTTCCACCTGTGGGTTTCTGTGTGCATCTCTCTGTCTCCCTCTTTCTCCTGTCTCTGTCCCTGTCTCTCCCACGACACTTGTCTCTTCCCTCTGGGTCTCTGTCTTTCTCAACATTTCTGTCTTGTGTTGGTCCCTGTGTGTGTCTCCTTCAATGGGTCTCCTTCTCCCTGCGTTCTGCCCCTGCATCTCTGCCTCAACCTCCCCACTCAATTAGAAGACGCCCTCTTGGCCATCAGCTTCTGGGCCCTGTACACACCAGTGTGAACTTTCTCTTCAATGTTCCGTGTCCTGGCTTGTGCAATGATGGGTCAGAGGGATGGCTTAGGGTTTCAGAGCTGCTCACATCACGGCGCGCCTCCCCCATCTCCTCCAAGGATTCTGATTGAGGAAGAGGCGAGTGTGACAAATGAGACCAGAAGCCCTGGGAGTGAGCGTGGTTCCCGGGGCTGGGAGGACAGACTCAGAATTAAACAATGCCTGGCACATAGTAGGCATTCCAACCTCATTCTCCAGGAGTTCACAGTACTACAGAGTACACCCATCCCCAAATATCAACCACCCAGGCAAGGTGGCGAGGACCCTGATTGCTTAGGGCAGACAGGTTTTAAGCCAGACCTGAGCCAGAGCAGGGTTCAAATACTGTTTGTGCCACTTACTAATGGGGTGACCCTGGGCAGGTCACTTAACCTCTGAGTCTCAATGTCCTCATCTGCAAATAGAGGTAATGGCAACACCTGCCTCATGGGTCAATGTTAGGATCAAATTATTTAAATTATGTAACGCATGTAGAACAATGCCTGGCACATAGTAGGCATTCCAATAATATTAGCTTTTATTATTACTATGAGAATCATAAGACAAGTGAGCTGCTGTTATACTTCCTACCTGGGTTCAGGGGGAAAGGATATTTTGGTTGGGGTTTTGAGGAATGAGTAGGAGTTTGCCAAACTGACAGTGGACCTTCCTTCCAAGGTTGGTGGTACCACATGAGTCAATGTCATTTTATATATGAGAAAATAGAAGAGAGGGGAAGGTCCAGAGAGGGCAAGTGGACCTCAGTCATAATTACAAATCCCAAAGAAGAGTGTGGCAAACCTATAGGTTTATGTCAATGGTCACTCTGATCCTGGCCCTGAGACCTCAGGAACAAAAGGGTTAATGGATTGTTTCATTCTCACGGGAACACAATGGTCTCTGCTTCTCTTGCTTCTGTTCAATCTGTCCCTGTTCCCTAAGCTGTGAGCACAGAGTCAGCCATCCCAAAGACTGCGATAGGGATGGGCCTGCAGTTGCGGGGGCAGCCAGCTACTGGCAGACCTACACAGCCCTTTCTCCAGCTGGAGCATTCTTGGCCCCAAAGCAGCTTGCAGATGCTGGAAGAAATGAGGAAAATGTTCCTCGGATCAGCTGGTTGGTATTTAGAGCTCTCCAGATCCAAAAGTCGCAGCCTCTTGGCAGCCCAAGTGACTCCAAGATGCTGCCAGTTTGCTTGGTCTTGGGGCTTCTTGGAAGAGTTGGTAGTTTTCTGTTTTCTTTCTTTCTTTTTATTCTTTCTTTTTTCAGTCTTTGAGGCGGCTTGGAGAAAGCCGGTAGCTTCCTATACGTATATATTTTTAAATCCTCTGTTCTTTCCTTTCCATTATTTCTATGCAATGAGAAAAGCTCAGGTAGTCGGAAATGGCTTTTTCTTTCTTTTTCAGCTTGGGGTACCCTCTTCAGCCCTTGAGGTCTGTCCACACACCCTTATTTCAGAGAGAATCTGTGGCATTGAGAAAGACCACACTGCCTGGGTTCAGATCCTTAGTAATGATTGTGGCAGCAGGTTCTGGTGTGGTCCTGCCTCCTGGTATTCACACCACGGTATTCCCTCCCTTTAAGTGTGAGCTGGACCTGGTCACTTGTTACTAAAGAATAGAATACTGCATAAGTGATGAAATGTTAATTCTGAGAGTAGGCTAAAAGAGACCATGAATTCCTTCTTGTTCTCTCTGCCTCTGCCTCTCTGTCTCTGTCTCTGTCTCTGTCTCTGTCTCTGTCTCTCTCTCTCTCTCTCACCTGCATACTTGGAGGGAGAAAGCTGCTATATTGGAGATCCCCTCCAGAGTGCTCTTCCTGTCTTCAACCAGATCCAGGATCCTGAACTTCAAAGCATCATCTGGATTGAACAGCCAGTACAAGACCCTCGGTCCTACAATCTGCGAGAAATCAAATTCTGCCAGCAAGCAAGTGAGTGAGTTTAAGTCGTGTCCCGTTCCAGCCAAGTTTATTAGGATGACACTGCAGCCCCAGACCTTAATGGTAGACTCTGAGAGACCCTAAAACAGGGGAACCAGGTAAAGCTCGATGGCTGATCTATAGAAATCATGAGATACCCGTGCTGTTGTTTCAAGCATCTCCGCTTTGGGGTAATTCGTTACTTGGCATAGATAATGAATACAGTAACCTTGGGGGAAGTGAGTTCTACCTCCCCATCTGTAAAGTGGATGCAATGATGCCTGAAAAGTCCGTAGGAAATAGGTACAGGGTCTGGTGCCCAGGAAGAGTTCAGCACATGAATATTTTATATCTTAGTTAACAAATATATCCTGGACCAACCCTGGGTCCTGTGACAGGTGCTGGGGGCTTGGGGGATGACAAAACAATGGTAGCCCTGCCCTCATGGACTCAAAAGTCCAGTGCAAGGGAGTCATGCAAAGTTAAGTAGGAAGGTTCATGAGTTCCTGAGAGCAAATGCCAGGGAGACCTGGCCAAGGCAGGAAGGGCTTCCAGAACAAATGGTTTACATGGAAATGAAAATGATAGGCTTCTTTTAAATGGCTGGAGAGCCAGCCATAAGCCAGTCCTGCTCCCAGGGTGTATGCTGTCTAAACATAGGCTTCCCCTAAAACAAACCCCAAGACAGGGATGTGAAGGCGAGTGGCATTTTAGAGGAATAATCCAGGAAGCACTGGTGGGGAAGGAAAGGAGTGAGACAGAGAAGGGAAAAGCTTATCCAGGGTGCACTAATGAGCAGTTGATCACGTTGAGCAGCTGGGACTCAATCCCATTGGGGAATTCTGAGAACCAGTGTAAAACACATACCTCAGTTATCTACCCAGAGAGTGAGGGAGCTGAGATATTTATCCTCCAACTTCTGTCCATCACTGGAAGGGTGCTTTTGGAGCATTAACTCCTGGTGCTTCTGACCTTGCCCTCATGCACATCATCTGAGCAAAAGCGCTGGTAGAGAGCTGCAGGTGCTTGCTGTCACGTGCATTCAGCATGCACTGGGGTGGTAAGTATGGGGTGTATGCCTAGGGAGGCACCGTTTGCATCTGTACCACGTGTAAATCCACAGCAGGATGGGATGAACAGAACCTCTACTCTGATAATGCTAAGCTTTAGCACGATTCCTCCCTGCAGGCTCAGCCCTTCCCAGAGTCCCCACACCACCTTGGACAGGCATTAAAGGTCGTTCCTCAGCTCCTTCCCACAGCCTGACCTTGGCCTCCAATCCTCTCAGAGCCTTGGTCTGACCACAGGACTCTTGTTTACTACCAGAGCTTGTCCCTATTTTGCCCCCCATCCCCATCACTGATGGTTATCTTGGTTACCTGCCTGATGCCTCTCACACTGGGCCCCATGAGTGCTCTTCCTGACTTCAACCAGATCTAGGATCCTGAACTTCAAAGTATCATCCGGATTCAAATCCCATCACCAGAATGCATTATCCAAGTACACTTAGGAGCCTCTCACCTCTCTGAGCCTCCCTGTTTACCCAGAACCGAGGATGGTGAGAGGACCAATGAGCTCACTCCCTTCCAGAATCAGTCTTTAACACCAAACTGTGCAGCACTGCATGGATGCCATGGGTACAGCAAGGGCCAGAGTAGAAACAGGCACTGCCTCATGGAGCTCAGGTCCAGTGGGATGATGGCGAATGGGCCCAGAAAGCTGTGAGCACCAGAGACAGAGTCCACTCCGGCTTGCTGAAGCACACAGGGAACTCGCTGAGGACTCCCAGGGGTCCTTGCTGAAGGACCCCTGGGAGTGGCCCCATGGAACTACAGGAAGAGCTGCAGACCCAGGCTCCCCACAGCCTCTGCTCATCTGTTCCCCATCACTGCTCATCTCCACTTGGTATCTGTCTGCAGACCAGCTCGCTCCAGGTGGTGGGATGGTGGCTGCTTGGGGTCCCAACATCACATTCTTTCAGCTCAGCACCTTGTCTGTGTCTTCCATGGCTGTATAACTAACCACCCCAAAGTGGAGTGTCTTAAACCACACCATTTATTTTGTTCATTAATCTGCAATTGGGCAGGACCCAGTGGGACAGCCTGTATCAGCTCCATGTGACATCAGCTACAGGGACTCAAAGGCTGGGGGGTTGGAATCACCAAAGGCTCATTTATTCTGTCTGACAGTTCATGCTGTCCGTTGGCTGGAATCTCAGAGGGGGCTATCAGTTGGAACACTGAACATTGGCCTCCTCACGTGACTGGGGCTTCCTTACAAGATGGCAGCCGAGTTCCAACAGCGAGTGTGCCGAGACAGAGCCAGGTGAAAGCTTCATCACCTTGTGTAACCTAGCCTTAGAGCTCATACAAAGTCCCTTCCACCACCCTGCCTCTATTCACCGAGGCAGTCACAAAAGCTGTCCATATTCAAGGGGTAGGGGACTGGATTCCACCACTTGTAGGGAGCAGTGTCAAATAATTTGAGGACATGTTTCAAAACAAACAGCCTCTGTGGACACTGATTATCCTTGTTCTGGTCCCATGTATACTCTGTGGGCTACTCACTTGTATTGGGAGATAGGAGGTTGGGATTTTTCAGTCCTGAGTCAAACCTCCCTTCCTGGGGCCAGTGTGAATATGTGGGGAGAAGGTTGAGACTGTGAACTCACAGCCAGACCAGAACTACATACAATGAGAGACTGAGGTTTCTCCAAACAAGGGAAGGCAGGCAGACAAAAACATGTCCTCTCTGAATAATAAACAAATAAATAAACACACAAGTACATAATGATCCACAGTGAAAAGTGCTCTGTTGGCAAAGGACAGGATGTGCTTGTAAGAGTGACTCAGGGTGGGGTGGGCAGTGGAGATGGAGCCTTGGACTGAGAGATCAGGGACTATCTTCAGAGGAGGTGTTTTATACTGAGGCTTGAAGAGTGAGAAGGGGTCCGCCAGAGGGAAAGACTGGGTTTCAGGCAGAGTTTAGCCTATGCAAAGGCCCCGAGATGTGAAAGCGTGGCATATTCAAAGACTTAAGTGGCCACATGGCTGGAGCAGCGTGAAGAAATTGGGGCATGCATGGCAGAGATGAGGCTTGACCACACAGTGTCTTGAAGGCCATGATAAGAGTTGGGATTTAAGCCTGTGAGCAAAAAGCAAGATCCAACTTAAGTTTACACATATTGTACCCCAAATGCCTGGCATGGAGTTATTTTACACGTGCACGTTTTTAAAGTCTGTTAGTTCCTTTCCCCCACTTTTTTTTTTTTTTTTTTCCTTTGGAGACGGAGTCTCGCTCTGTCACCCAGGCTGGAGTGCAGTGGCCAGATCTCAGCTCACTGCAAGCTCCGCCTCCCGGGTTCACGCCATTCTCCTGCCTCAGCCTCCCAAGTAGCTGGGACTACAGACGCCCGCCACCTCACCCGGCTAGTTTTCTGTATTTTTTAGTAGAGACGGGGTTTCACCATGTTAGCCAGGATGGTCTCGATCTCCTGACCTCGTGATCCACCCGTCTCGGCCTCCCAAAGTGCTGGGATTACAGGCTTGAGCCACCGCGCCCGGCCTTTTTTTTTTTTTTTTTTTTTTGATGGAGTCTCGCTCTGTCGCCAGGCTGGAGTGCAGTGGCGCAATCTCTGCTTACTGCAACCTCCGCCTCCGGGGTTCAAGTGATTCTTGTGCCTCAGCCTCCCGAGTAGCTGGGACCACTGGTGCGCACCACCACGCCCAGCTGATTTTTTTTGTATTTTTATTAGAGATAGGGTTTCACCATATTGGCCTGGATGCTCTTGATTTCCTGACTTCATGATCTGCCCACCTCGGCCTCCCAAAGTGCTGGGATTACAGGCATGAACCACCGCACCCATCCCCTTTCCCCACTTTTTTGGGTCCCTCATCCTTCCAAAATCACTACCAGCTTGGTGACCTTTGCCCCCATCCTGTACACCCCGTCAGTCTTTCCCACAACTGCCTTTTACACCAGCTTCCTGCAGCTGTTCTGCCCTCTCTGTTGGGGCAAATATTGCCAGCTTCAATTCCCTGTTCCATCCACCATAAGTCACCAGGGCATGCCCCGTTGAGCCTGAGACATGCGTGATGTCAACAAGTGGCAGCATGAAGGCGACATTTTCTTCACCCGGCCACCACCTGTGCTGCCAGCCCGTCCATCCCTCCTCAATGCACCCAATCCATCCAATTTAAATAAACAAATCCCCCAAACAGGGCCCAGTAATGGAAACGCTGACAGACCCTTATCTATGGCATCTCTGGGTGTGCACAGGTCTATAATGATTTGGGCCTCACTGAGGCGGAGGAGTTATTGCAATTGTGCCGCACCTATGACAGTTTAATCAGATCTTGAAAATCAGGGGCATTACATCGTGCACCTGCTCATGAGGACAAAAAGGGAAAAAAATGGCTGGTAGAGTTTTCTATCATGGGTTCTTTTTTTTTTTAATACCCAAGTAGGACTTTCAGAGTACATAATTCATTGCATGTGTGTGGGGGAGGGTAGGCAGTGGGGGATGTGGGAAGTAGAATTACACAGAGTGGTGACTAGAGAAGACTGAGGGAAGATGGGTCCACAAAGGGGCTTATTTGGTCTACACAGGCTGTGTCTTGGAGGATGTGACCATGTCTGGGCAGTGGAGAAAAACAGACTTAGGTTCAAGACCTGCATCCTTCTCTCCCTTTCCTTCCTTCCCTCCCTTCTTCCTATGAATATTTGTTAACTTCCAACTTTATCTCTTGCCCACTGCTATGCACCAGGAGGCTATAATAACCCAAGTGTGTCCAGGTTCTGCCCTCCAGGAGTCAGAATATATGATTAGGGAGAAACAGCTGACTCACAGAATGTCTTAGTTTTTGCCTCCTCAAAAGCAGGAGACCAGGGACAAGGACCTCAGATATGCAACAGACTTGGGGGCAGGAAGTGTCTTCGGAGGTGATCCCGGGTAGCAGGACTGGGGAGCAGGGGGAGAGACAGGGAAGAGAAGAACATTCCAGTGAAGGGCATGCTGTTGATCTGGTTATCCCTGTGGGTAACTGGGGCTCAACACTGCTAGAGACCTTCTGAGGAACAGTGTAGAATGGGCCACAGCTTTGAAAACCCTGAGGCAGGAAAGCGGGGAGACACCCATTTACGGGACGCTGGCCACAGTCAAGGTCATGTCCACCATTGATGGACTGGAATCAGTGGGTCAAGAGTGTGGCTGGTGGCACCATGGACAGCTCCCACATTGGTACAGTGGGGAGTCGGGGTCAGCTGGGTGATCAAGGTGGCCTTCCTGGAGGAAGTTGAAACTGAGAAGGAGTTAAATGGGGTGGGATGTGGAGGAAAGAGTATTTAAGGAAGGGGGCACAGCGTATGCAAAAAAGGCTCAGAGGCAGAAGGAGTGTGGTGCTTTTGAGGACTGACAGGGTCCAGGTGGTTGGAGCAAAGAGAATGAGGTGTAAAGAAACAGCACATGGGACAGGAGGGGGCTGAACTCAACTCAGACCATGTGGGACTCAAGGCCTCTGGTGGAAAGGGAGTCATCAAAGAACCAGAGAGAAGGACATCAGATATGCAACTTTAAAAGCTCATCCTGGTTTCTGTGTAGAGAATGGGTGTGCATGGCAGGTGGGGCAAGGATGCACAGAGCAGAGACCACGCTGCTAAGGTTGTCCAGGTGGGAGGTGAGGCGGGGCTGACACCATCAACTCTCCGTGTCACCTGGATTAAGTGACATCCCTCGCCAGACCTCGGTTTCCTCACTGCCCAATTGGGTTCATGGTCAACACCCACCCACCCAGCCCCCCCAAGCTGTTATGAGGAAGAAAGATGGTCGCATCTGCAGTGGTGGCTAACACATGGCAGGCCCTTGGAAACCCTTTATTTCTTCCTTCCTTCTCCTCTGTTTCTGCCTTTTGACTTCAGAGGTCTGTCCTGCTGAGGCCAAGTGAGGAAATGGGCCTCATGCATGTATTATTGATTTATTTATTGGGGGCAATAGAAAGAGAATGTTACCTGGCCTTGGCCTCAGGACAGTCCCCTCTCTGCAGGATGAGATGTAGGTGTCTGCCCAGTGACACTGGGCAAACTGTTGAGTCCTCTGCATAGGAGAATGAGCTGAAGACATCTGTGCCGGACATGGTATACTCCAGACTCTCCTATGTCAGGCTGTTATGCAAAGTGGACTTTTCAGGCTCTCTCCCCCATCATGACACCCCCACTGAGATTGTGTCTCAAGTTTTTTCTTAATTAGGCTTTTGAGTCTGAAATCCAAGGCAGGCTTTGCCAGAGAAGCCCTGGGGTTAAGCAGCTTTTACTTGCAGTGGAAAACATCCCAGGGTTAGAAGTACTTAGTCATTCACACTGTGGTGTGAATTGGGTTGAAAGACTGTGCATGTGCTAAATGCTAAGGGCAAGTGGCCAGGTTAGTGAGCCCTGGTCAGCCTCATGAGCTGGGCCACCTTCCTGCTAGTCCCTGCTAGTCTTGGGGGGCAGAGAAGATGGGAGAACCAGAGATCACATTCCCTTCTCTCTGGCTGTCCCTGTTCCAATTTGTCTAATTGACAAGTTGAGTTATGGTTCCCTAAGGCCTTGGCATTTTGGGGTGTCAAATGGAATTTTTATGACACCCAGAAAATAGCAGGCACCAAATAAACACCAAAATAAAATGGCTGGCTGGCTGGCTGGATGAACAGATGAATGGACAGACAGATGAATGGATGGGTATTGATTGAGTGAAGGAGCCAGTGGTTGGATAAGCAGCTGCACCTGAGCATCAGTGAGCAGACTCTGGTGAAGCCTATTTGGGCTGGTGGTTTGCATCCTAGAACTCAGGGCTGGCTGTTTGTGTTTGAAGACTGTTTCCCGAGAGGGCTCCCCAGCTCCAGATTCTGTAGAACACCTCATTTTGCCTCTGAAGTGCCTGGGAGAATCCCAGTCAGATGGTCCTCTACTCCAGGCCACTGGGTTTTAAGTGGCAGTGACATCTATGTTCAGGACCTGTGTTCTCAGGCATAGGGGATATCACGGGAACATCCTGTCCTGTGGGGTAGTGGGGATGATGTAAAAAACAAGCAAGAAACCAGGCTTATTTACTTAAAAAATATTTTAGAGACAGTCTCTGTCTCCCAGGCTGGATTGCAGTCATGCAAGCATAGCTTGCTGCAGCCTCAAATTCCTGGGCTCAAGCAATCCTCCCACCTCAACCTCCTGAGTAGCTGGGATTATAGGCAATCAGCATCACTCACTCCTGGCTAATTTTTTTTAAAGGTATGGAGATGAAGGTCTCACTTTGTTGTCCAAGCTGGTCTCAAACTCCTGGCTTCAAGTGATCCTCCTGCCTTCGTCTCCCAAAGTGCTGGGATTACAGGTGTGAGCCACCATGTCTGGCCCTTATGCACTCTTATGCCATCTGTAGAATCCCCCAGAGCAGTGCTCAGGCTCTGAAGATATTGTTTGGAGAGATCTGGAGGGAAGATGCGGAAGTTTTCTGCCACCAGCAAATCTTGGGGGTTTTATTTGTTACTTTGCTGTTTCTTTGTTTGATGTCCCTTCTAACCATTCACCCACTCACATATTTAGTTTTTACTTACCCATCATCTAGCCATCTATTTATCCAACCATCCATCTACTCATTCTCCTAACTCCTCCCTCAACCATCTGTCTACTCACCCTTCCACCACTCATTCAACAGCCTATCCATCTATCTATCCATCCATCCACTCACTCACCTACCCATCCATCCATCCATCCATCCATCCATCCATCCATCCATCCGTCCATCCGTTCGTCCACTTATTTATCCATCCATCCACACTTCTGTCTTTTCACTCATCCATCCATCCATCCACACTTCTGTCTTTTCACTCATCCATCCATCCATCCATCCATCCATCCATCCATTCATTCATCCGTCCATCCACGTAATTACCCATCCATTCACTCACTTATCCATCCACTCAGCCACTCATCTATTCACTCCTCAACCCACCCATTCGCCCACCCATCCATTTACCCATCCATCCATCCATCCATCCGTCCATCCATCCATCCATCCATCCATCCATCCATCCATCCATCCATCCACCTATTCATCCATTCATCCATCTATCCCAAACACTCATACCCCCATTAACCTAACGAGTCTACCATCTAGTCTGTGCCAGGATTTGTTCCATATATTGAGCACAACAATGAGGCTGTGATAGGGCCAATGCATTAACAGAGTCTCCAGTAATGGAGATGTTCATGATAGAGACAATTATAGCCCAGACATATCAGCAGTGTGATCAGAGCAGCACAGAGGACTCTGGGAGCCCAGAGGAGGACCACAGTGCCTCAGTTTCCTTGGAGCCTTCACAGATGCTGTTCTCTGCCTGGAACACTCTTCCTTCCCCTTGTCATCTGGATCACTCCCACTTATCACTTATCACTTAAGTCAAAGCCTGGTGCACCTTGTGAGAGAGCTGTCTCCAATCGTCCTTACTCTTTTCTCTGGATTGCAATTTTCTACCAACTTTTGGAGCTGGGTCTATGTCTTATTCCTTCTTTGCCTGGCTGCAAATGTTTGAGGAACAGATGAATGCAGATAACTAGACCAAGAAGAGGGAGAAAATTACAGAGTACATGAGAATGGCAGGGATGTCCAGGCCAGACCCTCAGTCAAGATTAGGGGCCCATGCAGCTAGACAGTGATGGACATGATCCTCTGAAACCAGGTGGGCCCAAATCCCAAGCCCAGCACATTAAGATAACTCAGGAAGCCCTCTTCCCCTGAAGCTCAGTATCCTCATCTATAAAATATGGAGAATTGTCACTGCCCTCTGAGGTTTTGTACAGCATTAAAAGGTGTATTAGTCCATGTCCTCTGTATAAGTTTTCCATTGCTGCTACAACAAATTACCACAATCTTAGTGACTTTTAAACCATACATTTTTTTTTTTTTTTTTAGTTCTAGAGGTCATAACTTCAAATGCATCTTACAGACTAAGATTGAGGTGTCAGCAGAACTGCATTCCTCTGTTTCTTCCCTAAGAGAGAATCTGTTCCTGGTCTTTTCTTGCACCTTGAGACCACTTTCATTCTTTGGTTCACGGTCCCTTCCACTACCTTTAAAGGGCATCACTCCAACTTCTGCTTCTGTTGTCACAACTCCTTTCTCTTGTCCTGATCCTCTTGCCTCCTCCTTATAAGGACTCTCATGATGAGATTGGGGCTGCCTTCATCATCCAGGGTAATCTCCCCATATTGAAATCCTTATCTGCATATTTGCAAAGTCCCTTCTGCCATGGAAGGTAATACATTCACAGGTTCGGGGGATTAGGGTGTAGATATCTTTGGGGGACCCCTATTCTGACAACCACATCCTCTTGGAAACAGAAAGATGGGAATACCAAGAGAAGGGTGCTGAAGGAGGAAGTGGGAATGGCTGCCAGGCAGTGATGCTGGTCTGACTCCTGTGCCAGGAGAGGGGGAAGGAAGCAGAGGAAGTGAAGGAAGAGTCTCAGGTGGCCACACAGTTCTAAGAAAAAGTTTCAGTAAGACTAATGGGGACTCCTTAAGCCAAAGTCACACAACAGAGGAGTCTGTGTCTTGCAAAACTGGGCCTACCTCAGTATATCCACCAGACTCATTCCCTATCTGGGAGTAGCTCATGGGAAGCCTGGCCTTGGTGCAAACATAGTGGCAGAGAGTCAGTACTGTTAATTAGATCTGGGTAGTGCATTTTCATGGCAGGCAGAGAGGGTTCTAGCACAGATATAGGCCAGGGATTGCTGTAGGAAAGAGAGTAGCTCTAGTATCAGGTTGGAGTCAGAGAAGAGAAGGGCGCAGGGTGTGAGTACTGTCTTTGGGTCATGGAGATGGGAAAATTCCAAGGGCTCTGAAGAGGACAAGTAGTCCCCAGCCTAAGGAAACCCCAATGGGGCCTCAGGAGTTCTTTGACATTTTTGAGGGAAACCTCACATCCTCAACCTGGAGGAAGCTTCATTAGATTGTGCATTCCCTGCCACTTAGTGGCCACTTGCAGGGAAATGTAAGCCACTCTCATCTAGGTAGTCTTATAAAAGGGACCTGAATTAGAATTTTCCTCTTTAAACCTGAGATGGATAATATGAGTTAAGGTTGTCTTATTTTTTTTTTTTTTTAAACTTATTTCCCACCTCTCTCTTTCTCTTTTTCATGGTGTCATTCTCAGGGCTCTCTTTTAAGGAAGTGAAATCAGACTGATAGAATGTTTACCTGTGAGGATAGATACCTGATTCTGGGATTAAGGAAGGCAGTTGCATGACATTGGTCCCCCTACTCTTCTTTCTATGCTTTCTGCAGACGTTGCTAAGTGATCACAGAATTATTCCCACTAAGCTGGACACAGCCTCAAAATAGGGTGACCATATAATTTACTGTGCAAACCAGGACACTTTTGAAAGTTAGAAAGGGGCAATAATTTTGATTAATAATGATGTCTGAACAACAGGCGTAAACTGGATGGCCCTCAAAGACCAGGGCGTTTGGACATCCTGCTTTGAAATCTGCCCAACCTAGTGTTCCTGGCAGGCTTTACCAATCTATCACCAAACTTGGATCATGAGATCCACATTATTTGCCTTTCCAGGTGTGATCATGTGTCCCTTCAAAGACACATAATCCAAACCACCTGTTCTGCCACATCTGGTGAGAAACCAGAGCTAGCTAGTTTCGATCTTCTTCATCCCCTCCCATGCCTGGGCGGCCACACCATCTTCAGGGAGCGACCCACTCCTCTGTATTTCTGAGCCTCCAGGACAGCAGGTCTCTGCATGGCATCCTTCACAAGGAAGGCTGCAGGCCTCACATCTCACGAGATGTCCTCAGAAAGAGCATGCAAGTATCTGACTCAGAAAAATGGCTTTAGAAGTCCTTGCTGGCTCCTTGAAGGACTGAATGGGGTAGGCCCTTGCCATGGGGGAGTTGAGAGTCTGGAATCACTGGAGTCTACAGAGGGGGCTCCACTATCTGGGTAACGGCCTTCCTTGGTTCAAATGCATTTTCTGACACCATCACATTTAGAGTGGCTAGAGGGGGGCTGCCAATGTCACCCCCAAATCTCTTGCTGGCTAATTTATCTGAGGATTCCTAGTGGCTGGCCCAGGGCCTGGCACTCAGTGGATGGCCACAGAGTAAAATGAAGGGGGAACGAAGAATTTTTATCTTGTGTGGAAATGCTAATGACTGACAATCTCTACCTCTTCAGTTCACAGACGTGGAAACTGAGAATCAGAGAGGAATGAACTTTGCCTAAGGTCACCCAACGAATTCATGGCAAGGCTGGGATTCCCAAGCCTGGAACTCCTGAGCTATTTCCCCTGCTTTGGCACCATCTGAAACATCTGTGAAATGGGCACAATCAAAAGTGGCTATCTGTGAATAAAGTCATTGTCCCCATCCAACAGAAGGTGATATATTTCTTTAATAATGAATAAAAAGGCCAGGCACGGTGGCTCAAGTCTGTAATCTCAGCACTTTGGGAGGCCGAGACGGGCGGATCACAAGGTCAGGAGATCGAGATCATCCTGGCTAACACGGTGAAACCCCGTTTCTACTAAAAAACATACAAAAAACTAGCCGGGTGAGGTGGCGGGCGCCTGTAGTCCCAGCTACTCCGGAGGCTGAGGCAGGAGAATGGTGTAAACCCGGGAGGCAGAGCTTGCAGTGAGCTGGGATCCGGCCACTGCACTCCAGCCTGGGCGACAGAGTGAGACTCCGTCTCAAAAAAAAAAAAATAATAATAATAATAATTAATAGAAAGCCAGACTCTAGTGTGAAGGGATGAAAATAAACATTCATCCAGCTCCTAATGTATACCAGGATGGTTCTCATGTTAATTTATACTAACTTGTTCTTCTGTATGTTCCCCACATTCTACAAGGCGGGGATGATCTTTTCATTTCACAGACGGGGAAGCAGACTCAGAGAGGTTGATGGAGTCCGCATTGTGGCGAGTGGCAGAGCTGGCATACGAGCCTGAACCTATCCTGATCTGAGGACCTCCTCATTGTGGCGAGTGGCAGAGCTGGCACACGAACCTGAACCTGTCCTGATCTGAGGACCTCCTCTCGCCATCGCTCCTTTCTGCTCCATGCTAATGGGGCACATTTAGCGTTCTTTCAAACCCTGCTCAGTCTGCAGAGGAGGTGCATTATCAATACGGTTGACCCTCAGACAACGCAGGGATTAAGGGTGCTGAGTCCCCAGCCACGCACAGACACAAATCTGCATATAACTTTTTACTCCCCAAAACTTAACAACCAATTGCCTAATGTTGACCCGAACCCTTACTGAGAGCATAAACTGTGGGATAATACAGATTTTGGATGATAACACATGTTTTGGACATCTTGCTTTAAAATCTGCCCAACCTAGTGTTCCTGGCAGCCATTACCAATCTATCACCAAACTTGGATCATGAGATCCACATTATTTGCCTTTCCAGGTGTGATCTGGAAACCATAGTCTTTCAATAAAGTAAGCTAAGGAAAAAGAGAATGTTATTAAGAAAACCATAAGGAAGAGAAAATATATTTACTATGGATTAAATGAGCCTCATCACCTTCAAGTTGAGTAGGCTGAGGGGAGAAGAGGAAGGCCTGGTCTTGCTGTCTCAGGGGTTGCAGAGGTGGAAGAAAATCCAAGTAATTCAAACCCACCTCCTGTTTCCTGAGCACTGACCACGGTCCTGGCACTACCAGAGCTATTGCACCAATCCTTACTGGGACCTCCATTTTACTGATGAGGAGACTGAGGATCAGAGAAGAACGGCCACACAGAGAGGAGAAGCATAGCCAGGATCTGAACACTCTCTCCTGAGCCGTAGTGTGTCTCCTGGACAAGCTCGGTGGAGGATGCCTGGTCATGGCATGGACTGTCCCAGGCTCCCCAGGGTCAGTAAAGAACAGCACCTGCCTTGTCCCTAATTCCTCCCTTATATCCGTGGCATCTGGGTGGGCCACAGGGGAGACAGCTGGAAAGCGATGTGGCTCCCAGACTGATGAGTACCATTATCGTCTCTTCACGGTGCTAATAACCGTGCAGGCACGTGGAGCAGGCCCGGAAGATGGATAGTGTCTCCGACCTCCCCCACCACGCCCACCTCTGTCTCCTGCCTTCTTCCTCAGGGAATGTAGCCTTTGCCAAGAGGCCACCTTTGGCTCCTCTTCCGTATCAGGACAGGGCATGGAGGGAGGTGCTGAGCCATGCCGACCTTGGCCAAAGCATTCTTCCTATTTTACGGTGGAGGAAACTGAGTCCAGACTAAATTGGAACAGCCTGACCAGAGGGCAAGAACTAGCTCGGAGACACCTTTATATCCCAGCAGTCAGCCCAGGGCAGAGCCTGGCACTTACATAAAACAACAGTTATAACAAAAATTATAGTAATGATAATGACCTTCAAGATTTACCCAGAGCCCTGAACTCTAACAGTCAGTGCCTTGTTTATCAGGCAATCTTTTATTTATTTATTTATTTATTTATTTGTTTATTTATTTATATTTATTTAGAGACAGGGTCACACTCTCACCCAGGCTGGAGTGCAGTGGCATGATTTCGGCTCACTGCAACCTCAATCTCCAGGGCTCAAGCAATCCTCCCAACTCAGCCTCCTGAGTAGCTGAGACTACAGGCGCCTGCCACTAGAGGTATGGGTAATTTTTGTATTTTTAGTAGAGATGGGGTTTCTCCATGTTGCCCAGGCTGGTGTCGAGCTCCTGGGCTCATGCGATCCTCCCCCCTCAGCCTCCCAAAGTGCTGGAATTACAGGCATGAGCCCCTGAGCCCGGCTGTCAGGTAATCTTACGATGGAGGCGCCGTTCCCATCTTACAGATGAGAAAGTCGAGTCTCAGTCCTGTAGGTAATTTGCCCGAGGATATAAGATTTTGACAGATAGAAACATGATTTGAACCCAGGACCAGCAGAGCTCAAGCCCTTGTGCTTTCGTTTCCCACACCATGCTGCCTCTCTCATCAGTTTCATCTCCGGTAAAGTGTTTTTCCTTGACCTCGGACTCTCTGTGCTAGAAGTGGAGCTTAGAGCATGCGTCGTAGGGTGCACGCATGGAGGATCTCTAGCTAAAACTGGTGATATTGGCGATGACCATTTACTGAGCACTTACTCTCTGTCAGCTCTCAGCATGATCTGAATCTGCGGGTAGGATCTTATGGTCCCCAAATTGCAAGAGGAGGAACTGAGGCTCGCTGAGATGAGGTGACCCCTCGCCCCCGCACTGAGGCCACATCGCTAGTGACAGGGTTGGCCCCACAAGCAAAGCACATGCACGGTGTTTCCTGTGTTCACTTACGTTTTCTTCCTTTCTGTGTGAGCAGATCCTGGCCTGGAGCCTCCTGGGGAAGACGAGACAGAGGCGTTCTCAAGGGGCCTCCCTCCCCATGGCCTGTCTGTAGCTCCGGAAGCCAGCAGCCAGATGTTTGGTGTCCGAAGAGCGGGCTCCAGCTGTGGTCCTGGACACACAGGGCCTCCTTGGCTGACCCCGTGGGGCTGAGAGGGACACCTTCAGCTGCAGGGTTCAGCCCAAGGTCGGGCGTGGGCTGGGAAAGCACCTGTGTAGGCATGAGGGCTTGCAGGAACTTTCTGGATCCATCCCCCGGGCTGAGGAGGTCCCACTGACCCTGCCCTTTAGTGCCTCCCACCCCAACACCCACAAATGTTAGGGTCACCTTGGGGCTGGCTTCTGTAGGCCAAGCAGGAGGTTCCAGATGACTGGCTGTGTAACCTGGGCAGGCCACTCACCCTCTCTGGGCCTTATTCTCCTCAACTGTAAGAAGGAGTCAGACCGGCTAGGTCATTTCCCATAGTTTCTCTGGTCCCCAAGGAACCCGGATACCAGCCCAGAAAGACAACGTTGCCCCCTGTCAGGCCTTTCACAAGGGATTTTCCCTCCAGGCTCCGCAGTGTCCCTGTCTGTAAAATGGGTCTCATTATAATGCCTACCTCATGGTTCACGTGACAGTCTTAGTGGGGGCTCTGCCCAGGATCCACACTGAATCAGTGGGAGATGTTATTATTATTATTACGATTTTGAGACAGAGTCTCGCTCTGTCACCAAGCTGCAGTGCAGTGGCGCAATCTCGGCTCACTGCAACCTCCGCCTCCTGGGTTCAAGCGATTCTCCTGCCTCAGCCTCCCAAGTAGCTGAGATTACAGGCACCTGCGGCCGTGCCCAGCTAATTTTTTTATTTTTAGTAGAGACGGAGTTTCACCATGTTGGCCAGGATGGTCTCGATCTCTTGACCTCGTGATCCACCCACCTCGGCCTCCCGAAGTCCTGGGATTACAGGCCTGAACCACCGCACCCGGCCAAGATGTTACTATTAAAATGAAAAAGCAGCGTAATCAGAAAACTCTCCCGTGAGGGCGTTTAAACACCATATTTTAGCTGGTGGGGACAGCCAGGTGTGAGGCCAAGTCCCTGCTGTGCCAATTTCCATCCAGGTGAACCTTAGTTTCCTCCTTTGTGGAGTGGGATTTGAATAACTCATAGATCCTGTGAGGATGGAGAAAGAGGAATAAAGGGATACGGTTTATAAATCACATTCCCCTTTCCTTCTCCTCTCTTCCCCTTCTCCCTTCCTCTTCTGCTTCTTTTTTTTTTTTTAATAAAGGCGAGGTCTCCTCTGTTGCCCAGGCTGGAGTGCAGTGGTGCGTTTATAGCTTGCTATAACCTCAAACTCCTGGGCTCAAGTGATGCTTCAGCCTCAACCTTCCAAGTAGTTGCGATCACAGGCATGTGCCACCACATCTGGCTAATTTTTAAATTTTTAATAGAGATGGGGTCTCACTATGTTGCCTAGGCTGGTCCCAAACTCCTGGCCTCAAATGATCTTCCTTCCTTGGCCTCCCAAAGTGTTGGGATTACAGGAGTGAGCCACTGCGCCCGGCTTCCTCTTCCTCTTTCCTCCTTCCTCTCCCCACTCCACTTCCTCCTCCTCTATCCCCTTTTTTAATCCTCCCTCCCTTGCAATAGTGCCCAACAGGGACAAGGGAGGGGTGATGCCAGCAGTTTCTCCTCCTGTGGGTGGTCTGCCCTATGCAGGGGGCTTCTAAGGAAAGGATCCCAAGTGGCCCTCCCCTCAAGCTCCCCGAGTTGGAGGAGAGGGGTTAGAGAGGCAGGCCACGTCCCGCTGCCTACAAGCACCTTTTCACAGGCAGAGTCACCTTAACCCTGGGATTGTGATGCCCCTGTCACTTCAGGCTTCACTGTGGAGACTCAGGAGATCTGGGCTCTGATCTTCGGCCTGTTCCTTTATTGCTCTGAGCTTCTGTTTTTCACCCAAGAAATGGGGATACTGAAATTTGCATTGGGGGTTGGTTATGATGAGGGAATGAAATAAAGTCTGTTTTGGGGGGTTCCTGGGGATGCCGGGCCTCAAGGTGGGGTCCCCAGGGGTATCTCCGCATGAGGGGGTGGTCATTAGAGATGGGGGACAGGGCTAAGTTAGAACACACCGGGAGTGAGAGTGACATTCTGGGGGCTAGGGTGCCATGGGGTGACGACCTTTTCACTTCTAAAGCCTTCTCCAGCCTGAAGCCCCTAAATAAAACTCATCGGGAGGCAAACTTGAAATTTCCCAAAGCCACAGAATCTCCGGCCAGCCCTAAGACTGAGGGCAAGGACAACCACGACCCCGCCTGCCCCCTGGGGTGGGTCTCAGAGCCAGCTGGCTGTCTCCTCGGGGAGGGAGGGTGGGAGGCCTCTGTTGGTTCCGTTGTGACTTCTGGATAATGACAACCCTGGCCAGCTCTCCTCGTTGGGGGCTGGTATGTGGGATTTTAAATCAGTCGCTTCCCAAACTTCAGTGGGCCCTGGGAATCACTCAGAACTCCTGTCAAAATACAGATTTGGATTCAACAGGTCTGGGCGCTCTATTTGCAGGGCCCAGTGCAAAATGACAATGCAGGCCCCTCGTTAAAAAATTATGCGAAGGAATTTCAAGATGGCAACAGCAGAGCACGAAGTCAAGGGTGGGGCCCTTCTCGCTCGGGGCTGCTTGTGCGTGTGACTTTGCAGGTTGAGTGCTTGTGAAGCTGGCCTAAGACTCTGCATTTTAATTAGCTCCAGGTGAAACTGATGCTGCTGGTCCTGGCCATGCTTTGAGGAGCCGGGGTTTAAATGGTAGCCAGGGAAACACTGAATGCTCAGCGGGTGTGAGGAGACTCGGGTTCTAGCCTTGTGAACTTGGACCACGACCTTGGCCTCTCTGGGACTCGGTCTCCCCAAATGGAAGGTGAGAGGGTCAGCTGTGATGGCCTCTAAGCCACCTCCCCTCTGGCACCCTGTCTTCCCACGTCATCCCCAACCTGTGGCCTCTAAACCGCCAGTCAGGATCAAATTGCCAAAGTCGCCTCCGCCATCCTGCCCGGCTGGGAATGATTTTTAAACAAAGCCCACGTCCCTGGTGAGCCTATTGATTTCTGGGTTCCCAAGCCCACCACCACGCTGCAGTGTCCTTGCCAAACCAACACTGAGGCGTACACAGACAGCAAAACTACGGCAAGCAAATAAATAAACAAATCACCACTGCAACCCCGCCACGTCGCTCTTCGCCCCGGCGTCTTTTCAAGAACAAGTGTCTTGGTGACAATGTCCAGACATCAGGGGCCCTGCCGGGGAAGAGGGTAGGGCTGGGGCGCTGGTGAGGACAATTGGAATAGAACAGAGGTCAGACCCCCAAGAAGGACCGGCCGACTTTAATCCCATAATGGAAGTCTTGGGGGGGCCAGATTTTGCCTTCGAAGGCTCCCAGTGGACTCTTGTGAAGACAACACGCACAGCGCGGGGATAAAGTGGCTTTTAGAACTATTAGAAAGTGGGTGTGCTGGGAAGGGGGGAGAAGGGGGGCCAGGACGGGAACATTAAAATTCCACTCCTGCCCAGGGTTTCTGGGCTCCAGCTCGCCATGCAAGCATCGATCTGTTCCAGCATTTGACTTTCAACCATGACAAAACTGTGGGCAAATTAATTGTTCTCCAGGATATTAAACATCAGACTCCATTAATCCTTTCTGAGCGAGATGCTTGCTGAATACTAATCGGGAGGGTTCCAGGCTGCCACGGGGCGTTTATCCTGCCACGGAGGCCCCACTGGGTCCCACCCCTTCTCTGTCTCCCTTGGGCGGGGATGCCCTGGGCTGAGCACCCTTCTCCATACCATGTGCTACCTTCATTTCCCTTTGTGGCCGGGGACAGAGGGGGAACAGGTGGACCTGACCTGAAACCTTCCCCACCCCCACCTGGGCGTCTTCTTCCCCTGGAAGCCGTGGGACTGGTAGGAAGATTGTTTTATGCAAATTCCAATATCTGTATGCAGGCACGGCCGTGAGGATGAACACAAGAAATAATTGCCAAATTATGCACGTTGAGTTGGTTTTCCTGAATCTCGAGCCCTTAAAAGAAAAAGAAGAAACACAGTGACGAGAGTGTCTAAAACAGATAAACAACCTCTTGGCTCTGGTCGCCCGAGGTGGGTGGGCCACCACGCTGGCTGAGGACAGAACAGAACAGAATCTTTGTGGGTTTTGAGGGGGATGGAGTGGTGGGCCCTGCACAGGAGTCAGGGGCTCTGAGTTCCAGGCTGCCACCAAATTGCATGGTGTCTTTGAGCAAGTCACTTCCCTTCTTGCAGCCTCAGTTCCCCATCTGCAGAAGGGGAAGATAGCCAAAGTCTGACAATGCTATCATTTGAAATGTGGATGGGGTGTAGCGGGTGGGGGCCCATTGAGCTTGAGGCAGGGCTGGCCAGATGGACACAGCAGGGGTCTGCGGGGACAGGGAAGATCTCTGGGGCTTCAGCTTGCTCTGCGAATCGCCCTTGTCTCTTTTTCTATGGCAACAACTCTTTTATCTCCATAGGGTTTGGGTGCAATCAACTCATGTCCGGGAGGCTGGTTGAGATCATGATCCCATTTCACAGAGTGCAGCTCACAGCAGCAGAGGGCCAAGCCGAAGCTATGTCCTGTAGGAGGCAGAACAAGGATTAGACTGCCCATCTGTACTGTCATCCTGGGACAATTCTATCCTCTTCGCACCACAAGATACCTCTCCTTGTTAGGTGTTGACGGTTGTTGCCTTCCCATATGGGGAGCTCGGTACTTCACAGAAAAGAATGTGGTTCTTGCTTGCCATAATCCCAAAGTATCCTGTACACAGCCCTCACCTGGGCTCTTATCCCAATTTAGCGAAATCCAGGTTTATCAAAGGACACCTAAATTACCACCTCCACCGTGGCCCCCATCATCCCACACGTTATAAAGCACTTTGCACTAAGCTCCTTCCGTGCCTCATCCCATTGACTGCTCACAACCACTTTTTCAGGGGAGGGTCCTATTATGATTCTTGCTTTCTGAGGCTCAGAGAAGCCAAACCACTTGTCCAAGATCACACAGTAAGTCCGTGACTGTGCTGGGATTCAAACTTGCCTCTGTCTGACTTCAAAGCCCACTGGCTATACTACATACGTCTCTCATCTTTCATTCCTCTTTCCTCCTGGTCTGGAGGGTGGCAGAGGCTTTCCTCACCCTTCGCACTCCTTGCTGTTTCCACCACTTCCCGTTTCTCCCAATCAACCTTTTTGGACTGCTGTGGGCAGAGAGAAAACAGTGCCAGCAACTCACCAGCCATGAGGATATTTATGCCTCTGCAAACACCACACAAGCCTTTTGCATGATTTGGGGCTAAATGCAGTGTTACTTAATTAATGCACATGTAACACTCGAGAATATTACACCTATTAGAACTCATGGACAATTAACACTCACGGGCTGCTGCCACAACCACGTCTCCTAGACAAAGGCTCCAGAAGCGCCTCGGTGCTGAATCAATTGCCCACGGAAAATGCCTCCTCCCTCCTGCACTTTGTCTACTTTTGCCGCCTTGACCTCAGTGTCTTCCTCTTCCCCTTTCATCTTTAACTTTTCTGTATTTAGCCTTTTAGCTTGGACAATTTGGCATCATGACATATTAAAATTATGACATATAACACCTCATATTATACATTATATTACATATAAAACATTTCTGCTTTGGGAGGGTTTTGTGCAAAAAAATCTCTAGGCTCTGTGCCGCCAGGGCTACTGGGTAATCAAATATTTTAAATTTCCTACTTTCCCAAAGGGACTGATTTTCTTTCTCATTTTAATGTTTATTATAGGAAAAGAAGAGTCACCTTCTCCAGGAAGCACCCCGTGATTGCTCCAGCCCTTTTTCATACTTCTCTCAACGGATACCCTCCAGCACTTAAGACATCATAGACTCTATGAGGCCAGGATCCCCGTTGTCCCCCGACCTGGTGGGGGCATATCCCAGAGGGCCCCAATTCTCACAGCTGTTAAATAAAACCCAGAAAACTTTTCCATCCGCTCTCTGGGGCTGCAGGGAGAATGGAGTAAGCTTTGGTGCTATGCAAACCCACAGCTGAGTTTGATGCAGCATCTTCTCCGTACATTCACCTTTTTCCAGTCTGTCAAATGGGCGTGCTGATCTCATCCTTGAAAGCTTGGCTGAGGGTTAAAGGAAGCATCATCACATGTAAGGAGCCCAGCCTACTGCCAAGCACTGTGGTAAGCGACACAGGGCCTGAATTACATAAATCAGGTGTCCCCACCCTCCTTCCAAAAATAGTTGTTGAGTGCCTACTGTGTGCAAGGGCTGCAATGCAGATTAAGATACACATGACCCCCTGCTTCAGGAGGCTTCCAGTCTAGTGGGAGTGATAGGCAGTAAACCCACAAACAAGTAAGAAAATGGATAATCCTGGCACATGCTATATGTTAGGAAGGAAATATCTGAATGACAGGATGGTAATGGATAAGACTTTTCCTGGGGTGGTCAAGGAGGGCTTCCTGGAGGAGGTGTCTTTTGGGCAGAGGCCGAAGAGAGAGAAAGAGTTAACAGGTGACAAGGAGGATAAATAACTTCAAGTGGTTGGTGCTCTGCCCATATCTTCCTGTCACTCACCACTCCCCTGCAAGATAGGGAGATGCCTGCAGGAGTCTGCTTGGCCCCAGTGTAAAAGGAAGAGGAGTGTGGGGAATAAATGCCCCTTCCTGGGGGAAGCAGCCCTCCACCAATGACAGATGGGAGCTGGAGTATAAATACCCCGGTTTCCTTGCTCCTTGGGCGGATGACTCTGAGGTGAGTGTTCTTGCAAAAAGTCCCCAGCACACCTGAGCCCCAGTAACCCATAGTGAAAATGGACTGCTTAATGGCAGCCAGACTTGACCACCTCCCCTCCTTGCCTCATGTCCTCATTCCCTGTTGATACATCCTGGAATCCCCCTCCCAGATAAACTAGCCCTGCAGTGCTTATCTCAGAGTCTGCTGGTGACACCTCCCAGGCAGACACCTCAGGGGTCAGTGAGTGGCAGATCGCCCTGGGCTCCCAGGTTGAGGTTCCTCTAGAATCCTCCCAAGAAGCCCCACTCAGTCTCCACCCCAAGGCCCCGCCTGCTCAGGCCTGGGGGATTAGCAGAGTCCCCAGGGCTGACCTTCAGATCCATCCCCAGACACTATTTCCAAAAAGGATTAAATAAATACGTCCAGCGGGAGGGGGAGCTCCAGCTTTCACTGCCCGCTGGCGGGAAATTAAATAATGTTCGTTTCTGCTGCTGTGAGCCGGAACAAGGCTGGCCGAGCTGCAGGGCTGGGCCAGGAGGCAGCCGCGATTGGCAGCTTGTGGCAAGTCCTAAATCAAAGGAGCCGATGAAATTTCTAATAGCAGGAGCGCGACTGGCATCGGCGTATAAATAAAGTTCGCCTCTTGAAAGACAGCTTATTCTAGCCTTGCCGCCAAGGATATTAAGCCTGGAGGACTGGTGGCTGTGGCCAGGCTGGACCCCCGCCAGAAGCCAGCTGGGCCAGGGAGGCTTCGAGTCCTTCCCCAGCTGCTGCCCTGGCTGCCCCTGAAACGGTCCCCAGGGTTCAGCCCCTGGCCATGCCCAGCTCCTAGCTGGGTGGATGTGTGTGGTGTGTGTTTGCAGGGCAGATTTTATCATTCCCATTGCCCAGATGAGCCCGCCAAGACTGGGGGTAGGTGTTCTGCCAGAGGTCACACAGAATGTCAGCGGTCCCTTTCTAGGTGAAGGGCAGGGGAGGGGAGATTCAGAGTCATGTCTAATTCCACATCTCACAGTGGTCAAATGGGCACAAACTGCCCCATGGAGGATCTGGAGCCGCTTCTCAGGCTGGCCAGCCCCTGCCTCTCTGTTCTGTATCCAAGGCTGCTCCTTGTAGAAATGAGTCAGCCCTGGCACTTACTCCCAGGTACCTGCTGTCCCAGGCGGGCAGAAAGAAACATGTCTCCAAACAACCCTCATGATCCCCTCCTGTGGGCTCCAATCTAGTCTGGGCCCATAAGCTCTGGGACCAGACTGCCTGGGATTGGATTTTGTCTCCACCACCCTGGCTGTGTGGCCTTGCACAAGTTACCTAACATCTCTGGGCCTCAGTTTCCTCATCTATGAAATGGGGATAATAACAGCACCTGCCTTCTGGTGTTGATGTGGGAATTAAATGAGACGATTCATGCGAGGACTCAGCTCAGACATACACCAATAAGTTTCCTATAAACTCGTGCTTTCATTTATCACCATTCGTTCATGCATTCATTCATTCATTCACTCATTCACTGCTGTGACGGGAGGGCCTGACACATGACTGGTGTTCTATAATTATTTAATATCTTATAATAATAGTTACTATGCATTTATAGAATAATAATAGTTTATTATTATTATTATTAATTAGAGACAGAACCTGGCTCTGTCACCGCAGCTGCAGTGCAGTAGTACCGTCATGGCTCTCGGAAACCTCAACCTCCTGGGCTCAATTGATCCTCCCACCTCAGCCTCCGTAGTAGCCAAGACTACAGGCATGCGCCACCACACCCGGCTACTTTTATTTAGTTTTTATTTTTTATTTATGTAGAGATGGGGTATCACTATGTTGCCCAGGCTGGTCTTGAACTCCTGGCCTCGAGGAATCCTCCTGTCTCAGCCTCCCAAAGTGGCTTTCCTACGATTAGACATGTAATTGTAGTGCTGGGTGCTGCGGGCTTTGGCAGGGGCAAAGGGGACCATGGCAGGTTCGGGCCTATCATGGAGCCTATGGTCCAAAAATCCCCAGGAAGATACTGAATGAGGCTTCCTAGAAGTTATAGGTGTCATAAAAAGGATGTCCAGGGCTACATGAGGGAAATCCTATCTGCTGGGGTCAGAGAGGCCTTTTCCAGGAGGGGTCATCTCCTCAGGGGCCTTTGGGTCAGAGGAAGAGTGTCCCAGGCAGGGGATGTGCACGGGCCAAGGCCATGAAACAGGGAGGAGCGGTGGTGCCCTGTCCCGTGAGTCCCTCTGTGAGTCAGACTCTAGGGGAGGTCAGGAAACTAGCAGGACGCAGGAGGGTTCAGGGTCCTGCCTGCCCATTTTGCAGATGGCCAAACTGAGCCTGAGACAACTCAACAGGCAAAGCCAGAATGGATTGGGGTTTGTTGCCTTCTGCTCCAGCGCTCTTCTCCAGGGAGGACAAGCTCACGACAGCTAGGAGAGGTTCAATCCATGAGCTGACTGGTGTGCAAGTCGCAGCTCAGCGAATTTCTCCGCAGCCCCAGGAACGAGGCACAGGAGCCTCATTTAACAAAGGTGGAAGCTGATACTTGATGCGTTCTATCACTGCAGTCAGCAAAGGAGCTCGGATTCAAACCCACAGTCAAATGCTGGAACCTGGCCTCATATCCCTGGGCTGTCTGTCCTACCTGGGGAGGAGGGATTGCAGGACTGAGCCAGACCCTCAGGCAGAGGTTTCTTTTCTGTGCTTCTTGGGCCGTGAATACCTCCCAGCCCTGGCTGCAGCCGCTGAGGACAGACGCTAGGGTCTTTCTCCCTCCCTCTTTCTTCCCTCTTCCATTGTCTCCAGATTCTGGTTCCATTTCAGAATCTGACTTCACAGGGTCTGACCCTTTTGTGCAAACTCCAAAGCCCTTTTCTTTGTGATTATAATTTTTTTTTTTTTTTTTTTGGAATCCAACATCTCTTGACAGGAAAATCGGTGCTGGAGGTTGGAGAAGTTTGCTGCGTTCTCCATGTGAAAGCCATTACGGGGCTGTCCGGGACGGAGCCCATGCATGTGTGCACATACACGGTCTGACTGCCTTCCTTGCGCCCTGGAAAAGTGCGTCCAGCTGTCAGCCTGGAGCCCGCCCGGCCGGATGTAATGCAAACCAGGCTGCTGGGAAGAAGTGCGTGCTTTAATCAGGGCTCGGCCCCAGCCCGGCTTCCATCAGGTGCCTGTTCTCTCACTCTGGGTGGGGGCTCCTCTGTGGCTGCTTACAGCCGGGGCTGGGGCCTGGTGGTCCCGGGTGGGGGCTTCCTGGCTGGTTTAGGCCCCTCTGGGTTGGCATGTGCTTTGGAGCTAAGGGTAGGGGATCTGGCAAAGGCGATGCTGGTGGAGGCAGGGAGGCAGAGGGCACCCCCCAAAGTAGGTGAGTGTGTGAAGGGCGTGAGTAGGCCTGCAAGAAAGGTGCAGAAGTGAGGAGAAGGGCGTTAGGAGCAAAAGGGAGACAATTGAGGTAAGGAAGAAAGAATGTTGGAGAGGTTGTGGGAGGGAAAAGGAGGTAGAGAAATGAAGAAAGAGAGAGTGAGCCATTGAGAGAGAGAGAGAGAATGAGAGAGAGTCTTAGAAGTAGGGGCAAGGAGACGAAGGATTAAGGTGAGAATTTTTTTAAATGGAGAGAGACAAACAGAGAAGAGCAAGTAAGGGCCAGAGAAAAAAGAAAACCGAAGAAGATCCTGAGATGATTTCCCAGAATTCTAACAGGAGGAGATTGGAATCCCCAGCCTGGCCTCAGACAGGCCTGAGTTTGATTCACTTCCTGGCCCCAGGTGACCTTGGGCGAGTTCCGTCTCCCCGACTTCCTACCCCAGCCTCAGTCTCCCTGTCTGTAAAATGAGCATGCTGGGGATTTGATGGTCTCTGAAGCTTCTCCAGGGATGCCAAGGAGGTTGAAAAACTCGAGATGAGTGGGAAGGGGCGGCCCTGCAGGAACGCACCATGCTTGCGAAATAAATTCCATTATTTTGTCTTGGAGTCGGCATCTTTCACAGCCCATGCAATGGAAGGATATCTCAGCCCCACAGGAACATATTGCAAGTGCTTTTGAGAGAAATTTGATTTCTCTATTGACTTTTGTCTTGGTCCTGACGTCTAGTGGCTACAGACTGGCTGCCTCCAAGGCCAACATGATTGTGTGCATGTGTGCGTGTGTGTGTCTGTGTGTCTCTGTGTGTGTGTGTCTGTGTGTGTGTGTGTCTGTGTGTGTGTGTGTCTGCACCTGTACGTGCGTTACTTGCCTGTATATCTACACTCCACTGTGAGTGACACCCTCATCCCAAGACTCCATAGCACCTGGAGTCCCCCTGGTATCCAGGGAGGCTGCACTTTGGCCCCTGTCTGGGGAGCCCCTCTTGAAACCTTCAAGGCCACGGGTGACTGGTGGCTGCTCATGGCTTGCTGTGACCAGCCAGGCCTCTGTAACTCCCACAGGAACAAGCAAAGGCTGACCCAGTCTTTAGGACTTGAGAATCCAGTCTAGGAAGGTCCTGAGTGTGAGGAGGGCAGTGAGTTGGTGGAAAAGGAAGTCCAGGGTGGGGAACCAAGTCTCCATCTGAGCTCCGAGCTCATTTTCCCCATGGGTGAAACAGGCATAGCAACGACTGGGTCCTCTGTCACTGCACTGTACTGCCTGTGTTTCTGTGTCCTACAGAAGGACTGTGGCTGTGAGCTCTGAAAGGGTGGGGGCCACACCTGTCCCACGTACCTTCAAATCCAGTCACCAGCACATAGCAGGTGCCGAAAAACATTAGTGCCTTCCAGTCCTGCCACTCCCCACCCTCCCCCTTTTAGGATCTAAGAATATCCATGTCTACGCTGAAGTGGAAACAGTGGGCTGGGGTTTTATCCCAGCTCCTCTGTGGTCTCTCTGCAAGACCATGTGGCAGTGCAACACTCAGGACCTCAGTTGCTCCATCTGTAAAATAGGTCCAGGCGTGTCAATGTTACCCACCTCTCTGGGTTGTAGAGAGGATAAACAAACCCCTTGCCTGCCCAGGGCTCTGGGAAAGGAAGAACTCCATCTGAGGTCTCGGGGGCTTGTTCTCGCCGCTTGGAGGAACGCTGGATCGGGAGTCCTGTGCCCACACTGGTCACTGAGAGTCGGTGGGATGCGGGACAAACCTCAGGTTTCCCATTTGTGACTCATAGTCTCTCCCAGCTCCCAGGGGTGCCCTGGGCTCCTGACTCTTGTCCCACCACCCCAGCTTGCTTGAATGTTCTTATCTCCTCCCTCTACTCTGCAACCTCGCCTCTGCCTCTCCCCAACCCCATTCATCTGTTGGCAGAGGTCACGGGTTGGGGAGGGGCTCTCCCGCCTGCCTGGCTGAGCTTTATCTGTAATCTAATGCTGGCCCCTGGGATAGGGGTCAGGGCCACTGCTGGAATGAAACAGGAGGAGAGTGATCGGATGGGTCTTGGGAGGGGGAGAGAGCGAGGTGGGGGAAGGGAAGACAGTGGTGGGAATCTCTGAGACCGCTCAGCCCTGGGAGTGCACCTCCCACTCCAGGCCTGCCAGCACCAAAGTTACACGGCGTTGGGCCCGCCATTCAGCCTCTTGAAGCCTCAGAGTTCCCCTCTGCACAGTGGGGTAAGGGAAGACCCCGTGAGACCTTGTGTTCCCTGCATGGCTGTATGGGTCCTCAGCTCTAACATTCCACCAGGAACTTGGGACTAAGAACACTGAGGCCCAGAGAGCTGAAGTCGCAGCCAGGGAGAGGATAAGAGGGGATTAAAAACCAGTCCAGTGTGTGTCTAATGGCTGTGTGTGTCCCACCGCAGACTGGTGGAGGTCAGAGCTCAAAGTCTCATGCCAAGCTTTCTGACAGTTGCAGGAAGAAGGTGAATTATGTCCTACAGATAAGAAGTTCTTACCTGGGCTGCTGCACTTAGTCCTTGGGACAACTTGCAATTTCCTGAAGAGGGTGACACTGCAGTCGTTTATGAAGGAGTTTTTTATAGAAGTTACCAAGATGGACTAAATGAGGTGGCTCATGTCTATAATTCCAGTGCTTTGTGGGGGCCGAGGTGGGAAGATCACTTGAGGCCAGCAGTTCAAGACCAGCCTGGACAATAGAGCAAGACCCCTATCTCTACAGAAATTTTTAAAATTAGCCACATATGGTGATGCATGCCTGTAGTACCAGCTATTCAGGAGGCTGAGGTGGGAGAATCGCTTGAGCCCTGGTGTTTGAGGGCACAGTGAGCAATGTGGCATCACTGCACTCCAGTTTGGGTGACAGAGTGAGACCCTGTCTCTTAAAAACACCAAAGAAAAAAAAAAGAATTGCCAAGATAGAAGAAGCAGGGAAGACTTTGGTAGTGGGAACAGCATATGCAAAGGCACAGAGTCATGAAACGGGATGATGTTTGCAGAAAAGGGTTTGGTAGTTCCATGTGCTGGAGTGAAGCACACCCAAAGGAGTAAAATATGAGTAGATTTTGGGGAGGTGAGCCAGGTTGGAGTGCATTTCTGGCTGGTGGTGGATGGTCTTAAGCAGATATACATGTAGAAAACTCTTCCTGGGGGCTGGGTTGGTAAGAAGTTGTCAGGGACAATGCTAGATGGGGGAGACTAGTTCAGAGGTGGTGGCTGTGGCAGTAATCCAGGCACAAGAGCCTGACTGATGGTCAGGTAAGATGAGTCCAAATTCAGAGATGCATAGGGGTGAAATTTATGGCACAGCATCTGGTGCCCAGTGGGAAAAGTGATGGTGTCTTAATGGGCAGCTTGGGGACAAAGAAAGTGAGTTTAACTGGGCATATATCAAGTCTGAGGAGCTGGTAAGTGTATCAGTTATCTGTGACCACAATAATGCTGCATAACAAACAGCCACTAACACTCAATGGATTTCAACCTTGGACATATATTTGGCTCATGTATTCATGAGCAATATATGAATACTCATGGGCAGCTCTGGGCTGGGCTTGGCTGATCTTGGCTGGGTTTACAAGTCCTGGTTGGCTGCTGGTTGATCTAGACTGGCTTTATCTGGCACGACTGGGATGACTGGGCTCAGCCTCACATGTCTCATCTTCCAGCAGACTAGCTCGAATATGTCCTCATGGCCTTGGCAGAGGTACAAAAGTGAGAGTGAGCCCAATCATGCAGTGCTTTTGACACTTCCACTTGAATCATGTTTGCTAACATCCCGTTGACAAAGCAAGTCACTTGACTGATCCTAAAGTCAGAGAGGAAGGGCACTGGGTGGTTACAGTCAAGGTTGGGGATACAGAGAAGGGAAAGAATAGAGGCCCATGAGGGGTTGACAAATCAGCAAGTGGAGAAATGTGTAACACTCATGGATTTCAGGTAGTTGACCATGGACGGTCTCTGGAGCAATGAGAGGGAAGGCCACTGACCACCAGGCCAGAGGCTGAGAAGGATGTTGGATACCTGGGGGACCCTCTCCATTCCCTGTTACCTCCCAGCCCTCCTGTGCCTTCTTGTGGGAGAGAAGACCCCAGAGCTCAGGGTGCCAGTGGAGGCCCCCTCTGGTGTGAACACAGTACATACTCAAAAAAATGCAAGTTGCAAGAATGCAGCTAGTCAGGTTGGCAGGTTAACCCTTTATGGGTCAGCAGGCAAATCCTGGCACCAGTGTGCACTGTGCATGGTTGTAGGAGCTGGCACGACCCATAGGGCCTCTCCCTCCAAGGAAAGCTCCATGGAATTCAATCATGGGCATGTTGATGTTGCAGGCCCTGCTTTGAACAAAACTGGTGACACATTTTCATTCCAGAATGACATTTGACCTGAACGAGCTCCCTTGTTATCTCCAAGGTTCCAGAGCCTCTGGTCTCTCTCATTCCATCCTCCTGACAGCTCTCCCTACCACACACCCTGACACCAGGGGATAGAAAGCTGGTCCCTCATTTTGCAAATGAAGAGCTTGGAAGTGCAATGCCTGAGGTCACATGCCAGTGCAAGGACAGAGCACCGAGTCCAGTCCCAGATTCTCAGACTTCAGCTCTTCCCCGTGCAGCCCCCAGCCCCACTCTGGGTGGGTTTCATTCTTTGTTGTGCAGCATGAAATCCGTGGTTCGGCGGGGGAGTGTTTAGTCAGGCGGCTTGCTGGTATGACGACCCCCCACGGAGCCACCCAACCCTCCTCCTCAGCCAAGACTGATTCCCTTGGAGGTATTTTTTTTTTAAGGCAAGAAACAGCAGGAAAATCTCTCTCCCGCTGCTTCTTGTATTTCCTTTATAGTTTCCTTTGTTCTATATTTAATTTTTTGTTTTAAACCCAGTTGAAGAGAGATGGGCGAATCACCGATGGTTATTGATTTATTATTTATGGCGAATCATACGTTGCTTTAATTGCATCTTTCGTCCTTTTCCTATTCAACATAGTTGAAGGACAACCCAAGGAAATCGTCCGAGGCGTCAGAGACTCTCAGCGACGTTTCTGTTTATTTCTACACTGCAACCTGTTAGAATAAAACTAGAATCACTTCTTCTTGGGATAGGATGGCTCTATCTTTTCTGTCTTTTCTGAGACCCGACCCTGGGTCTCAGCTGAGGGAGTGGAAGATGTGACCTCTCCTTGGTGATGTGGCGTGGCTCCTGGGGGACGCCAAGGGGTGTCCCAAGGCTGCTTGTTGGCTCCGTCGCTCAATTAGCCCCAATCTCTGTGTTTTCTGGTGACACCAGCTTCTTCCCCTTTCACTTCCTACCTATGCCAAAGCTTGCTTTGAGGAGCAACTCCCTGCCTCATCTCTGGCGTCATGCACCGCGAAGTGACAACAACCGTCTGCCAAAATAATCATACAAAGAATCACAATGAACAATAACACATAAGAGCTCACGTTATTGAGGGCTTTGCTCTAGCCAAATACTTTATAGGACTCATCTTATTTAGACTCAGACCCTACTGGTGGATGGTTAGGTTATTCCCATTTTATAGGTGAAGATGCTGAGGTCAGGTGGGGATAAGGACCTTGCCGCCAAAGGTAGGGGAAGCAGACCTGAACCTGGGGCCAACCGACTCTCAAGCCTGGGATCTGATCACTAGTCTATTCTTCCTCCTTGGAGGACCCGACCCAGAGATTCAATCTACATGTTCCTGTTACCCAGATACTGTAGTGGAAGGGCTGGGAGGGCATCCTCCTGGCTTCTGGGAGCATGTATTTGTCCAGCGCTGGGGTCAGCTGTTGCAGCCGAGGCCCTCTCCAGGGGCTGTGCCCTGCAGCCATTGCCTCCTGCACCAGGCACCACACTTGTGGCCAATGTGAGGCTTCCAACTTGGGCAGGGGATGCTTCTGGAAGCCACATAGGTATGCATGAGTCTCAACATTTGAGTGCGTGCAAGCATGCGAGTGTGAACATGTGGGTGTGTATGCAAATGTGGGTGTGGGATTGTATGTGAATGTGTGTGAATGTGTGAACATGTGGCTGAGCATGTGAGTGGGTGTGAGTGTGTTTGCATGTGAAGGTGAGTGTGTGAGCATAAGCATGTAAGTGTGTGTAAGTCTGTGTGGAGCTTGCATGTATGTGGAGTATGTGTGGATGTGCTTGCACAGGGATGCATTTTGGGGATGTCACTTTTCCTGTCATTATTATTCCCTCCCTTCCTCTCACAGTGACTCTAGGTCAGTTCCCTTCAATTCTCCAGGACCCCTAAAGGCCATAATCATGTGGGTGGAGAGCCCAGCTCAACAGAACTGAATTCATCTTCTGTTTTTCACCATCTACAAACCACATGACCTTGAGCAAGTTACCTCCCCTCTCTGGGCCTCAGTTTCCTCATCTGTAACATGGGTTTAACTACAGCACTCACTTCATGGGGTGATCAGGAGGTGCCTGGAAGACAGCAGGTGCCCTTTCAATGATAGCTGCAACCATGAACAAATTCCTGAGTGCAACAAAAAGAGCTTTCTGTGTAAGGGCGTGTGTTCTGTGTTCTGTGTATCTCCTTGAGTGGGACAGAGCGCGTGACTGCTTGCTGCCTGAACAAGGCCTTCTTCAAAAAGGATCCTGGCTCTTGGGGTCAGGGCCAGGGAAGGTGGAGAGGCCCTGAAACTCTGAGGGGTCCTATGACAGACCAAGGAGTCTCTTCTGATGTCACAGGCTCTCACAGTGCAGGGCCCTGCTCAGCAGCTGTCCCTGCAAAAAGGAAGCAGTTTCCACCCAGGGATCTGAGGTATTTGCTATTTCGTGGCAGGCAGACGTGCCCAAAGGAGAAGGCAGGTATTGGGCATGAGTGTCTGGGGCACAGAGGATCTAGAATGCTCAAGTGGGACCCCCAAGTGATGGTAGAAGGGCGGACAGAGACCGATGTGTCCCTGTGACTGCTGTTGATGGACAGTGTAGGTGACAGCAGAATAATGATGGTAAGGCCTCCTGCATGGACTGTCTTTCCTTCCTGTCTTCCCATCAACAAGCATTTATGGGGTCCTGGTGCCATGCTGTGCGCTGGGCAGGAGGGGCGATGGCAGGAAACAAGACACCCCCAGTCTCATGGGGAGACAGCATTGTAATTCAATAATAACCCAAATGATTGTGTGATTATAAACTGTACTCCTCACTCTCAGGGAGAGCCACTGGGCTTAAGAGAGAGAATATATAGCAAGGGAACCAACCTGATAGGCAATCAGGATGGACTTCCAGGAAGAGGTGACACTTTGGGCAGGAGATCAAAAGTATGAGGAGCAGTTAATCAGGTCAGAGGAGGTGGGCAGAAGAGCATCTTAGGCAGAAAACATTGCGTGGGCATAGGCCCTGGGGTTGGAGGAATGGTGGCATATTTAGGAGGGGAAAGGGGCCAGAAAGGCTGGAATACTGAATGATGGGAAGGAGTGGGTGGGGCAGTCAGAGAGATGCAGAGGTGCAGCCTCACAGGAACTTGGCAATTTTGGTGAAGATGTCAGAGAATTAGATGATCAAAGCTAGGTGTGGTGGCAATCTGATTAGATTCACATTTTCAGAATCTCAAATGGCAGGCATGGAGCTAAGCCCTTCATAGACATCTGAAATCCAGTTCTCATAAGAATCTTCAGGAGGGTAGGTGGGTGTGGTGGATTAAAAATGACTGGCAATTCTTTGCCATTCCTACCATGAAGAGTGGGACCAATATGCCTCTTTTTGAATCTGGGTTAGCCTTGCAACTTGCTTTGACCAATAAAAAGTGGTGAAAGTGATGTTCTAGAACTTTTTAGGCTAGGTCATCAGAAGCCTTACAGCTTTCACCCAGATCTCATGGAGCTCCTGCTCTATGTGTTCTGAGCTGCCATGTTGTAAGGAAGCCCAAGTCACATGAAGAAGGCCTGGAGGATGAGATGCCTGTGGGGGTGAGGAGAGAGAAAGAGAGAAAGAGAAGAGAGAGAGAGAGCAAGACAGAGAGACAGACAGACAGACAGACAGACCAGGAACCCTGAAGTGCCAGATGTGTGAGTGAGTGAGGAAGGCATTTTGGAAGTGGATTCCCCAATTCATTTTGCCCCGGCAGATATCTCATAGCTCAGAAGTGAACTGCCCAGCTGAGCCCTTCCCAAGTCCCTGAACTCACAATGTTGTGAGCAAGACTGAATTTTTTTAAAACCACAAAGCTTTGGGATACCTTATCACACAGCAAAAGACGACAGTGAGTATCATTCTCATTTAAGAGGTGAGAAAATGGCTGCCAAGAGGGAAAGGACTGTTCTGTTTACACCCAGAATCAGAACCCAGGGCAGACTAGCTCCCAAAGCACTGTTTAAATCATGGTACTAATTTACAATTTATTTATGTTTATTATTGTAGAATAATTTTTTAAAAATGGAAATAGGGAAACACAAAGTGGGGAGATCATTTATTGTTAACACCGCAACAAGTGATAGTAACTGTTAGCCCGTGGCTGGGAGTCCTCTCTCTGACTCTTTCCCTGTGAAGTTATAAAGTGAGTTACTGAAATGTGGAGATGCTACAGATATTTAGAGACAGCAGTGGATGGCAGGAACCCTCAGGCCCAGTCTCTCATCAGATGTTTTTCGTGACTTTGCTTTTAGCTGTCATTATATATTTCCAAGATGGGCAGGGGTAGGGAAGATGGGTCAGGCCTGGAATTCACAGTGGCTGAGCAACCGCATATTCCCTCCGGGACTCATGCCTTTGGGCACCTCTCCTCCTCATCTGGGCACTTCCAGGTATGTTTATATTGGGTTTCTTCTCTACAGAGGAAGAAACTGAGGTCCAGCAAAGGGATACATCTTGCTGAGGGGCTACCACTTGGCCAGTGGGAAAGGCTATAATGTACCGAATAAATCATCAGAGACCATCCCAAGCTGCTGTTTCCCAAACCATGTTCCCCAGAACACTAGTCCTAAGTGGTTCTGTGGACAAATAAGTTTGGGAAATGCCACATGTATTTCTTTTGTTTGGATGGTCAATGCACATGAACATAGTAAAGGCACTGGCAAGTACTGCCAACTTTTAGAGCATGTATGTTCATTATCTCACTTTGCTTTATTATTTTGTATTGACAAATAAAAATTACATATGATGCACGGTGTATTGTTTAGAAATAGGTATGCATTGTGGGATGGCTAAATCAAACTAATTAACATGCGTTTTATGTCATACAGCTATTAATATTTTGTGGTGAGAACACTTAAAATTTACTCTAGCAGCCAGGCACAGTGGCTCACACCTGTCATCCTAGCACTTTGGGAGGCTAAGGAGGACAGATTGCTTGAGATCTGCCTAGGCAACATAGTGGGACTCTATCTCTGCAAAAAGTAGAAAAAGTTAGCTGGGCATAGTGGTGCATGTCTGTAGTCTCAGCTATTTGGGAGGCTGAGGTGGGAGGATAGCTTGAGCCTGGGAGGTTGAGGCTGCAGTGAGCTGAGATCACACCACTGCACTGCACCCTGAGTAACAGAGCAAAACCCTGTCTTAAAAAGAAAAAAATCTGCTCTAGCAATTTTCAAGAATATACTACATTGTTATTAACCATTGTCACCATGTGGTACAATAAATCAATTTCTTGAACTTTTTTTCCTTTTTTTTTTTTTTTTTTTTTTTGAGACGGAGTCTCATTCATCACCTAGGCTGGAGTGGAGTGGCTTGATCCTGACTCACTGCAACCTCCACCTCCCAAGCTCAAGCGATTCTCCTGCTTCTGCCTCCCGAGTAGCTGGGACTGCAGGCATTTGCCATCACACCCAGCTAATTTTGTATTTTTGCCATATTTTAACATTCACCGTGTTGGTCAGACTGGCTGTAAGCATGTAACCAGGGCTTGCCATGGGGTGGGCCTTGCTCTAAGCTCATTTCATACTTTTACCTCATTTAATTTACAGTAGATGAGAGAATGGTTGTGAAGCCCTTTCAACTTCCAAATGTAATATGACTTTTCATCAGTAGGGTGTACGTGACCGAAGCCCTAGTCATTTGCTGTGAGCAGGTCCTCCAGGGGTGGTGGGAAAAAGAGGAGCAGAGCCCTGGTAATGATGCGCAGGGGGAGGAAGATGATGGAGAAGGGAAGGAAGGTGATAGAGAGGGCAGGAGAAGGGTGGCAAATGACAAAACAAGAACCAAAAGATCTTGCTGAAATGACCAAACTGTGCACCACCCTCTCCTCCTCTCAACAATGGACAGAACTCCAGGGTCTTTTGTGCTCTGACCGTTAATTAAATGCATTTCTCCAAAAGGAACTAGGAAGCAAAATCTCCCTATATCTGTTAGGAGTCTTTGGTTATAAAAAACAAACAAAAAACCCCAGCTCAAAGTGGCTTAAACGAACAAACAAAAGGAATTTATTGGTTTCTATAACTGAAAAGCCCCAGTGCAGAATAGGCTTCAGGTATAGTTTGAACCAGAGGCTCCCTTCATGATAGCAGATGTGGCCTCATCAGGCCTCATATCCTCATTCTGTCCCATCTGAAAGGTTGTGGATGACCCTCTGGTAACCATCACTTAAGAGAGAACAATGTCTTCTGATGTCTCTGCACAATCTCTTTTCATGTCATGGGCCTGATTGGGTTCCATGATGTCATATCAATCTCTGCATCCAAGAGAAAGAGAAGCATTGATCAAGTAGCAGGTCCTATTGTTTGGGAAGTGTGGGGCCAGTCCCACCTAAGTCACACAGGTGAAAATGAGGAAGAGATGTTTCCCCAGAGAAAACATCTAGGTGCTTTTGGTGGGAGGAGGAAATAAATATGGGGCAGAAGTCAGCAAAGATCCAAGGAAGTCCCTGACACTCAGCATCTACTCTGTTCTGGAGGACTCAGGTCCCATTCTTACCCCATTCCATTCCCTTCAATCCTGGTATTCAGGGATCCCACCAGATGGCCCTGAGCTCTTTTCCTTATACATATTTATCTTCCTATAGTCTCCCTCCAAGACCCCCAATAGGCCCATTTGCTTCTCCTCAGGTAACACCTTTTATTTTCCCACCTCCACACATTTGCTGCTGCTCTTGTCTTTGCCATGAGTTTCTCTCGTAATCTCCTTTGCAGATGCTTTCCATTCCTCAAAACCCTGCTCTGACACCACCTCCTCTATGAGGTACTCATGGAGAGATACCATCTCTGGGACTCTCAAAACACAATATGTACCAGAACATAGCTATCAGCAGGGAGGGAACTGGTTTGATTCACTGTTGTATTGCCAGTGTCTGGGATGAATTGATGAGTAAATAAATCCCTTTTCTCCTCTGCTGTGCCATCAAGTTTAGGAGGTCAGAAACTATTTGGAAAAAGAAAGAGGGCGGATTTTGGAATCAACAGACTGGTTTGGAGCCCTGACGCCCCCTTTTGATAGCTGTGGCACCCTGATTATGTGTACATTTGCAAAATGGTGATAATTACACTTCCCTCGATGACTGTAAAATACCTGGCCCACTGTGGTATATCATTGGTGCTTGCTGGTGAAAAAGAGCCCAGGGGCCAAACCTCCTTACTCGGAGCAATGATCAAAGTTTCAAACATAGGGTCTGTGTCTCTTGAAACAGACAAGGCCATGGGCCCCCTTTACGAGGATTTGTTTGCACATGTGCTGAAGCAAATAGTGTTGAATATGATGATTGCAGGCAGCCAATCAATTAGCACTTGTTCAGGAATCTGATCATGGCAGTCAATCGGTGATTGCCAATCTGCATGTTTATTCAGCATCATTAATTATGCATCACACAGCATTAATCCCCATAATATGCATGTGTGCATGCTGTGGAACAAGGCTGCTGGTCCTGTTGTGGAGAGGATGTGTGTGTGTGTGTGTGTGTGTGTGTGTGAGAGAGAGAGAGAGAGAGAGCAGGGACACCTCACATTGCAGCAACCCATGAGTGCTGGGCCAGAATGAGTGCCGCGTTTGCATTGGTCATGGAAGCTGGGACGGAACTGGATTCTTCATTTAAATCTAGGGTTGAAAATGGTGGATGGCAGGCCTGATCCAACTTGCAGATGTGTTTTGTTTGGCCTGAACAAAATGACTCTTTTTTAAAAAATGGCTATAACGTATTTAGTCTGGGCATGCCAGTTTGCCGCAGTCCCCACCACTCCTTATTGCCTCCTATACCATCTACTTTCAAAGTTTCCTGCCTGGTTCCTATATGCATTTGAATAGGCGACCTATAGATCACCTTCACTTTTTTTTCTTCACCTTTTTTTTTTTTATTATTGGCCCCTAAGCAACTCTTTTAGACATTTTTCCCTACTCACTCCGTGCCCCCACCAATGAAATTTTAATAGCACAGATATATCGAATATCTGTTTATGGAGTGTATGTATGACTGTAAGACTTTGTGCCCTCCAAGGGGCAAACTTCACCCCTGTAGAGAATACAGGCTGTAGGTTATAAAGTCTCTGCCTGTCTCTAATGGTTCTCATGATGTGGTAGGGATGGAAAGTGGGTTGGCAATGAAGTGATGTGAGTTTTATAATCATTTCTCTTTTATATTCCCTGGATGAGCACTCCATTTCGGCCTTTGCTGCTCTCCCTACTTCCCCCTAAATGACCTCTAGGCAGTCCAGACTAATTTTGTCACGCTGTTCTCCCCGTGACACCCAACTCCTCCAAATCCTCAAGATCCAGGCATCCCCTCCTCCAGAATCTTTCTGGCCAATTAAAATACTGGTCCATGGGTATTGAAATGTCAGAGGGGAAAGCCCTTATGGAGTAACAATTTCTAAACTTACACTTTGCAGATGAGCAGACAGAAGCCCAGAGATGGCAAGAAACTTATCCAAGCCTGCACAGCAAGTCAGGAAGAAGTAAAAACCATGACCAGATTTTAAGACTAATACTTTCCATCCACCCTACTTACTCCCTGAGGCAGATTTATTTACCTTTGCATCACCCGGGCCTAACTAGCACAGAGGTGGTGCTTGTGAAGTGTCATAATGTACATTGACACGTTAAAGCATCAAAGGCTCTGACAAGTCCTGCAAGAAAACAAACCATTTTAGTTTTGTGCAATACAGCTATCTTTGAACTTGTGCTTGACTCTGGAACCTGTTTGTGACTGTAAACCCTACTATGTGCCAGGTACTTGGGCACCAGAATATAAGACAATTTATAGTTTTATAACATCTCCAAACTGGAAATGACCCAAACCACATCAACAGTAAAATAGATTTAAAACTCTGGTATGTTCATGCAAAGGAATATTATACAGCAGTGAAAATGAATAAACTACAGCTCTGTGCAACCACATGGAGAAATCTCACTGTATAATATTGGAAAGAAGAAACCAGACACAAAATAATAATAATATGATTACTATTATTATTCCGTTTACATAAAACCCAAAAACTGACAAGGCTAAACTATGTTGTTTTTAGTCCTGAAAAAAACACAAAGAAATCATGACCACAAAAGTCAGGATAGTCGTGAAATATTGTGGGGAGGGAGGGAGTAGAATTGAAGAGAGTCAAGAAAGTGCTTCTGGCCGGGAGCAGTGGCTCACGCCTGTAATCCCAGCACTTTGGGAGGCTAAGGCAGGCGGATCACTTGAGGTCAGGAGTTTGAGACCAGCCTGGCCAACATGGTGAAACCCCATCCCTACTAAAATACAAAAGTTAGCTGGGCATGGTGGTGGATGCCTGTAATCTCAGCTACTTGGGAGGCTGAGGCAGGAGAATTGCTTGAACCTGGGAGCTGGAGGTTGCAGTGAGTGGAGATCACACCACTGCACTCTAGCCTGGGCAACAGAGTGAGACTCAGCCTCAGAAAAAAGAAAAAAAAATGCTTGAGGTTGTTTCTTGAGTTGGCTCGTGGTTACACAAGTGTTTGCTTGATAGTGAATCATTGAATTATGCAAAGTCGTATTTTCTGCATTTTGCTATACTTTTTAAATGTTTTATAATTGTGAGATTAATAAAGGTTGGGGTATCCTCGGCTCAGAGAATGGGCTCTGGGGGCAGGAGCAGAGGTGGGAGGATTTGAGAGGAGGCTGCTGCAGTCCGCCCCGCGCCCACAGTGGCCTGGACTGCAGTAGGGACCACTGGGATGGAGGGACCAGAAGGATGCACGAGGGACTTAGCAGATAACGTGGCAACCCCCAGTGTATTCACCAATGTGTTTGGGCTCCTTTTTTTTTTTTTTTTTTTTTTTTTTTTGAGACGGAGTCTCGCTCTGCCCCCCAGGCTGGAGTGCAGTGGCGCGATCTCAGCTCACTGCAAGCTCCGCCTCCCGGGTTCACGCCATTCTCCTGCCTCAGCCTCCCAAGTAACTGGGACTACAGGCGCCCGCCGCCTCGCCCGGCTAATTTTTTGCATTTTTTAGTAGAGACGGGGTTTCACCGTGTTAGCCAGGGTGGTTTCGATCTCCTGACCTCGTGATCCACCCACCTCGGCCTCCCAAAGTGCTGAGATTACAGACGTGAGCCACCACGCCCAGCCGGGCTCCCAGGTTTGAACCACTGGCTCCAGGACCTCCTGTCCATAGTCCCTGACATTCAGAACCAGGAGGCCAAATGAGCCTCATTGGGGTGCCCGGCAGGACAGAGGATGTGAAGAGCATCGGAGAATGCCATGGAAAGGCGGCCAGGAAAAGAGAAGGAGGGATTGAGTGCAAAGAGAGAGCGGCGAAGAGGCGGTCCTTCAGAGCTGTCAGCATGGGGCTGCAGGCGCTCCGCGTGCCATAAGCAGCTTCTTTGGATTGTTTTTTGACCAACACGCACAGGTCGGCTGGTGAGCTGGCCAGGATGACCTGTGCAGATGTGGTTGCAGCTGGAGGGGGGCCGTGCAGTGATCAACGAATGGATGAAAAGCCAGCCCCCAGGAAGCCCCTCTCCAGCTCCCAGAGCTTGTTTTCTTGCGCCTTCTTTCCCACCTCCCGGGGGTGGCCACAGTGTTTTCTGTCTGGCCGGCCATGCCTGGCCGTGCTCGGGAACACAGTCCCCTTCAGAAGTGCCCCCGAGTCCGCCGAGCCATCCAAGCCCTGACAAACTCTTGAGGGAAGCGGGCGTCGCAGGCCCAGCTGTGTAAATGTTTTTGGTTTTCCTGCTGAGGCTAGGGGTTGAGTCCGTGCCAAGACAAGCCTCGCTTGAGTTTTCTTTGGCAAGGCGGCCCGGCTCAGGAATGTCAGGCGAACTTTCCAAGTGGGATGGCCTGTCGGTGGGACCTGGGGCTGAAAGCTGAGCCTGGGGTGTACTCTGCCATCATCTAATTACCGCGTCCCCAATTAGAGTCAAGAAGCTGTGCCCAGGCTGGTCAGATGGGAGCCATTTTCTCGGCGTGCCCTCCTCTTTCCTGGAGGGATCAGGACCATTTAGGGGGCTTTCTGTGGGCTTCCCCAGTGGGCATGGGTGGGAAGGTGGCATTCAGCGTCCTCAGAGTGGTGGAGCTTGGAAGGGGATGTGCGGACTCCATTCTGAGCCCAGGCTGTGAAATTGGGAGAAGTGGCCACATCATGACTGTGAGGTGTGTGTTTTTTCTTCTTCTTGTTTGACTCCATTTGGCTGACTATGACTTGGAGCTTTCTTGGTGGATCTCACAGAAGAGAAAATCTAGAGCAGGGCTTCCAGATGGAAAATCCTCCAGTGGTAGGCAAACTACCTGAATGAATGGAGCTGGCCAAGAGTGAGGCAACAGGGAGCGGCAGGGACTGGGGCAGAATGGGAACTCATACCCTTTCTAAAGGGGCGGGTGCCTGTCATTCCAGCACTTTGAGAGGCCAAGGCAGGAGGATCACTTGAGTCCAGGAGTTCAAGACCAGCCTGGGCAACATAGTGAAACCCGTCTCTACTAAAAATACAAAAATTAGCCAGGCATGGTGGCACACGCCGGTAATCCCAGCTACTCGTGAAGCTGAGGCAGGAGAATTGCTTGAATCCAGGAGGTGGAAGTTGCAGTGAGCCAAGATTATGCCACTGCACTCCAGCCTGGGTAACAGAGTGAGACTCTGTCTCAAAAAATAATAAATAAATAAATAAATAAATAAATAAATAAATAAATAAAGGGGCAGGTGCTTCTCATCTCCAGCAGAGCTCAGCTGCTCTGGGTAAATATAATTATCATGTGGTCCAAACTTCTGAAATTCCAAGAGAGGTCCCAAACTGTATTTTACATGAAATCTCCCAATCTCTAAATATTGGCAACTAATTAGATTTTTTTAAAAAAATCAATGAAGTGTTGTGTTAGCCAAACAAAATGCATCTGGGAGCTGGACAAGGTCTCCAGACCGCCAATGTGTGACCTCTGGTCTCTGACTTCCTGACCCATGACTGCAAGCCAAGTGGGCAGATGGAGACAATGACATCATCCCCAACAATAGCAATAACAAAAACCTTTTGTTTCGACTCTGGGCTGCCCTAGGTGTCATGCGAGCATTTTGTACGTGGAGCTTCATTGAAATCTCACATCAGCCTGAGAGGAAGATATCATCATGCCCACTTTACCGACGGGAAACCTAAAATCTCCAAGAACGGAAGTGACTTGACCAAGGTAACCAATTGGCAAGTGGCAGTGCAAGAATTTGAGCTGAGGTCTGTTTGAATCCCAGCACTGGGCCAGAGTAAAAAGACTTGCCCTGTTCATTCGTTCATTCATTCATGCATGCATGCATTCATTCATTCATTCATATATTCAGCAAACATTTATTGAGCTTTTACTGTGTGCCAGCCACTATGCTAAGATTGCAAGGGTTAAATGAAGGAATACATGTAAAGTGCATGGAGCAGGTAAGAACTGCTTGGTTTCCTAGCTCTTATTATTATTATTACCAACATGGATCTGTTTACAACAGGGTGTGTCCTGCCCAGACATAGGGGTAGGGTGGGTAAGAAGGTGTAAAATATGAGTGGGGTGGGTAAGAAGGTGTAGCTTCTTAAGATGCCCAGCCTCGTGGGTCTGAGCTAGAAGCTTCCATATATATCCTGGAGTTGATCCCACCATTTCTAATCTGTGCAATAGGCCACAGTTTGCCCCCAGTCAGAGTGACGGGGCAAAGAAGCTTAGCAGCTTGTGCTGGCGAAGCTCTAGACAGTAAGCTCTGGGAGGAGGCCTTGACTTTCTTGATGGCCCCAGGGACAGCACTGATGCTTGCAAAGGTGCCCAGCTATGAAGGGGTGCTAGTGGGCTTGGGAAGGAGTCAGCCAGCCCTGCAGCATTGGGTAAGTAGAGTCAGGGTATGAGAGTGCTCCTAGCTGAGGCCCTGAGCCTTTCTCTGTAGGATCAAGGGGGTCTGGACTAAGGTCCCCAGGTAACCTATCTGAATCCCAGCACTGGGTTGGAGTAAAAAGATTTGCCTTGTTCGTTCATTCATTCATTCATATATTCAGCAAGTTTGCAAAGCCAGACTGAACTCAGCCCTCGTCTGCTCACAAGCATTCACTGGCTCCCTATTGCCTCTTACATTGCCCACAGGGATCCCGCAATGAAAATGTGAATGAATGTGTGCAAGTGAATAAGTAAACGCCACATACACGCAGGCACCCTCGGGCTTGGTGAGTCCTTCCTTATCCACCTGTCCATGGCCTCCTCCCCACATGGAAGGTGTTTTGGACAGGGTTGAGTGGGGAGAGCCCAGAGCTTGGCATTCCCACTGAATTCCAGGAGAAGGTGAGGAGTTGGGGACGCCGAGTAGAGACACATGGCAAGCCTGAGTGCCTACTTTTCGGATGATTTCCATGCAATTATTGGATAAGAATTTCCGCTAGCAGAGAGGGTCCACCTCAGGCCTAACGTAAATGCCAATCTTGACATCAACAGCCACAATCCCTCATGTTTATGGAGCACTCACTCTGTGCCAAGCACAGTGCTCCACATTGCACAAGGAATGTCATGGGATCCTTACACTTGCATTGTTCCCATTCTGCAGAAGGGGAAACTGAGGCCTAGAGAGAAGACATCATGTAGCAGATGTATGGGGGGGCTAGAATTCCAATACAAGCTTACTTGTGTCCTGACACTGCATTTAGGAGCGCATTTGCTTACTTGCATGTCATCCCCACTTTACAGGTGAAAGGAGAAGCCCAGGAGGGGCCCGCCCACTGGCCCACAGCCATGTGGAGTGAACTGGGAACTCAGGTAGTTCCCTCTGCAACGCCAGGGCTGTCCCCCATCCCATAGCCCCACCCCTGCCATGCCAAGTTCAACCAATGCTTCCCACTCACCCATCATATGCAGATCAGGGCTGATCAGACATGAACGCCCCACCCAGGAAGGTCTCTCAGGGCTTCCAGAAGCCCCCAGGTGTGAGGTGGGCACGCAGCCCCTCCCCAGGGGTCTTGCAGAGCCTGGAGCCCGGCGAGCCTCCAGAGGAGGGTGATTTGGAATGGAAACACACAGGCTCTTCCCTGTACATAATGAGCAGGGAGTGAGCTGATAGATATGCTAATTTCATTATTCATGTACATAATTACAATCTAGAAGTTGGCAGCTTTCTAGGTAATGACAGGAGGGAAGGGGAAATTTACCTAACTTTTGTAATATATGTGTGGTATTATTTAACTCTTAAATTAAGATCAGGGACCTAATTCATTTCACGAGGCCCGAGGATATGAGGCACCGACAGAGTTCCACCCCATCCCTCCTTCCTTCAGCAAATATCTACCTTGAGCCAGGCCTTGGGCCAGTTTTGGGGTTGCTATGGTGATGGAGGCTCAGAAGTGCGAGAAGGGCAAGGTGGAGGAAGAACAGGCAGCTGGGGGAGCACCAAGGGACCTGCCCACTAAATCCTGGGGAGGGACGAGGGAGTCAGAGAGAGCTTCCTGGAGGAGGAGGCACCTGCTCTGGTCTTGAAAGATGATGTGTAAGAGTCGTGCCTGCTAAGGAGAGAGAAGCATCTTTGAGAGGGTTCTGGTGGTTGGCAGGAGTGGGGAAGATCCTGGACAAAGGCCAGGAAGTGAGGCCACAAGGCATTTTTGAGGATGCTGAGCTGGCTGCAGAATGCAGGGGAGGTGCTGGTGTGCGTTTCTCAGAATGGGCCTATCAAGATTCAGATCTTAAAATCGGACGTGCTTGGCCTCACTGGGAACCCCAGCATGCCAGCCCGATGTGCCTGGGGCCCACAGCTCCTGCCTTGCTCCCCCGACCTGATAAGGCCTGGGAAAGGGTGATAAGGGGAGAGGCCCATTTGGTGCCTGCCAGCCCTTGGCTGGGCACCCAGCTGGGGGAAGCAGGACTCAGGCATTCAAGAGCCCCCCACCCCCCGCCCAACCCGCCGAGATGGGCAAGTTTTGAGCCCTGGCCTCTGAGCAGGGAGGGGGCACGCTCCGGGAGCGGGCCCCCTGCTGTCCTAGGGAGCCTGTTAACAAAGCCAGCTCTGGGCTTTCTTCCAGCTGGATGTGGGGGCTTTGCAGAGGGGCCGGGTCACTGTGGGGGGGTGTGAAATTCTTGATTAGGGCTGACTGTGGCCTGCCCCCTCCCCTGATGTTGCTCTTCCTGCCCCCTCCCAACACTTGAGGGAGAGGGAACAGCTGCACAAACACAGGCCAGGGGGCCAGAGGGGGCCGGGGATGTGAGATGCCGCGTGGAGGGGGCGGGAGGGTGGGAAGGTTGCTGCTGAATGTATTTGTGTGTGTGTGTGTGTGCGCGCGCACGCACGTGCGTGGCATGACTGTGTGTTTGGCATATGCATGTGCTGGGCACGCGGCTGTGAGTGCTGGACGTGTATTAGGATGTGGGTATATCACCTGTGTGTACATGTGGGAGTGTGCATGTGTGCAGGTGCAGATGTTAAGTCTGTGCATATGCATATGTGTGTGCACATAGGCAATTGTGTTGCCCCCACGTTTGAAGCATGCACGAGGGGCGGTGTGTGTACATTATGTGCGATGGTAAAGAATGGACATGTGGTGTGCCCGCAGGTATGATCGTGTTGGTGTGTGTGTGTAAAAGTTACATTTTGTGCATGCACATGTGTGGGTAAGGGATGGGTAGGCGTGTGCACATGTGTGTGAATGTGTTGGTCGTGCGTGTGTATATGTGTAAGCTATGGTATGTGCACGTGCATGTGTGGATATAAGGGTGTGTGTGCATGTGAAAAGGGGGAAGGGCGTGTTTGTGATGCATCGCAGGTGAAGACCCAAGTCAGGACTCAGCCCTTGTCCAAGTCCTAAGTGATAACCACGTGGAAAACAGCCCCCTCCCGGGATGCCCCAGGTCTGCAGTCCCTGCCCACAGCCTGGCATCTCCCCCAGGGCCCCAGGTCCTGCTGTAGGCTAGTTATTGTGTGGCTGCATACCTAGGAGGGAATGATTTGTTTTCCCTTGAAGTCCATCCTTCTACAATTGTTTCCACGTATTTCCCTGGATTTGTAGGTTAAAATCCATCCCTGGCTGGGCGCAGTGGCTCATGCCTGTAATCCCAGCACTTTGGGAGGCCGAGGCAGACGGATCACCTGGGGTTGGGAGTTTGAGACTAGCCTAACCAACATGGAGAAACCCCGTCTCTACCAAAAATACAACATTAGCTGAACGTGGTAGCGCATGCCTGTAATCCCAGCTACTCGGGAGGCTGAGGCAGGAGAATCACTTTAACCCGGGAGGCGGAGGCTGCGGTCAGCCAAGATCGTGACATTGCACTCCTGCCTGGGCAACAAGAGCGAAATTCTGTCTCAAAAAAAAAAAAAAAAAAAAAAAGAAAGAAAAAAAGAAAAAATCCATCCCCAACCTGCTCTGGTCCCCCACCTGGGGCTCAGCTCAGTTTTGGGAATGCAAATGGTATCCTTTTGGCTGGGCAAGGGGCAGATGCTAGGTGAAGACCTACTATACGCTACACACCTGGCAGGGTCAGTTACACTCCTGCAGTTACTGAGCCCTTGCAAGTCTTGCATGAAAGCTAAGACTTTTGCATTATAAAAGAGGACGCTGGGATTTATTATCACCATGATTAGACAACTTGCCTGAAGCTCGTGGAAGCTGGGAACCTTGCATCAAAATAGAACAACCGGGGACCCAAACCAGGATGGGAACCCAGATCTGACTTCTGAATTTAAGCCCTGCCTTGCCTCATGGACCCACTTCATTGCATCCTTCCTGACCACCATTCCTCAACCAAACCTTCTTCTTAAGGAAAGAGAAAAAAAAAATGAGCTACCAGCTGCTAGGAGATTTGGAATGAATGTGAAGTTCTCCAGGTTAAAATGGAGACCAAGGGAAATTTATATGATTCCACTTTCCTCATCTCTCTGGATCCCTCATCGAGCCAGTAATGTATTCCCCCTTCTTGCTAACACACTTTTTAAAATGTTAATAGACTGTAAATTACTTTTCTTTTTATACTTCTTAAAATAAGCGTTTCCTCTTGTAGATGGCAAGACGACGCTGGAGTTACGGGCTTGGTTTTATTACTGTGGAGATGAGATGGACTGGAGAGAGCTCATACAGCTTTTATAGGAACTATTTTATTTATAAGAATTTTCCTAATGTCAGATGGATGTGACACGCCTGGTTTCTTTCTGCCCACTATTGAGAGAAGAGAGGGATTTAGCATGGCCTGGGTCTGGGTCGCATTCCTTTGCCCTGGAAATTCTAGAATTGTGGAAGGAATTTTCTTTAGCAGCCTTAATACGATAGTCTTCCAGTTTCTCCTTGCATACCTCTGGTGACTGGGAACTCATTTCCTGTTAAGACAGCCAGTCTCAGGGGCAAGCTCCAACTCCTTTCGTATACTTACCTGCCCTAGCTCTGTTCTCTGGAACGAGGGAGGAAACTTCTCCACAGTCAACTTTGGGAGCCTCTCAGGGATTAGAAGGCAGCCACTATTTCCCGCTCTGGGTCTTTTTTTTTTCTGCGTAAATAGTCCTCTGAGTCTTTAAATCCTTCTCCATCACTTCATCATCTCACCCATCATCCGAAATGGATTCAGAATTCTTTTCTCCAGGGTCAGAAAGACTGTTTCAATGTCTCTTAGTTATCAAGACCACTATTTCTCATGATCACTTCTGAAAAAAATCCCAGTTCTGGTCATGTTTGTCAGAATTTTATGTTCAGATGAATTTCGGACATGCTGGGTTAGGGAAATGTAAGCTTGTTCCTTTGCAGCAGGACTTATCAGAGCCTTAGATGATGGATACACACTAGGACTCTCAAAGCGAGTGCAGTAGGCAGCACTTCACAAACTCAAAAGCGACTGTGGATTCATGGGTTTCCAAAGGGCATCCCAGAGGGCATGCATCCCCTAAAAACAATTCCAAAATGCTGTTTTGCTGTGGCTCTGGAGTTGGGAAGTGGCAAACAAAAGGATAATGCCCAGTAGCCCATAGAAAACCAGCCTGTTGGTTCTGTTACAGCATCTCCTCGTGGTGGCTTCTGTATATTGTGGGTGCCTCAAAATGGCGCGTGTGATGGCCAATGCGAGGTCGCATTCATATGTGATTCTCAGCATAGGGGTGTTCACTCTATTTCCCGCTCATCCCCCAGTCCTAGCTCAGTTTTCCCATTATGAGCAAGGAACAAGGTGAATCTATTAGCCTTTCAAGGTAACTTCCAGCTCTGACCTACTGGAAAGCTGGGACTTGGGATGGGTGAGTTTGGGCTCATGAGAGTCGTGTTAAAGGAGGAACAGTTGGACTGTTGGGGGACGGGGAGCAAAAAGGAAGAGTAGGAACAGTTAAGCTGCTCTGGAAACAGGCCCCAGCCTGCCATGTTTTCCCTGTGGGACTTTGGCAATGATGTCACCTCTCTGACGTTCACACTTCTCATCTGGAATGTGTAAGAGATTCATCTTGGCACCCTCTTCACAGATGGAGCACAAGACCGGGTACAGAGAAAATACTTGATCCATCCGAGTGCCTCATTCATTGAGCTCTTGGAAGAGCTGCTTTCCTCCTGAGCACACTCTCTCCAGCCAAGCAGGACTTCCTGCACGGCCTCAAATGTGCCAAGCCTCTCGCTGCCTCAGGGCCTTTGCATATGCTGCCTGATCAGCCTGGAACCCACTTTCCAGCTGTATGCCCACGGCCCATGGTAGGGGCTTCATAACCGTTGCCTGAACTGTTGTGAGATGAAGGTCCTTGTATGTCTCAGGGAGGCCACCCAGCTCATGCTCACAGTCTAGCAAGGCCTGAAATCTGCCTTTGTCCCACCTGGAGGGAACAAGCAGCTCCTCCCACACATGCACCCGTAAGTCTCCATTACAGCAGTTTCCAGCAGCCCCAGGGACAGGAATGATGTTGGCTGGGGGGTTGCCAGTTACACACTCTACCCACCCAACCCAGCCCATGGCCCTGGGTCAAGGTCACCTCTGCGAAGCGCAGACACTGTATTCAGGGCAGACCAATGATGTCCCCTTCCTAGGTTGCCCATGCTGTCCACCAACTTCATCAATCTTGAACAATTGGCCACAGGCTTGTTTTCTTAAAAGTGATGTTACCTCTAATTATCTCCGACAGGACGCGGCGTGTGCTCCTTATTCTCCCTTTTCAGCTCATCAGAGCACGTGCGAGCGCTGCGGCTGAGATAATTGAATATCTTCTTTAAACCAACAGGCGGTCTGTTCTCCCCTGTGCTGGACAGGCATCTTAACGTGGTTCCGTGAGGCCAGTCTGGGGCGTCTGCCGAGAGCAGGAGAGGATCTACACCACTGAAAGGCTCCATTCACCCAAAACGCCTCCTGTCATGGCTTTGTCATGTGCCTGATACTCTACCCTTTATTGAGTCTTTGGGTTGAGGGGCATTGGGGTTGAGACCCAGGTGGTTGGTTTTACATCCCAGATGGGCCATCTTTGAGCTGCGTGATCTTGGGGAAATTGCTTAACCTCTCCGTGCCTTGGTTTCCTCATATGTAAACTGGAGGTACTCATTGTATTTCACGGAGTTTTTGTATATAGAACAGCACCTGGCACGTAGTAAGTTCTGTGTCCATGTAGTCATTATTTCTGTGGCTGCTACTGTTACTTTTTGGGGCGTTGTGGGCAGGGTGAGGAAGGGAACTTAATAAAAGATCAATGCAGATTCTTCTTCGCAATTTTTTTTTTTTTTTTTAAGACAGGGTCTGGCACTGTTGCCCAGGCTGGAGTACAGTGGTGCTATCATGGCCCACTGCAACCTCTGCCTCCCAGGTTCAAGCGATCCTCCCACCTCCATCTTCCAAATAGCTGGGATTGCAGGCATGCACCACCACGCCTGGCTAATTATTTTGTATTTTTAGTAGAGACGGGGTTTCACCACGTTGACCATGCTGGTCTCGAACTTGTGAGCTTAAAGTGATCTGCCTGACGTGGCTTCCCAAAGTGCTGGAATCACAGGTGTGAGTCACCACGCCGGGCCTGGGCTATTCACATTTTTAGGTTAACCTTTTAGTTCTTGGGGCTGATCTCCTGGAAAAGGGTGAATCCAATTGTGGTGGCAGAGAAATTCACGAAGTTCAAGGGACAGAATTTCCAACTGGAAATGGTAAAGCAGCAAGGATCCCAGAAGATCATTTGGGCCCAGCCCTTTGCATTTCAAATGGGGAAACTGAGGCTGAGAGGAGGATCAGAACTTGCGCAAGGTCACATGGGTAAATGGTAAACTCAGTGTAAACCCAAGGCTTGACGAGAATTGCGGTGATAAAGAAGATGCATTTATTGAGTGCTTATTATGTGCCAAGCCTGCCCTTTGCACTGTTTTGTTTAACCCTTACCACAGCTGTATGAGGTAGATCTGAGAACCATTCCATTTTTCAGATGAGAAAACTGAGTCTCAGAGAGGCTGAGCAGATCCATCAGCCTGTAAGAGTGGAATCAGGATTTGAACCTCAGTGTGTCCATGTGTTCAGTCCAGAGCTGGCATTCATGCCCACTCGGCTCTCTAACTGGGGGCTAAGAGGTACTGGGGGAGGCTGGAACCCCTTTGGCAATTCAATGGAAGACTCTTTGCTTCTCTTGGTTTGATATGTTTGGGCTGCGGGTACATGAGCCATACTACCAGCGTTTCCACCCTTCAGCAATGACAACCTCCAGGCAGAATTCCACTCCCCATAGGCAGTCCTGAGCGGTCTTTCCTGACGAGGAGGAGAACAGGAGACTCCACGCGGCTCTTGTGTGGGCTGGGTCAGTGGGGGCTTCCCTCAGCCCAGGCTCCTTCCCCAGCCTGCCCCATCTATCCCCAGAAGCCCCAGGTGGCAAGTGGCCATCTCTGCAAATAACTAGATTCCCTTCCTCTGTCAGCTTCAGGTGACGGAAGGATTATTTCCCTGTTCCCACAATGCACATGGCCCCGGGGCTACTGCACTGAGGAAGTCCTTAAGCACAATCCATACGCCTCTGCCTTTCAGCCTCAGAGCCGGATGCAGGCTGTGTGTTCAGATGGAAGCGACTGTCCCCCAAAGAGAGGGCTGAGGTAAGAAAAGAAGGTTTCCCCCATTTTCCAAAATATCCTGGGAGTCTGTTGGGAGCGCTGGACACAGCAGGCCAGTGAAGCATCGCCTGATCTTGCCTCGGTGCCCTTCGTTCCCTCCTCCAGCTCCTTGGTCCACACCTTTCTCTTCCATGTCCAGAGGCCTGCTCTAGGTCCACACCGGCCCCTCTGCAAATCCCAGGCTGGCCGAATAGCGCCCTGGCAGACGAATGGTTCTCAATAATTAAACTGATATTGGTTTCTTGAGCAGGTAGGAGCTTTGATGTCAGGGGCAGAACTTTCTGGAAGGAAAGCACTTCATTTTCAGGGTGAATGTTTCTGAGCTGCTATGAGATTTTTTTTTTTTTTTTTTTTTTTTAAGATGGAGTTTTGCTTTTGTTGCCCAGGCTGGAGTGCAATGGTGTGGTCTCGTCTCACTGCAACCTCCGCCTCCCGGGTTGAAGCAATTCTCCTGCCTCAGCCTCCCAAGTAGCTGGGACTACAGGCATGAGCCACCACGTCCATCTAATTTTTGTATTTTTAGTAGAGACAGAGTTTCAGCATGTTGGCCAGGCTGGTCTCGAACTCCTTACCTCAGGTGATCTGCCTGCCTCAGCCTCCCAAAATGTTAGGATTACAGGTGTGAGCCACCATGCCCAGCCTGCTATGAGGCTTAAACATGTTCTCAACCTTACCCTCTGTATGCCCGCAGGACCCTGGCCTCAGGAGAAGGCAGTGTGGGAATATCAGGCTTCTGGGATGGAGCAGTGGAGCAGCTCAGAGCATAGGACCAAAAGAGTCCTGAGACCTGAAGGAGGGATATCATAATAATAATTACAATCATAGTAATGATTATAGAGTGCCTATCACTTATTGAGTCCTCACCATATGCCTGGTACTGTGGAAGCATCCAACACGCCCAAACCTTTGAAGAAAAAAATGTCTACTATTCCCATTTTGCAGAAGGGGAAATTAGGTTCAGCAAGAAATTGACCCCATTAGTGCAGGAGCCAATCAGAGCCTAGACCTATCTGGGTCAGATTCATGGGCTTTTTAGCTCTGTGGCTGCTCAAGGTCTGTCTAGGTCTGTAGCAGACAGTGACTTCCTGAATTACCCTGGTCGAGTTGTTTGCCCTTGAAAATGATAGTGATGGATCAGACAGCCTCTGCTCTCTTGTGGTTGTTTCTTGTGGGCTTGCAGAGGGCTGTGCGTTTGCTTGTGTGACAGGGTATCTCCATGCCTTTGCACCCTGTGAACTATGCATTCCTGTGTCAATACAGCGTGTGCAGTGTGAAGGGATATTCGAATGTGTGTGGATCAGGTATGCACCCCCAGGGGAAGTCAGCAGATAGGAAGCCTCAAGATGGCCAGCAAGATCCAGTCAATCTATGCCATTTTCCTGATACCCCCAGCTCTTGACACGGAGTCTAGATGCCATGGTTCTGCATGAAGTGTTTGCTGAATGGCTAAGTGAAAGTCTGTGCAGGCCTGGAAGGGTGTGTGTGTGTGTGTGTGCGCTCACGAGTCTATGTAGGCCAGTATGGGAGCACACAGGCGTGAGACATAGACTTCTGTACTGGGTTTGAGGTAGTTATGAACAGGCCAGGCCACAGCTGTGTGCGCTCTGGTAAACTCAAATTCTCTCTTGAGTCTGCACGTGCTTGTGCAAATCTATGCAACCTTTTCATGAGACCACTTAAGTGTGTGCTGGGTGGGTGTCACCCAGAGGGTCAGGGGAAAATGTGCAGGGATCGGGCTAAGGCCTCTAGGGCACCCAGATCTGGGGTGGACTGCTAGCTCTGCCACATGCCTGCTGTGTGACCTGAACCTGGTGGCCTTCCTTCTCAGAGCCCCTACTTTCTGTAACATGCACACAATTTCCACGCCTCCCATGTAGAGATGTAGAGGTTTCTCCAAGATAGTATATGTCAAATACTTTACCCAGTGCCTGGCATGCTGTAGGTTCTTAATGTATTTTTTAAAACTTCCTGTGCACCACTGGAGTTTGGGGGCTGGGCTCCTGAGGACTCCAAGTTCAAGGCTAAATTTGCAGGTCTGCCACCTTCATTTAACAAATACTAATTGGGAACCTATTTTAAGGCCAGGAACACCTGGCGGCACTGCTAGGTATTGTGTGGGGGGCAGCGGCTCTCACAGTCTCATGGAGGAGTCAGGCACAAAGGAAGTTATTGCATCGATAATAATTCCAGCTACCTAACAGGGTGCTAAATGGAGCGATAAGGTCAGAGATGACAGGAAGGGCGTCCCTGTAGAAATGGCACTTGGCCTGGAGTCTGAAGGATGAGTTAGCTATAAGGAAGTGAAGAGAAAGAAGGAAAATCATTGCAGCCAGTGGGGACAGCATGTGCAAAGGCCCTGTGGTTTGCAGAAGTGTGGTGAGGGGGAGTCCTGAGGGGAGGAAGTTCCATTGTGGGTAGAGGCTGGGGAGGAAGAGACTGTGGGTTAGCAGGGCTGGTAGGGGTTGGTCCTTGTGGCTATGGGGGAGAGGGAGAGTTTGACCTCCATCCTAGGATTCTAAAAGCCATGGAAGGTTTAAAGAAGGATGAGACAGGCTCAGATCTGGGTTTTTGAAAACTCCCTCTGGCTACCCCAAACCTGGAGTGGACAGCAGCCTCAGGTTGGGAGGGACAAGTAACTGATCCTTCCATGTTAACCTGTCCTGCCAGGGTGCCCCCTGGGGAAGGATGTGGCCAGCACAGCCTGTCGGGAGGCAGGGAGCCCAGGTCCCCCTTCGCCCCCAAGCTGGTGGGCTCATTTACATGATCCCTGCTTAATTCTCCCAGGGTATGCAAATGTATGCAAACCACAATCCAGGAGAGGCAAAAATAGCAGGGCGCATTAGCATCCCCCACAGGAATATTGTTTTATGCAAACGATGTGCTTGGAGCCTGCTGAGCGGGTGGAAATGAAAGATGCCTTCCTGAGGGCTCTGGCAAGTCCATCGGCCTGGCCTTTGCCTGCCAGGACCCTGACCAGGCCCCTGCTAGGAGGGAAAAGCTCTGGGGTATGGAGGCAGGTGATGGGTGGAGGACCCTGGATGCCTAGTGGACAGGGGCCAGGGCAGGGTCCACAGGGTGGGAGGACCCCTGACCCTGCCGCTTCCCCCGTCGTGCCCTGGCCTCCACCCTCTGACTGTTTGGTCTTCCTCCCTCCTCTATTCCCCTTCCTCTTCCCTCTCTATGTTGTCACCTTCCTCTTTGCTTCTCTCTCTCTCTGATCATTTTTTCGCTTCTCAGCCTCCTCTGGCCTTTCCTTCTCTGCTGAGTCTCTGCCTGACCTCCTGGTCTGCTCCCTGAGAATTCGCTCTCGTGCCCCTTGGTCCTTGTCTCACCCCAGGTCTCCATCTTCCGCCCCTCCTTGTGTCTCTCCTTGTCTCTGTGGCACCCTGCCGCTTTGTCCCTGTCTGTCTCTGCGATTTCCTGGCTTCCCGTCTCTGTCTCTCTCTCAGTCTGTATCCCCGTCATCTGTCTGTCTGTCTCCATCTCAATATGCACCTCTCTTCACCCCCTTCTTTCTGGCTCTGTCGCTCCCTCTCTGTTTTGTTCAGTTTTGAATTAATTTGTTTTTCTGGCTCTCTCTCTTGTTCTCTTCCTGTCGTTGTCTCTATGCTGTGTCTCCATCTATTTCATGATCTCTCTGTCGTTTTTGCTCTGTATCCCCCACCCTACGTCTCCCTCCTTGCCTCTCCACTGCTTCTTCTTCCTTAAGGGACCTGGAGACCATCACAGGACTCACAGCAGCATTCCTTGCTCACGTCTGGAGCAGGGGCTATTGGGCCATGTGGGGAGATGCAGGAACCCTTCATGCCCCCAAATTCCAGTGGGCACCCAGACCCCCGATGGCAGCCCATAGGAAGGAGCCTGGTCTAGACAGACTGTGGGTTTCGAGAAGAGGCTGAGCCATCCCTAATCACTGGAGGCCTAGGTCTGGCTGTGCTGGCCCAAGCTTGCCTGAGGCTGAGGATGGAATGTGGGGGAGAGAGTAGATAGGAATTAGGCTTGGTTCCCTCTGGGCAGGGACATGTCCCGGCAGCGGATACTTCCTGGCTGTGTGATCTCTGCAAATGGTTCCATCTTTCTGAGCCTCAGTTTTCATTTCTGTAAAACGGGTCAGTACTGGTGTCCAAGTCTCAGATTTGTTGTGGGACTGGCCTGACTCACTGCCATTGTTTACATGTGTTGCACTTACTCAGTATTAACCACTACTGTCATGATTGTCATTGCTTCTATATTTCCACTTAAGCTCTTGGTGCCTCAGTTTCCTCATCTGGAATATGGAAAGGCTATCTCCTGCCTTTGGGTTGTTGTGGAAACTGGATGATACAGTTGCCAACTTGGCACATAGTAGGTGTTCAATAAACTACTTTTTTCAGTCTTCTTTCTCAGATTAGCTGCATGACTTTGGCAAAGGCATGGCTGCCCCTTTCTGGGCCTCAGTTTCCCCAGCTGGAAGGAGGTCAGCGCAGAGTGCCCTCTGAGGTCTCCTGACCAAGCTGCACTGGACTGGGGCTCCTCAGGTGGCTGCCAGTCGATGGTGACTCCACAGTGCCACCAAGTGGCCACTCATGTCACCATGGGGCAAGCTTGGGGGCTGGGGCTGGGGTCAGACCTGGGTCTAACCTCCCTATCCCTGCTGCAACCCTAGGCCCATTACACAGATGCAACAAGGGCCCAAAGGGAAAGAGTGATGCCCAAGGGCATGTGGCCATGAGTAGAGAGGAAAGCCTAGAGTTCTGGGGCTGGATCTTGCTTAGACTTGCTGGGTGGTGTTGGGGCAGCGCACTCCCCTCTCTGAGCCATGCTATCCTCACCACATCAGACTGGCCTGGAGGCTTCCTCCAGTAGCCACATCCTCCATCCCTGTGGCTGGCCCAAGGCTACATCACTTGGTAGCTCACAGTTTTATTAAGCGCCTACTCTGCGCAGAATAGAGGGTAAACAATACCAACAGTGACAATGACAAGGATAATAATAATGGTAATCGTTCACCAGCAATGGAAGTGTTCTAAGGATCAGGCCATGTGCTCAGCACCTGCTCGGCACCAGCTCATTTAATTAACACGAGGTGGAACTTTCTAAGTACTTTACAGCGATTAACTCATTTAATCCTCACAGCACAGTTAGGCTCAGAGAGGAGAATGCATGGTTTTGCCATTAAATTATTTCGCTGTGTATTTAATGAACACCTAGTATGTGCTAAGCCCTGTGCCCAGCCCTGGGGCTCCAATGGTGAAGGGCACAGAGATAGTCATGGATCATATGAGCTCACTGTTTAGTGGGGAGAAACACAGTAAACAAAGAAAACAGCCCGGAATGCAGACTTAGGAAGCATTACAAGAGCTTGCAAGGAAATGAAGAGGGAACAGCGAGAGGGAAGAGGGAGGGAGGCAGGTAATCAGTGAACGACAGCCTGAAGGAGGAGGTATTAAAGCGGAGGGCTGAGGGAGGATTGGGAGCCTGCAAACTGAAGGTGGAAGGACCAGCCTGTGCAAAGGTCCTGTAGTAGGACGAGGCTTGCCACATCAAGAAATGGAGAAGCAGCTATGGCAATCCTCCAACCCGGGACCCCCTCTGCAGCTCCAGATTCCAGTGAAGTTTATATCAGGGGTTCTCAGCCTCTGAGAAAATTACCAGGGAGCTTAACCAAAAAAAAAAAAAAAAAGCCAGGCACAGTGGCTCATGCCTGTAATCCCAGCACTTCGGGAGGCCAAGGAGGGAGGATTGTTTGAGCTCAGGAGTTCAAGACCAGCCTGGCCAACGTGGCGAAAACTCCATCTCTACTAAAAAACATACAAAAATTAGCCAGGTGTGTTGGCGTGCACCTGTAGTCTCAGCTACCCAGGAGGCTAAGGCACGAGAATCGCTTGACTCCAAGGCTGTGGTTTCGGTCAACTTTCAATGGCTTAGCATTGTGTAGGGGGAGAAGGGTTTGTTGTGAAGATAATATTTATCAGTAATTTTCCCCTTTGTGGCCCAGCTCTACCCTGCAGGTCACGGGAACCAGGACGAGTCTCTATGCAGAGTCCTGACTTATCTTATAGACCCCATGTAACAGTGGTGCTAGTAAATTAACCATAGGTGCCATCTGGGTTAATCTTTGCACCATAATGACCACCATAGAGCCTCAGAATGCACCCCACCCCCTCGCCAAAAAAAAGAGTGATCCAAATAGGGCAGCCTCAGGCAGGCTCCACTGAGCTGCGCCCAGGAAAGTGTCCCTCTGGCCATTGCTGGCCCATCCATGGGAATCTTGATTGAAGAGACTGAGGCCACATCTGAGCTGAGTGAGAGTGCTCTGGGATGAATTAGTAATGTCTGCTCTGGAGGCAGCCTGGGGGTTTGGAGTTGTCATTTCTGATAGACTCTGGCTACATTCAGGTTTAGGATATGGGGCCACCCCCGAGAGGCAGGAAGGTTCCAGGCCCACTCCATGGCTTGCCAGCTGTGGAGCCTGGGGAGGCGCTAACTCTCAGAGCTTTGTTTCCCATCTGGAAAGTGGATCCAATGGTTGTATGAGTTTGCTAGGGCTGCCATATCATAGGGCCACAGACTGAGTGGCTTAAACCACAGACATTTCTTTCCCCAAGTCTTGGAAGCTAGAAGCCCATGTCAAGGTGTGGGCAGAATTGGTTTCTTCCAAGGCCCCTCTCCTTGGCTTGCAGACGGCCGTCTTCTCCTCATTGTGTCTTCACATTATCTTCCTTCTGTACATGTCTCTGTCCTAATCTCCTCTGCTTATAAGGACACCAGTTGTGTTGGATCAAGACCTACCCCAATGACATCATTTTACCTTAATTACCACTTTAAAGACCCTGTTCCCAAATAAGATAACATTCTGCGCTACTGGAGTTTAGAACTCCAACATATAAATTTTTGGGGGACACAATTCAGCCTGTGAGTGCTGCAACTGAGGGTTTCCTATCCATCCAGTTGCCTGAGGCTATACAACAACAGCATAACAAAAATTTTAAGTGATTTTTAATGATTTGACTAAATAAAAAAAAATTTTTTTGAGACAGGGTCTCACTCTGTCACTCAGGCTGGAATGCAGTGGTGTGATCACAACCCACTGCAGTCTGGACCTCCTGGGCTCAATCCATCCTTCACCTCAGTCTCCCAAGTAGCTGGAACTACAGGCATGTGCCACTGTGCCTGGCTAATTTTTGTATTTTTAGCGGAGATGGGGTTTTGCCATGTTGCCCAGGCTGGTCTCGACCTCCTGGGCTCAAGTCTTCTGCCCACCTTAGGCTTCCAGAGTGCTGGGATTATGGGTATGAGCCACCACGCCCAACCTAAAATGTTAATTTTGTTCATGGATCTGTGAGTTGGGCAGGGTTCAGCAGGGTCAGGTTGTCTCTGTTTCATGTAGCATCAGACTGAGATGGCTCCAAGGGTGGGAGTGGGAAACTTCTGAAGCTTCTTTGCTTGCATAGGTAGTTGATGCCTCTGGGGCTGTTGGTGAAATGCTTGAGTGTGGCCTCTTCATGTAGTCTGGGCTTCCTCACAACATGGCAACTGGGTTCCAAGCACAACTCTCCCAGGGGAGTGTGCCATGAGGAAGCCATATTACCTTTCTTGACCTCTTCTCAGAAGTCATGCTGCATCCTTTCTGCTGTATTAATTCACCTACACTATTGCAAAGACCTGCCCCATTTCAAGGGGAGGGGAATTTTTCTGCATGTCTTGTTCAGCAAACTTGGAAAATACAATTTGCTGTAATTAGAGATGAGGCTGATGAGGCTCAGAAGAGGAAAGACTTTGTGTAGGCCCACACGGCATGGGATGCCTGGCCCCTCTATTCATCCTAGAAAGCCCCTTGGAATGTGTCCACTCCCCAAGCAGGAGCCAGTGAGGCAGACTCTTCCCCAGGTCCCACATAAAGGCCTGAAGCTGGACCTCTTTCTGGCCTGTGGAATGGATTTGACACCAGGAGAAAAATATTAATAACTGAGTTTCTGCCTTTTTCTTAGCTCCTTACCCATACATTGCCCAGCAGGAAGTAATCAGAGTCTCCATGGTCTTCCTGGCTTGCTTAGTTCATCTGAGACCCCTTGTTCTTCTCCCCTCCTTCCTATTTCTCTGTGAGTTTCTTCTCTCTTTTTGTTTCTCTCTCCCTCTCTCCAGGCCTCTATATGTTTGTCCCTGCATCAGCATCTATTTATTGTGTCCTTGTCTCTCCCCGTCTACCTCCCTCATATATTTGGATCCCACAGAGACCCTGAGGGAGGGACATTCCTGCCCCCAGGAAGCATTGTCTTCCTTGGAACCATGCTGCTGGTGGCTCAGTGCCTGGGTTCATTTGCCCAGGATGCCTGCCTACCTCACTTCTGGTCCATCATGGTGCATCCAAGAAGAAGGCTGGGAAGAAATGCACCAACTGTCTTATTGGTTTATCTTACTTAAATTTTAAACAATTAAGATAAAATTCACATAACGTGGTATTAACCATTTTAAAATGGCCTTCAGCACATTCACAGTGCTGTCCAAATACCACCACTGTCTAGTTCCAAAACATTCCCAGCACTCCAAGATAAACCCCTGCACCCATTAAGCAGTCACTCATCTTCCCCTCCAGCAGCCACTACTATCTGCATTGTGTTTTTCCTGAATTTACCTGTTCTGCATATTTTATGTAGATGGAATCATACAATATGTGGCCTTTTGTGACTGGCTTTTTTCTCTTAGCATAACGTCTTCAAGGCTCATCCTTGTATCAGTACTTCATTCCTTTTTATGGCTGAATAATATTCCATTGTATAAATAGACCACCATTTGTTTATCCATTCATTTGTTGATGGACATTTGGGTTATTTTCGACTTATGACTGTTATAAATAATGCTGCTAAGAACGTTTGCGAACAAGGATTTGTTTGAGTCCCTGTTTTCAATCTCTTGGGTATATACCTAGGACTGGAATTGCTGGGTCACTGGGTATGTTTAACTTTTTGAAGAACTGCCAGTTGGCCTCACCGTTTCACCGTGAAGACCTTGCTGATGTATTTAAAGGGATCACTTTGGCACCCTGAACCTTGTATTCATCATCACTGTTTTGCCCATTTTTGTCTGAGGGCAAGAATTTATACTCACGAATCATGCACTAGCTATTCAGCAACGAAATGCTGGAAGGAATGTGGAAGGAGAGACTAGCACAGTAAGTAGACAGGGCTGGAAGATCAAGAATCATCCATCCATTCATCTCTCCATCCATCCATCCATCCATCCATCCATCCCTCCATCCATCCACCCATCCACCCATCCATTCATGCATTCATCCATCCATTCATTTAGTAACGTTTACCAAGCACCCCACCGTGTTCCAGCCCCCGTGCTGGGCACTGAGAAGAGATGAATAAGATAATGTCCATGCCCTCAAGAAGCTCACAATCTGGGGGTGGGGGAAACAGGCGTATAAACATAATCAGGAAGGCCTGTGATACATTCCCCTTACGGGAGGCTTTTTAAGGTGTTAGGGAAGCACTGAGGAGGAAGCAGCTGTCTGGGGGGGCCAGGCAAACCTTGAGAGATGGGCACCATTTTGACCTGGTATTGAAGGATGAGTAGGAGTTCTTTCTGAAGCAAAGGCAGGGAAGGACAGCCCAGGACTAGGGAACAGCATGAATTGAGTTAGAGAATGTGTAGCTATGGGCCATTCTTACATGTGGCCGAGGCACAGGATAGACCTGGTGGAAATAAGACTGAAATGGTTGGTAGGTTGTTGTAAAATAACTAGTGTCTTGAACAACATGCTAAAGAGCCTGAGTTCTAACATGTGGGTGCTGGGGAGCTATCAAGATTTACACTTCAGGGACTGGAGGCAATAAATGTAGCCTTCATGCCCCTGTTTATGAAATAGAAGAATTGTAGTAGCTTGTATATGTCAGAATAAACTGGGCTATGATACAGTAACAAACAGCCCCCCAATCCCAATGGTACAAAACAGTATGTTTGTTTCTGGCTCTCACTTCGTGTCCATGGTAGGCTGGCTGGAGGATGTGCTACCCGTTTCCATAATCTGTAGTTTAGAACTTTGGGGGTAGAGCAGTCACCTTCTGGAGTGTGACTGGTCACTGTCCCAGAAAGAAAAGAGAGCAGAAGGTCACCATCCCGAAGCTTCCATGCACAATATGACATATGGCATCAGGGCCAGTCCTGCAGCCACACCTCTCTCTCTCGCTTTTTTTTTTTTTTGTCAAAATGTTTTATTATGTGACATTTACTCTAACTATTCTAATTATTTTTTTCTTTTTTAAAATTATACGTTAAGTTCTAGGGTACATGCGCACAACGTGCAGGTTTGTTACATATGTATACATGTGCCATGTTGGTGTGCTGCACCCATTAACTCGTCATTTACATTAGGTATATCTCCTAATGCTATCCCTCCCCTCTCCTCCCACCCCATGACAGGCCCCTGTGTGTGATGTTCCCCTTTCTGCGTCCAAGTGTTCTCATTGTTCAGTTCCCACCTATGAGTGAGAACATGCGGTGTTTGGTTTTTTGTCCTTGCGATAGTTTGATGAGAATGATGGTTTCCAGCTTCATCCATGTCCCTACAAAGGACATGAACTCATCCTTTTTTATGGCTGCATAGTATTCCATGATGTATATGTGCCACATTTTCTTAATCCAGTCTATCATTGATGGGCATTTGGGTTGGTTCCAAGTCTTTGCTATTGTGAATAGTGCCACAATAAACATACGTGTGCATGTGTCTTTATAGTAGCATGATTTATAATCCTTTGGGTATATACCCAGTAATGGGATGGCTGGGTCAAATGGTATTTCTAGTTCTAGATCCTTGAGAAATTGCCACACTGTTTCCCACAATGGTTGAACTAGTTTACAGTCCCACCAACAGTGTAAAAGTGTTCCTATTTCTCCACATTCTCTCCAGCACCTGTTGTTTCCTGACTTTTTAATGATCGCCATTCTAACTGGTGTGAGATGGTATCTCACTGAGCCACACCTCTCTCTAAGTGGGCAAGGAAGTGGAGTTCTACCATGAGTCCTGGAAGAGAACAGGACATATGAGGTGAGCAACATGAATGACAACCATGTAGGTCATCTCTGAGCTCCTTCCTTATTTATGATAACAGACCTTTTGCTCAGGGATGTTCACTGCCACGTTGGTTGCAACAGCCTAAAGCCAGAGGCAATGAACATGTCCATCAACAGCGGATTAATTAAATGTTGCTATAGGCATGCTTTGAAGTGTCACACAGCTATTTAGACAAAAATGAGGTCGATTTTTTATTTGTTAAAATGGAAAAAAATGCCCCAAATATATTGTTAAATTAAAGAAAACGTCACACCAAGGCACAAATTATTATATCTGGCATGATCTAATTCATTTCAAAAAGATAAACATACGTGTGTACATGCATGTGTGTGTGTGTAAAAGAGAGAGATAGATTATTCACAAATAATTTCTAGAAAGGTAATGCAGGGAACAGTTAACATTAATTACCTCTGAATGTGGGAACTGGGGCAGAGACTTTGCTGTTTTTTTCACTTCTACATCCCCAGAGCCTAATACACAGTAGGTACTCAGTATTGCCTTGCATGTAGTAGGTACTCAATAAATACTTGGCAGATGGATGGATTACTGTTTCTAAGGAGACAGATTTGGCCTTTGCATTTTATCCCCTTCTGTGCATTTATAATTTGTTTTAATTGTATGTAAATATAAAACACAGAGAATTTGATAGTTTTTAAAATGCGACAAATCTATCTTCTACTCTTCCTCCCCCATCATTCTGTGAAGGAGACAAAGATTTGGGGGTCACGTTTCTCTCAAGAGGTACAAAGAGCAGTAAGTAAGTGTGGCTTTGAAAAATCAGGGGAAAAACTGCCACGTCAGTCTTATAAAAAAACACCAAAAAACAAACGAGGGCGTTCCTGCTTCTCGTTCCATGTACTGCGGAGATATTAGTCTTGTACGGAGCTGTACAAGGCCTCCTTCGCTCGCCTCCCGGAACGAGCCTGCCAGGGTAGATGGATCACTCCTGAAGTCCCCCCACCTGCCAGCCGCACTACGTCGGGGCTTCAATTAGCTGAATGTGTTCCACGTTCCAGGGACAGAACAGCACTGAGCCTCTGAGAGATCTTCCGCCACGATCTGCAGCTCGCGTGTGCAGAGGAAGCAATCTATTTTTTTAAATCTTATTTTAATTGTTTATGTGCTGATTTGTTGCCTGCCAACACCCCCCCTCCCCACCCCATCCCCACCATCACCAGAGGAACCTCGCTTTCCTGTGAGAATGATATTCTTGCCTGCAAAACAGCTTCACTGAATCATGGGGAATGGGTGCAACGGGGTGGGACTCCCAGGGCGGGATCTCTGTGGTGTTGGTTTGGGGGTGTCAGGAGTTGGATGGCACCCTGACTTCCATCCTGGCAGAGGGAGAAAGACCTCAGCCACCACAGAGGGCTGTCACTGGGTCTAGACTGCCTGGGTCCCAGCAGTGCAACCCTTGGTCAAATAACTCCCCTTCTCTGGCCTCATTTTTCTCATCTGCAAAATGGGGACAATAACAGCAGCTTATATAATAGGATATGATATGAGCATTTAGGGAAATAAAAATTGTAAAGAAGTACTGAAATGTGTTCACGATGAATATCTATTTTATTGTAAAGTCGCTGTCTGATAGACTGGTCACAGATGGAAGAGTGATTTGAGGGCTGAAAGCAAGTACTCTGTCCTGGAAAGTTGATATTCAGAAAGCCAACAATCAACTCTAGCGCGTCTGATGGATGAGTTTCTGGAAATGGAAATACGACTGGACAAATGACCTCTAAAGTTCTCCATTTAAGTGGAAACAGGAAAAACCTGAACATTTCCTGTGATCTACATGCCAGGCACGGTGTTACTTAGGTATGTATCAGAGGTCTGCAAACTACGTCAGCTGTCTGTTTTTACAGGGCCTATGAGCTAAAAGTAATTTTGCATATCTAAATCATGGGAAAAAATCAGAAGAAGAATAATACTCCGTGACACATAAAAAGTAGATGAAATTCAAATTTCAGTGTCCATCAACACATTTTGATTGGAACACAGCCACATTCATTCTTTCACGTTTCATCTATCGCTGCTCGTCATGCCACGGTGGCAGAGGTGAGGAGTTGCAACAGAGGACATCTGGCCGGCAAAGCTGAAAATATTTACTGAAAAATTTTGCTGACCTCTGCTATCTGTGACTGTATGGAAGTTTCATACTGGCCAGATGCGGTGGCTCATGCCTGTTATCCCAGCACTTTGAGAGGCTGAGGCGGGTGGATCACTTGAGGTCAGGAGTTTGAGACCAGCCTGGCCAACATGGTGAAACCCCATCTCTACTAAAAATACGAAAATTAGCTGGGAGTGGTGGTGGACGCCTGTAATCCCAGCTACTCCAGAGGCTGAGGCAGGAGAATTGCTTGAACCCAGGAGGAGGAGGTTGCAGTGAGCCTAGATCTCACCACTGCACTCCAGCCTGGGTGACAGAGTGAGACTCCACAGTCTCGTAAAGAGAGAGAAAAAAGTTTCAGAGTAACACGTTGTGGCCTGTTATCATTATTAACCCATTTTATGGGCACATAAACTGAGGCTTTGAGACGCTAAGTCAGGTGGCTGGCTCCAGGACGGTGGAGAGGGTGGTTATTGATAAAAATTTTTATTACTCCCAATTTACAGATGAGGAGACTGAGGTCTGCAGAGGATAAACTGCCTTGCTCAAGATTATCCTGTGAGTGAAAGCAGCGGTAAGCTTTTAATGCAGTGTAAGCATTAAAATCCCACTTTTAGGACCTGGCTGTTTCTCTTTGCAGCTGCTCTTCTCCTGTGGGAGTTAGAAGTGGATATTTCAGAGAAATCGGAAAGATCTGTCTCTGGTGGTTGGCTCAATCCAAATGCTCCTGCAAGCTGGGAACTAAAGCAGGGCTGCCAGTGGATTAAGGGGTGGTTGGGGGTCCTAGGCCAGGCATGAGCTTTGAGAATCAGAGTGGGGAGAAGAAGAGGCAGAAGAGGTGACAATCAGGACACCCATGTCTATTGGCTTTCCAGCTTCCTCCAAGACTCACCCGCATAGCTGTCCGTTGCTCCAATGATGGAAGCGACTGAGATGCATAGTTCTTGAGTTCTTGCCATCACATGGGAAATACCCAGTGGTGTGTGTTGTAACAATCTCCAAACATAGACTCTGAAAAGACCCCATGTCCCAGCCCTGGGAAGGACTGGAAAATATTTTGCCCTTAAAGTGATTTTCATTCAAACTCAACGTAAATGGCTGTGCAGAGGGGATTACCATGGGGGCACCCACATACTGAAACACAGTGCTGCTATTGACTGTGCAGAGACAGAAGTACGAAATGGTGTGGAGAGATGCCGATGCTATGTTAGAGAATAGAGAAGCAAGTTTTCAAAATGCATTCTGGGGCAATCACATTATTGCGGCAGCCATATTTACACAGAATCTGAGTGTGGACTCTGCCCACGCACTGTTGGCCTTGAACTCTTTGTCCTCCTTTGTTTTGTGACCTGTAAAATGCAGGGTAAAGTGCTGCTTCTCGGGGTCGGCATGCTGCTGCTTATGTGTGATGATATATATAAATGTTTAATCAAAGTTTATTATTTTTAAAGAAAAACAAAAGAAAGAATGTTATCTATTCCATAGAAGGTGGGGAACTGCTGGTTTACACCAACCTAGGTATTTGTAGGTAAGGTAATTTTGGCCCAGAGAGGGTGAGTGACTCACTTTCCCAAGGTCACACAACAAGTTAGGTGGAGAGGTGGGAACTCCTAGGGCTGCCCTAGAGCTCTTTCTACCAGATCTCATTTTGCTCCCCCCAGAAACCACAGGATTTTCAGGGATTTGGTTCACACTGAGACTCCTATGACATGGGTGAGGCATATGTTATCTACATGATATCTATATTCTTTTTTTTTTTTTTCCTTTGAGACAGAGTCTCGCTCTGTTGGCCACGCTTGAGTGCAGTGGCATGATCTTGGCTCATTGCAACCTCCACCTCCTGGGCTCAAGCAATTCTCTTGCCTCAGCCTCCCAAGTAGCTGGGATTACAGGCATGTGCCACCACACTCGGCTAATTTTTGTATTTTTAGTAGAGACGGGGTTTCCCCATGTTGGCCAGGCTGGTTTCAAACTCCTGACCTCAGGTGATCCGCCTGCCTCAGCCTCCCAAAGTGCTGGGATTACAGGCGTGAGCCACCGCTCCCGGCCATGATATCTATAAAGACTGTTATGTGGCTGGGTGTGGTGGCTCCTGCCTGTAATCCTAACACTTCAGGAGGCTGAGGCAGGAGAATTTCTTGAGGCCAAGAGTTTGAGGCTGCAGTAAACCATGATTGCTCCACTGCATTCCAGCCCCGGTGACAGAAACCCTATCTAAAAAAAAAAAAAGGCGAAAAAGAAAGAAGACTGTCAGCCCTTTAGTCCTGGAATCCAGGGCAGAAACAAAGGCCCAGTGAGGTGAGTGTGAAATCCAGAGGCACACAGCTGGTCTTAGGTCTGTCTGACTCTCTAGAGAAAATTCCAGTGAGATTCCTCAGTTTGGGAAAGTACAGACACCTCGGCCTGGGTGGCCACTGGAACTCTGTTCCCAATGGGGAAGAACTTAACAGTAGAAGGAGCTCAGAGTAGATACATTTGTTTCGACAGAAAGCATAGGAAATAGAATATAATTCCCCCTCTTTAGGTTGGTTTGGGAGAGACATGCTATAGAATGAATAATTTGTTTTGCAAAACCAGGTGTTTAAGTCCTTTGGCTCTGGGGCTTGTGCTGATATGAGGATGTGAGCAGCCCAGGAGACCACCTCCAGAGCATTTGTGGAAGGAAGAGCCTTTGTGTTGTTCTCTCTCTCTCTCTCTGTGTGTGTGTGTGTGTGTGTGTGTGTGTGCACGCGCGCGCACACGCAGAGAAGCATGCACATGATGGGGTCCCAGCTGAAGTCCTGGGAACCTGACAATGCATGAAATGCATGTAGGTTACCAAGGGATGGGAGGGAAACAGTTACCATTCCGAGGTAGGAATGACCTTTCAGAGGGAGAAACAACACTGTGGCATGCAGGGAGTATTTCCTTTTATCTTTCTTCTTCCCATCCACCCACCCACTCATCTACTCATTCACCTATCCACTGTCCCACTCACTGAATTATCCACAGCTCCATCTGTCCATCCATCCATCCATCCATCCATCCATCCGTCCGTCCGTCCGTCCGTCCGTCCGTCCATCCATCCATCCATCCATCCATCCATCCATCCATCTACCTACACATCTAACTACTCACCCACGTGCCTATCTTCCCACCCACCCATTGATCCATCTACCTACCCACCCACTCACCTACTCATTCACTCATCTATCCATCCATACATTCATCCACTCACCCACCCATACATCCACTCATTCATCCATCCATGCATCCACTCACCCACTCACCCAACCATCAATCTGCCACCCACCAATATCCATCCATTCATCTACCCACTCTTTCACCTGCTCATATACCCATTTACCCATCTATCGACCCACTCATTCACCCATTCATCCATCCATCCACTCACCCACTCACCCAACCATCCATCTACCCACACATCATCCAGCCAGCCATCTACTCATCCCTCATCCATCCACACACTCACTCAACTATCCATCTCCCCATCCATTATCTATCCATTCAGCCACCTACAAATATCCATGTATCCACCCGTTCACCCACTCAAACACCCACCCAGCTATCCATCAATTCACTCACCATCCATCCATCCATCCATCCATCCATCCATCCACTCACTCACCCATCCATCCACCCACCCAGTATCCAGTTATTCACCCATCAACAAATATCCATCTGTTCATTCACTCAGATACCCATCTACCCATTTATTATTATTATTTATTATTATTTACTATCCATGCATCCACTCTTCCATTCACCCATTTATCCACCCATTGACCCATCTACCACCCCATCCATCCACGCATCTGCCCACCCACCCCCTCACCCTTCAATCCTCCCTTCCATCTACCCATCTATGCCCTATTCCAACTGTCAGCCTTGCATACACCAGTGGTTTGCAAGATGACCAGTGGCCTGGCTCTTCCCATTTTATATATGAGGAAACCACCATTCCAGTAGGATGACAGAGAATGCAGATTCTGAGGTCAGATGGAGCCAGGTCCAAATTCTGGCTCTCCCATTGGGTGGCTGTATGATCTCAGGCAAGTGACTAATGCCTCTGAGCTTGACTTCCTCTCTGTGAACTTGAACTAAGGATGCTAACTTCCCCACACCTGTGGTGAAGACGAAAGGAGATGCCGCCTGTCAAGTGCTTAGCATGGGGTCTGGCCTGAAGAATGTGCTCAATACGTGCCTCTCTTATTACCTGCTAAACATTTACTAAGTGCCTGGGGGTGCTTTGTGTGTGCTTTCTTGTCCCTATTCCCTCCAGGCTGACCGGACTCTCCTCATTCTACAGATGAGAAGACTGAGTCACCGAGAGGTTAAGGAAATGGGCAGAACCCAGGAGGCCAATCCAGGCTGGTGGGACTCCAAATTCTACTTTCATGCTGGCCCCTGCTCTGCCACAAAACACATTGTGACATCAGGCAATATGGGGAAACCTTAGTTTCCCCAAACGTACCATGAGAGGGTGGACTAAATGATTCCCAGGGCCTCTCTTTGCTGGAAGTGTGAAGGGTGCCCTCTCAGCACATATCTGTGGAGCCTCAGATGGCTCTGACCCCGCACCTTGGAGGGCTGTGAATGTCCAAGGCTGGGCACTGTGGCCTCACTATCCCTTGAGCAATGGCTGACAAAGAGGGGTTGCGGAGACAGTCACACCTGGTTCAACCTCTATTGCTATGCCTTTCTTCCTGAACAACCGCAGTTCACAGTGAAATTCCTTAGCCTCTTGGAACCTCAATGTCCTAACCTTTAAAATGGGGATAGGAAGAATGCTTACTTCATTGGGTTGCTATGAAATCTAATAAAATAATGCTTTGAACTGACTGAGAAGGGTGTTGCAGTCAGAAGAAGGGGAATGAGCAAAAGCCAGAGGCCACTGTCCCCGGTCTGTAACATCTGATCCTATACTCACACAACAAATATATACTGAGCCACTACTGTGTACCTGGCCCAGCGCTCAGCATTGGAATACAGAGATGACGGAGATGGACAAGGAGCCTACATTCTCCCAGAGGAAACAAAAAATAGACAAGTCCGCAAATAGATGAACAAATCACTTTTGTGGGGGGTGCATGGGTTAAATTCGGTGAAGAACTTAAAACACGTGAGGGGATAATGTGCCTGGACAGGGGACAGAATTAGAAGCATGATCCACTTCTGGAGGTCAAGGCGGGTGGATCACCTGAGGTCAGGAGGTCGAGACCAGCCTGGCCAACATGATGAAACCCCGTCTCTACTAGCCAGGTGTGGTGGTGGGTGCCTGTAATCCTAGCTACTTGGGAGGCTGAGGCAGGAGAATCACTTGAACCTGGGAGGCGGAGGTTGCAGTCAGCTGAGATCACGCCACTGCACTCCAGCCTCAGCGACAAGAGTGAGACTCTATCTCAAAAAAACAAAAAAACATGTTTGGGGAAGGCCTCCCTGAGGAGGTACTGTTTGAGTGGAGAACTCGCCAAATGATGGTTTGAGCCACCCTGCCGAGGCGTGTAGGGAACAGAGGGCCAGGCAGAGGGAAGAGCAAGGGCAGAGGCCCTGTGATGGGATTAGGCTGCTGGGGAAATGGAACTGGGGACCAGGGGCCATGCCAGCCCTCCTTTGGGGGTGCTTTCACATGGCTTCTGCCACATCACATTCAAAACCAGTCCCGAATTACCAGTGGCCTCTTTCCTGCTACGTGGGAGAGCTGGGTCCTGCTGCTTCTTACTTATAATTCTCCCTCCTTTTAACGACCTGCATTTCAAAATTATGTCCCCACATCCCAAGGCCTCTGGGTACCAGGTATATTTCTCCAAATCCCAATAAATAAATACAGTAAATCCATGTGCTTTCAGGGATTTTTATGGGCCAGTCTGCCAGGAAAATGGGCTGGTTGCCTCAGAGGGCAGAGCTGACAGAGCCAGCAAGGTAATTAGCTACTGAGTTATAGGGACCACTTGAAGTCTAATTATTGAGAGATCTGAGGCACCCGCCTCATTTGGGTCCAGATTTACATGGTGCTCAACGGGTTCTTTTGGTAGGTGTCTCCGTGGGGATGCAGACAGGAAGGCAGCTGCTGGGTCTCTGAGAGGAGGGACTTGGAGGTAAAAGGCTAGAGCGACACCTAGAAATGGGGTGTGTTTGGTGTGGATGCTGGGCCAGGGTGGTGCGGCCTCCTTGGGAAGCCATTTGTCTCTTCCTGCAGCACTTGCATACTCTCTGCTTCTATTTTGTTTCTCTGGTTTAGAGCTATCTCATTATACCTATTTGTTCACAAGTTTCTCCTACGAGTCTCATTCATTCATTCATTCATTCATTCAATAAAGAGATCAAGAACACCTTTGATGCATCCGTATTTGATAAAAAGGTGCAAGAGATGAGAGAGGTTCTCTTATTAAACTGTGTGTTTGACAAACAGTGCACAATATATATTTGTTGTAAGAACTCAACAAAATGCTGTCTCAGTGCCATAAGACCTTGCCCTGCTCACCACTTAAATTTCAGGCTATACAGGTTTAGATTGTGTGTGTGTGTGTGTGTGTGTGTGTGTGTGTGTGTGTGTGTGTGTCTATGTGCATGCGCGCATGCGTGTTCTTATGCAAACACCCAAACTGAAAGTCTCCCATGCTCCAGGCAGGTGCTACATATTCAAGCCATTCAATGTCCCGTACAGGTCACCATCCTCTGTAGCCTGAACAGCTTCAACAACTTCCTCCCTGGTCTCTTCCCTTCTCCCTCCCTACCTTGCATTCCCTCCCCGCCCCCACCCCCGCACCTATCCCCTGTCCCCAGAGCAGCACAGGGTGAACTGGAAAGTAAGACAGACCCTCCCTTTCCTGGGGAGAATCCAGAGTCTTAGAATGTTCTGCAAGGTCCTCTGGGATATGCCCTCCTACTACTCACCCTCACTGATCTGCTCCAGCCACTCAAGTCTGTTTGCAGCCCCTCCCACTCCCCCAGCCTCAGTCCTACCTTAAGGCCTTTGCACTCACTGAGTCCTCTGCCAAGCCTGCCGTGCTCCCAGCTAAACATCCGCCTCATTCCCTCATCTCTGTCATGCCTCTGCGTGACTCTAAACTCTCTGTTCTTTCTTTACTCTACTTTTCTTCTTAGCCCTTATTACTGCTTCTCATAGTACATATTTATTTGTTCCTGGATTCTTGTCTGCTGCGTCTTCTGTCCTCTACTAGAATTTCAGTTCCACCAGGGCAAATGTGCTGTCTCTTTTATTATGATTATGATGATTATTATTATTTTTTGAGACGGAGTCTTGCTCTGTCACCCAGGTTGGAATTCAGTGGCACGATCTCAGGTCACTGCAACTTCTGCCTCCTGGGTTCAAGCCATTCGCCTGCCTCAGGCTCCCCAGTAGCTGGGATTACAGGCGCACACCACCACACCCAGCTAATTTTTGTATTTTTAGTAGAGACCGGGTTTCACCATGTTGGCCAGGGTGATCTCAAATTCCTGACCTTGTGATCTGCCCTCCTCAGGCTCCCGAATTGCTGGGATTAATCTCAAACTCCTGACCTTGTGATCCTCCCTCCTCAGGCTCCCGAAGTGCTAGGATTACAGGCGTGAGATGTGCTGTCTCCATATTTCAACACTTTCTTTTCAGTACCTGGAACAGTGACTGGAATGTAATAGGGGCTCAATTAGCAATTTTTAAAATGAATGCATGAGTTTACCTTTGAATCTACAATAGCTAGTGCTGGCCCATAGTAGGGATGAAATAGCTGTTCAACAAAATGTGGAGACAAATGAATAGACTGTGTGCTAAAGGTAGATAAATGTTACTGTGCATATGCATGGCCCGAGTGCCATAGGAGGGTGGGGTGCCCATGGTGGGTCTAGGGGTAAGAGATCAGCCACGGGCATTTCCCATGAGCTAATGACATTTGAACTGACTGGTGAAGCAGGAATGTGACGGATGGCTCACGTGGGAAAGGGTCTGGCAGAGAGAAACATCACATCACTCAGGGAGACTGGACGGTGCTCAGTGTTAACGTAGCAAGGAGGGTAGGGGGCTCCGGGCTGAGACAGAGACCTAATATTGGAGAACCTTGAATATAAAACTAGGAATTAGGATTGTTCCCGAGGGTCCTGTGGGGACTTGAGACAGAGGTATGCAGGGAGGGACACAGTCATATTGAGATTTCAGAGCAATCTCTTCCTTGCTCGTGAAGACCGTATTATGGGAGTGAGACAAGCTAACCTTTCTGGGAGGGGACAATGAGGGCTGATTTGAGTTGGTGACACTGGGTATCAAGAGGAGGGATAGGTCTGCCAGGGGGTGGCAGATGAGATTCTTGCATGGCTGTAGAGATCACACGTGGAGAGACTAAAGATTCATAATTCCCAGGTCTGCAAGACAGGCCAGTGTAAGCCACCTCACTGTGGGACCCACCTAGCTCTAAACTCAATTAACCAGATTTTTAAAGTGTTGTGATTGCAGTCCTCATCCTTCTCCTCTCCTTTCTTTTCTCTTAAAAAATTTTTATTATATATGTTTTTTGACAGCAAAAGACTCTCAGATACTTGATGTGCTGTATATTAAGCAGAGTGGCAGCTGTGATATTGCCAAGCGAAACAAAATACAAAATTTACAGCAGTAAATTCTTCTCTCTTCAGGGTGGTTAATTATCTTAATTACTTTTATTATCTTTTATCTTTTAAGATCCTAAATTGCTTATTTCTGCCTCTCCTGCCAAAGGCGACCACATATCTTTTATTGGTGCATGCCGAGTAAAGACAGTGCTATGTACATCTTTCTGGTGAAATTTAAAGGAAATTTGATTTATAACCGGCTTCTCCTTGTGATTTTAATTGTACTAACTAGTGAAAATAAAGTTATGGGAAATAGCGACTGCTGGAAACACACACACACACACACACACACACGTGCCTGCACTCCAAATCTGACAAATGCTTTTTCTTTTCTTTTCTTTTCTTTTTTTTTTAAATGCCCCCTCCTTTCTTCTGTGCATTCTTTGTGCGACTTGGGGGAAAACCATTTCTCTCAAGCAAATCTTAACTCGGGAGAGAAGAATTACAGGCTTCGCAAACTGTCACACTTTCCGCAGGAAACGGGGAAAGGTGATTTGGTTTGAAATAAATCCATTCGCGGTTAACATTTTAAAGCAGAGGGAAAAAAGGAAAAAAAAAATCAGCGGGCACCTAGACCTGGGGATATTTCAGCCTGGGAGGTTTGGTGGCAGCTGAACTGGTGGAAGATGAACAGCACCGCAGCCTGAGCTGGGGAGACCTGGGAGTGTGGAGGGGTCAGGTACCTAGCGAGTGACTTCATTAGGGGGCGGCGTGGTCTGTGGTTAAGAACTTGGGTTTGGAATAGATGGCTTAAGGTGGCAGAGGCTGGAAGGAAGCCACGATCCTATAGCCAGAGAGTCTTGCACCGAAGGCATCCTGGAATGTAGAATTATTGCTGGAGGTTAGAGCAGCCTCTCTTGGAGGTCACCCTGTAGAATCATGCCTGGAAGCTACAGCTTGGGATCCAGGTGGACCTGGGTTTAAATCCTGCCTCTGCCAAGTTTGAGGTGTGTGATTGTGGCACAGCACCTGTTCTCTCTGTGCCCATTTCTTCATCTCTACAATGGGGATGATACTAATGAAGACTGAATGGAATGATGGCATGGGGGTGATGCCATGAGCTCTGCTATCCCCCTACTGTGATGGGAAATGAAGGTTCAGAGAGGCCAAGTCACCTGCCGAAGACCACACAGGTTCATGCGGGGAGACAATCATAGCATTCCACTGACCCTTCTGATTCCATCTGGGGTGTGGGATTCTGCAAACTCAAAGGGGGAGCCTCAAGACTATACCTAATGTAAATGACGAGTTAATGGGTGCAGCACACCAACATGGCACATGTATACCTATGTAACAAACCTGCACGCTCAGCACATGTACCCTAGAACTTAAAGTATAATAAATTTTTAAAAATGAGTAAATGATAAAAAAAAAAAAAAGACTACCTGGGAAGGGGTGTGAGAGAGAGGCCCAGATGGGAGAGGGCAGAGGCGGGATGGAGGTGGAGAGCAGGTCTCTGTGCTCCCTGAAGGGGCAGGGAGAAATCTCTGTGGTTTCCTTTGCTGAAAGCACCTGGTGAGGTGAGGGGAGGTGGCACTGGGGAGGGACAGGTATTCCCTTCCTGCCTCTGTTCAAAGAGAAGTGTGATGTACAAGAGCATTTCGTGTGTGGAGCGGGGGTGGTTCTTCGAGCTTCACTGAAGCCTATGGGATCGCAGCCCCAGGTCTCAGAGGCAACGCCACCCGTAAGCGTGGCCTGGAGGGAGGCACCTGCCAGCCCCTTTCTGACCCCCTCCCTGCCCCTCTCCCTCGCACCCAGGCAGGCGTCACTTCTTGCCATCTGCGGTTCTTGGTGAGCTGATCGGGGGACTTCCCCAGTTTTAGCGCTGAAATCCCACGTCCCATGAGACCCTTCCCGTCCCTGTGGCGTGTTAGTCACCTGTGTCTTGGCCTTTTTCTGTTTCTCTGCCTCTCTGTGTCTGTCTGTCTCCTTCCACCCTTTCTCCTTCTTTCTCTTATGGGTCCCTCCACCCCCCTGGCCAACAAAGCACTAGTTTGCATGTCCCGAGGTGGTGGGGGCAAGGGGGAGTGCTCCAGACAGCCATGTCAAGAGACAGAACTGAGAGCGGGGAAGAGAGGAGAGGAGGCCAGGCGAAGCGGTTGTCTGGTAGGAAGAAGGGGCTTGCCGTGGGGGAAGGGGCTGCATTCTCCACCCCTCAGAGAGACCCTCTAAATTCGTCTGGGCTTCTGCACATGGGCCTGCTTTCCCATCCTTTTTTTTTTTTCCTATACTGAGCTCAGGGTGAGACGGGATGTGTGTGTATTTATGCACACACACGCGAGTTGCATGTGAGCTTGCGTGTGTGCTTGTGTGCATGCCTGTGCAGGCTCACTGTGGAAGGATCTGGAAAAAGAGGGCTTTCCTGGGTGGGTGGGGAGCCTGACCCTCTCCTGCCAGAGGCTGTCTAGTGCTACAAACCTCTCGGGAACTGTGGCCTTTTGGGGAGCTGGGGCAGGAGACACTAAGAGACAGGGAAAGCAGGATTCAGGGGTGGGGCGGGGTGTGGGGTGGGAGTTTCCCTGCCCCTGAGAGTCCTCTTCGGTAACCCCTTGTCATATGTGGCCAATGAGCACGTGGCATCCGGCTGGGGGGACCTACCTGAGGAACCGAAGGTTAAATTAACCCATTTCTCGTTTGTCCCAAGAGCACGGTGCTGGGGGGGCAGGCTGCACTTTCCTTTCGTCCTAAATGGAAAATGGATTAAATTTAATTTTAATGATTTAAATTTTAAAATGCAGTTATTGGAAAACGTTTAAGTATGTTTGGAATCCCTGTCCACATGAATCCACATTTTCAACCGTCGTATCCGAATGGAGATGTGTTACATAATACACACCGGATCTCAAAGCCTCAGTACCAAGAATGAATGTCAACTCTCCGAATTCCACATTTTTAACACTGGTTGGTTGCCTATGGGAATGATGGTATTTCTGTTAAGTTGGGTTCAATAAAACATATTATTGAAATTAATTTCACGGTTTCTTTTTACTTTTTAAAAATCCGGTTACTACAAAATTACAAATGACACCGGTGGTGTCAAATCCTATCCTGTTCCTCCTGTCCCTGTCACCAAGAAATAGTCCATCAACCTCACTGCACTGAGACATGAAGTTGCCTTGTTTGAGGTTGTTTTTATCGTCTTCATTCTTCTCTTGTTGTAGGAAGAAAAAGTTCCACCCAACTGAAATGAACAATTTTTAGAATGGGAGGATTAACGAAGCCTCGGACTGGTAATGCTGGTTTCAAAGCCCGCCCGCCCCCACCCGCTGTATTCCTTGTCTACTCTGGGGTGTGGGGGCGGGCAGCAGAGAGTGAGGTCTGTCTGGACTGGGAGTCGCTTTTTGACTCTGAGGTCTTGAGAGTCTTTCTTCTTCTTGCTGCTGGCTGGAGCTTCATCCTCAAAGAACTGGTTGTGTGAGATGCCAGACAGAGAAAGAGACCTGCCTCTCGGTTCCCCCAGGCCGGTGTGGTTTTGCTAGGACCACTGTAGTACCCTGAGGAAGATGAGGAAGTTGGCCCAGGACCCCGATAGATACCTGTGGCCAGGCGGGAAGCTGATGTGTAGGTCCACAAATACGCTGAGTGTCTTCAATGTGCCAGGCAATGGGTGGACAGACACCAGCCCTGCCCTCAGGGGTTCCAGCCCTATGGGAGACAGACACTGAACAAGAACAAACACTTGTACTGCTAAGAGACGCCGTGCTGGTTGGTTCCATGCATTACCTCATCTAATTGTCACGTCAGTTCTGTGAGGTGAGGCTTACTGCTCTCCTTATTTCACAGAAGAAGAGCCTGAGGTCAGAGAGCTGGGAAGCCTTGGCCAGGGCATGTGCACACTGAAACTGGGGCTCCAAAGTCAGGCAAGCCCCTCCCCTGGGCTGCCTCCTGAATGCTCCTAAAGGGGTGTGGGCTACAGGTGGCCCACCTGCCCTTTGTGGCTTGCTCCTTCTAGGCCAGTTCCCTCTCCCAGCTTTCCTTCACAGCACTCTGAATCCGTCATCTCTGCTTTTAATGAAAACCCTCAGTGAACCAACGTATATTTTTAGCCTGCACCACCTCTTGGGATAATGAGGCTCATACGTTGACTTCCCACTGAGTAAAGCACTCTAGCACTTTAATTTTTCCTAAAATGGCTTTGAGCGTCCCCGGGAGATGTAGGTGAGAGGAGAGAAGTTACTTGGACTCCCCCCCATCCGCCTCCCTGTCACGGAGCCTGTGTCTCTCTGAGGGGCGGCCGGTGACAATGGGCTGGCCTCGCAAAGGAGCCATTTAGACAGGAGTCTGTGCCTTCTCCCTGAGTCCGGGATTGGAGGCTGTGGCAAGAGCTTCCAGCTTGGCCAGGTTTGGATTTGCCCGTCTGTAAAGGGGGAACAGGGACACAGGCCCTGCAGGGCATGGGGGACTCCATCGAGGGCTTGTGGGTAGAGAAGGAAGCCTTCCTGGCCATCTCAGCTTTGGCATGGCTGTGCTTCACGGATACACGTGGTGGTGGGAAGGGGATGGACGGAAGAGGAGTGTAATTTATAGATCTCCAGTAGAAAACACACAGGATGTCAGCTAACATTCTTGCTGTTGCCCTGATACCTCTCTGTCCTCATTCTTTCTCCCTTCCAATGCTCCAGTGCCCCGGTCTCTTACAAGCCAGGCACATTTCAACCTCAGGGCTTTTGCGCTGGGGTGTTGCCCCTGCCTGTAACACTGTTTCTCCAGTTATCTGCACAATCACCTCCCTCTTCTCCTTCCAGTTGCTGCTCAAATGTCCTCTTCTCAGGGACGCACCTCCAGGCCACCCTATTGAAAAATCACAACCCTGTCCCTGCGTTTTCCCATTTGCCATTTTTTTCTATGTATCACCTTCTACCAAACTCTATAATTTATTTATGATGTTAATTTTTTTTTTTTTTAATTTTTGCCCACTTCTTCAAGAGCAGGGATTTTTTATGGGCCTTGTTCCCCGCTATGTCCTCAGCACCCAGCATTCTGCCTGACATACACCAGGTGCTCAGTACACGTGTGTGTAATCAGTGCTTGGTCTTTACCTTCATCTTCCCAGAGTCTTGTTGATAGGTTAATAAATATTATTATGTGGCCAGATACAGTGGCTCATGCCTGTAATCCCAGCATTTTGGGAGGCCGAGGCAGGAGGATCACTTGAGCTCAGGAGTTTGAGACCAGCTTGGGTAACACAGGAAGACCCTGTCTCTACAAATAAATGTGGAATATATTAGCCAGGTGTGGTGGTGCCTGCCTGGAGTCCCAGCAACTCAGGAGGCTAAAGTTGGAGGATCCCTTGAGCCCAGGAGGTGGCGGTTGCAGTGAGCTGAGACCACAGCACTGCACTCCAGCATAGGGGACGGAGTGAGACCCTGTCTCAAAAAAAAAGTTACGCAACAACAGCAAAAAAAAAAACCCAATAACAATACAATTGTGGAGGGGATGTTTATGCTCAAACACATTTAATAATAAACTAATTTTTTTCAGGAGGGCATTATTTTGGGCTGGGTGAATCAGATGCACATCCAGGAAATACATGCTGGGAAAAACCAATCTAGACCAATCTGCCCATTTCACAGCTCAGGAAACTGAGGCCATTGGTCTTGGACTCTCGGCCCAGATCTCGGACTTTCAGGACAGCTTTGCCTGCTCCTCCATACCTTCTCCATCTCCCAGTCCCAGGTCCCCATTCAAAAGGGGCTTCTTTAAGACATCACGTGGTTGACCAAGGACTTCAGGAGAAGAGGGATCGTCTTCTCTGCCAGGAAGTATGCAGGGGTGCCTGGGCAAGTGTGGAAGAGACGTGGATTTGAGCATGGCTTACTTTTATTAGTCTGTGGCCCAGATTCAGAGCCGTTATAAATATTTAAGAAAGATGTGCATTTTTCCATGCACAAAACGGAATGGCCTTTGATCAGAAATGTCTAATTTTAGTGAAAATGATCATAACATTGCCAATCATTTGATATGCTGACCAATGCTCAGGAAGAACCTTATACCCTGATTTTGCCCTAATGTCCCCACCATGGCCTTTCAAGGCTTGATTAGGCCCATTTTACAGATGACAAAACTGAGGCTCAGAGAAGGGAGCAATTTGTTCAAAGTCACAGGGCTGGTGAATGCAGGAACCAGTTTTCAGCTCTAGACTGAGCTTTTTACCTCTAATGCTCTTTGTGGAAAGGGGCTAAGTGGTAGGGAAAATATCATAATTACTTTTTTTCTTTTCTTTTCTTTTTCTTTTTCAAGACAGAGTATTACTTTATCGCCAAGGCTGGAGTGCAGTGGTGTGATCTCGGCGCACTGCAACCTCCGCCTCCTAGGTTCAAGTGATTCTCCTGCCTCAGTGTCCTGAGTAGCTGGGACTACAGGCGCCCGCCACCATGCCCAGCTAATTTTTGTATTTTTAGTAGAGACAGGGTTTCACCGTGTTAGCCAGGATGGTCTCGAACTCCTGACCTCGTGATCCGGCCGCCTTGGCCTCCCAAAGTGCTGGGATTAAAGACGTGAGCCACTGCACCCGGCCCCCATAATTTATCATAAAGAATAAAAAGGATGGACGACGTAGGGAAAAACCATCACAAAACCAAACAGATGAGATGTCTTAATTCCCATTCCCATCAATGCAACTAAAGGGTATTTTATTGTTTTGTTGTGTTCGGAGTCGTTTGCATTCTTTCTTTTCTTTTTCTCCTTTTAATACTGGGCATTATATTTGCGGTGTCATTTTGTGCCTTGTTCTCTTTTGTCTTTTCAATGACTATTATGTTACAATTATGTTTCCATGTTGTTATTCATTTTTGTCCACATTGAAATGGCTGTGTAATATCCTCTCCTATAGATAAGTCATAATTCATTTTTCATTTTCCCTTGGGTGGACGTTTAGGTCGCTGCCCATTTGGGGGCTCATATTTAATGTCACAGGGAGCATCGTTCCTTGTGTGTTGCTTTCTTCAATATCTAGAATGTTCCGTGGAAGCTGGGACACAGGTCCGAGGAATGCATGGTTGTAAAGAGTTTGAGATGTAGCACCTCGTTCCTCCAAAGACACGCTACCCTCACTGCCGGCAGCACATGAGCGGGCCCTTCTCACCCATCCTGGTTCAGGTGATGGACACATAACCTGAACAACAACAGCAATGACAATGTGCTTTTAGAAAATTAAGTGAAAATGGTACCTCCTCGCTTGAATGTCTTTTTCTCTGATTCCCACAAAGCTGAGCTTTTCCCCATATGTTTGTTAACCAGATACATTTCCACTTTTGTAAAGAGTCTGTTTATGGGAGGAATATTCTTAAAGTTAAAATAGAATTTGAAAAATATTCAGAAGCAAGAAATTAAGGTGGAAACTAGAAACCAGGCAACAGACCCTGAGCTTGTCTATTAAATTCATCGGCTCATCTCACTCCCCAGTTTGGACGCAAAAAGCACTGATGCCCTGCGGGCAGGGGTGGGGCAGAGGGTGGGTCTTGGTCCTGAGGTTGAGCTGGGGAGACTCAAATGTGGGGAGGGGTTCCCACACACAGATGGCCCTTGGGTTGGGGCTGAGAGGGTGAGCTCATCAATGGATGAGACACACCTGTCATCCAGAGCCCAGACCCCTCCCCATTCCAGTATAGAGCCAGCCAATTATGTTTCACTGTGCTCTGGGCTGGGACGAGGCTCGCCCAGGGGCTGGGAGGGACGGTTACAAGACAGTCTCTGACCCAGCCTGGGGCTGGGGGAAGGCAGCTGTCTGGGGAGGCACCATCTCCCTGTTTTCCTACAGCAGGTGCTCCTGGCTACCACCATCACCTGTTGGGATGGGACCAGAGCCTTTCCACTGGCCTCCTGTGGCCATTCTAGCGCCTCTCGAGTCCAGCCTCAGTCAGTCCAATACAGCAGCCACATACACTGTGATGGATCCTGTCACTCCCCTACAGGGGGAGCCCGCCTTCTACCCGAAAGGAATCCAGCCTCCTTCACTCTGCCCTCTTGGGTTCTCTAGCCTCATCTCCTTTCCTACCTCCCATCTCATGTCTCTCCAGGAACACCCACTTTTCTGTTCCTGAAACACACTCAGTGCACTTTGCACATGCTGTTCCCTCCGTTTGGAATGCTCTTCCCCAGATCTGCACAGCGCTCAATGTCACCACCTCAAGGAGGCTGCCCTGATTGCTGCTCACACTTTCCCTCTTGAGACCCTGTTTCTTTTCTTCCTGGCACTGAGCTGCCTCGGAAATGTCCTTGGAGCCTCTGCCTGCCACTGATTCTTCACTTTGATTGGCTGTAGGATCCTCCTGGGAGCTTTTAAAATTACTGATGGCTGGGCTCCACCCCAGACTAATTAAATCAAGACCTCTGAGAGGTACATGGGGGCCTGGGTTATGTTTTCAAAGCTCCCCTGGGGATTCTAATGTGCAGCCAGGGCCGAGACCACAGATATTTGCCCATTTATTGCTCAGTTATTGACTTGTCCGACTCACCCCCTTCCCCAATGTCAGTTTCACAAATGACAGAAACCACAGCTCCACCCTCAGAGCCCAGCACCTGGCCTGGCACATCTGAGATGCTTAATTTGGGGAATGATTTTTCAACAGAAAACCCTGACTTGCACAACTCAGCCACTGCAGAATCTACACTACGTCCAGTAGTTCCAAATGGCTGCAAAAAAAAAAAAAAAAAAAAAAAAAGAGACGGACGGATCACAGTACTATCCCCAATTTTCCAGATAAGGAATCACAGTGTGTTAGGAATAGAAGCAACTTGGGTGCTATTCCCAGTGTGGATTGGAGGAGAGTTAAGTAAACATCAGAATAAAGAGGGGAGCCTCGTTTTGTCAATTCAAAGGCTGACAATTAAGATTTGAAAAATAATAGAAGAGAAATTAGCAGGCCTTGCATCTAACTCTTTTGAAAACAATAAATAAAAGGACTGCGTGTCTCTAAGGCAGTGAATGTGGGGGAAAAAATAAGGTACCTCATTCTGTGCCTGTTCTCCAGGCTTGTCTGTATTCCTGTCGGCAGCCGGGCCCACATAAACATTCGGCACGCAGCACTTGCAGACACTTTTTAATAGAATCGCTTAAAACAATTAATTACTAGAGTTTTCATTCAAGCTGCAGTGCAAAAGATACGCTGGCAATAAAAGGCATTTATCCGCGGGTTTCTCGAGGCCTGTTTGTTATTAAGATGTAAATTAAATCATCACAGATGTTCCATTTTTTAATCTAGGCCTGGGAAGATCAGGGCCAAGCATGGCCTAAACGGGTTTATTTCATTACCCGCACATTCATTAGAAACCCACCGTCTTATTGGATATCATTTTTCTTGGGTGACTTTTTTTTCCCCTTCTTAAACAAATTATCAAGATAATTTGTTTATTTCCCTTTCTGTTCGTTCTTAGCTCCAGGGTGGGGTCTGAGGGCTCCTGGTGAGGGGAATTTGTTTGGGGTTCTGGTGGGGAGGTCATTTGCCCTCCTGGAGATGGGAGAAACCTAGCACCATCTCCAGACATCTGTGAATTTCTGGAAAATAATTCTCTTCTGCAACACAGATGCATTGGAGAGTGGGATTGAAATCCTTGGCTGTAGCTCACAGAGAGTTTAATTTCTGAATGGGAAGGGACTGTCACGCGCCCGACAGCTTAGCCCCACTCTTTGCCCTTGTTCTCCTAAGATGCTTAGAGTGTGTGTGCCACCATCGGAAGGCACCTGCCACCCTTGCCTGCTTTTTTGTTTATATTCTGCCTCTATGTCAGGGCTGTGAATGTTTTGTTTACCACTGTATTCTCAGAGCCTTGCACAGTGCCTGGCACAAAGTAGGTGCTCAGTTAGTAAATAAATGAATGTTAGCAGTGACTGTTTAAATGCCTGGCATGGTGCTTAACACACACAACTTCGTGTAACTCCCTCCCTCACCCAACAACCTAGGCGGGAGAGACTATTATCATCCTCATTTTAGTGATGAAGTCAGCATGTTGCAGAAGAGTACAGGAATTTGCCCAAGGCCCCATGACTAGCGAGTGGAAGGGTCAGGATTTGAACCCTTGTCTGCCTGGCTCCAAATGCCTGTGATTTAACTCCTCACTGTTCCACAGCTGGGCATTTGGGCATCACTGAGTCTCAAACTCACTGGGGTATTTAACATTTATTTGGTGTCAAGCACCTCGCTGGGCATAGGGAAGTGCTTACCAATAGCTCAGGAAGGCTCTCAGAGGCGGGCAGGCATCACCCTTAGCCTCACTCGGTCCCCATCTAATGTATCTGTTTTGCAGATGCAGAAGCTGAAATGCAGCCATAGAAGGGCTACGTAGGCTGAGACTCAGGATTAGCAAATAATTTGCAGGGTCCAGTGCAACACGACAATGCAGAGACCCCTGTTTGGACAAGGGATCTTATCCCATGATAAGAATTTCATGACCACAGGTGACAGAGCATTAAACAGAGCTCCAGGCCTTCGGGGTTCTGAGAGACTGCAGAGGTCACAAGCCAGTGACCTGGCCCTGCTGAGACTGAGGGCTCATCTCACTTTTTTCTACCACATGCTGCCCCTCTTCTTCTGAACTGCCCCACTCCACCTCTCCAACCCACCTGCCTTCCCACCTTTTCTCCAGGTTTATCTGAATTTTCCGTAGAATAAGCCCATCTGAGCTTGTGTAGCCCTCATGTATAGGAGGGAATTAAGCCATAGGATCACACATTGGGGTGAGCCACTGAGTAGGGTTTGCTGTAATGATGATGATGATAATTACAGATGAGATTTTGTTGCATCATCCAGACTGGAGTATGGTAGCGCCATCATAGCTCACTGCAGCCTCTAACTCCTGCACTCAGGGGATCCTCCCGTCTCAGCCTCCTGAGGTGCTGGGACTACAGACGAGTGTCACCACATCTGACACTTGTCCATGATTTCCTTGTGTTTCTCCAACAGCCAAATGCAGCAGATATCCCTATTCCCATCATGCAGGGGAGGAAACAGAGAGGTAAAGTGACTTGTTCAAGGTCACACAGCCTGTGGATTCCAATCCTGCTCTCTTCTGTGGCACTAGTGGCTGCTGGACCTGCTTCTTTTGCAAAAACAATCTTTCACAGAAACCTGACCCTCCTATAAGACAGAAACCCAAACGATTTGTGTGAGGTGGGACCTAGGAGCTAGTGTCTGAGACTTGCCCCTGTTGCCCAGTGGCTGCAGGAGGAGGCGCAATGTCCCTTCCCAAAGGCATGCTATCTCCCAAGTTCACACAGTGAGTAAGAAGTGGAGTAGCACGTGAACTCGGGACTGCCAGCATCCCTGAACACCTTCTGCTAGAAATCAGAAGGCATTTGCTTGGCCTCTTTAACTCCTAAGGCCCCCACAGCAAAGTGCGTGGCTCACCTAGAGCCTAGGCTTTACCCAGGGAACTCAGGGTATCCGAGACAGAGCAAGGAGGTCCCGGAGACAGCGGTGATGGGGGTGCTAGGGCACGCAGAGGGAAAGGGCCCTGCCAGGCTGTGGAGAGACCATCCCTCAGAGGCACCAGCCCAGACGCCCCCTCCCACTTGACAGCACACTCTGTACAGCCGCGGCAGTCCCCTGCTGTGAAATGATCATTTTCTGCTTCCTGCCTGTGGATGGTTTCATGTTTTCATCAAGTTCTGAAGAAAAAGAATGGGAAAATATCATGGCTTTTATCCCCCCCTGCGTGCTACAGAAATTGCCTTTTTATGAAAGTCCTTGTGGTTTCTTGAGTATTTCACAAACTCTCAGAGCTGGGAGATCCCTTCAATATAGAGCTTTATATTCCCAAACTTCTCTCTCTTTGAAAACTCCAGGAAAACTGGGTTGGAGTGTTGGGAGTGAGCAGGACAACTGAGAAAATTTAGATGGGAAGGTACTTTTTGCAGAAGATGGTTGAGATGACACACATGACTTCAGCTCCCGCGAGGCTGTTACAAGGAGGCAGTGCTGCTGTTCCCTCTGGCACCCAGGGAACAGCGGGTGTCATGCAAAAAGGGCCACAGGCTTTGGGAGCAAACACACCAGGTTGCAAACCCTATCTGTGAAAGCTGAATGACCTTGGGCAACTGCCAGGACCTCTCTGAGCCCAGTTCCTCATCCGTGAAATGTTATAGTGATCCCTACCATGTAGGGGTGTTATGAGGATTAAATGAGAGGCTGTTTATGAAGCTCCCAGCGTGGTGCCTGGCACACAGCATGCTCTCAGCGCAGGACAATTTGCCACTAACCCACCCCATTTCTCTTTAAGTCATTTTAGGACAAAAAAATAAATCACATGAGATTAAGATCTCTCTCCCCTCTCTCTCTCTTTTTTTTTTTTTTTTACCCCCCGCCCCGATTTGGTAAATGCTGAATGTATAAATAGTTTCAAAAAAGGCTTGGACAAATTCCTGCGTAATTGCACCATGGAGTTATTAAAGGTAAAACACCTGCTCTAAGATACTTAGCAAACTTCTGCTTGCACGTCCCTGGGCTTCAGGTTGAACTTGTTTGCCTGGAATTGGCATGGTTGTCACGGGGAGAAGCAGGCCTAGGGTGTATGGTCTGCCCAGCCAAGGCCTTTATCATTATGAAGAGTTAATTGAAGGATTAATATGTGTTTTCATGAAAGATTCCTTTCCTTGTTCAAAATCGAGTTCTCCATAAGGAATAATTGCAACATTCAAGAACAAAGCGTACACATCTACACACATACATGTCCACACATATATCTTATTATATATTTTATTTTATATATCTTATGAGATTTATTTTATTTTATTTTATTTTGAGGCCAGGTCTCACCCTGTTGCTCAGGCTGGAGTGCAGTGGCATGATCATTGCTCATTGCAACCTTGACTTCCCAGGCTCAAACAATCCTCTTGCCTCAGCCTCCAGCTAATTAAAAAAAAAATTTTTTTTTTAAGAGAAAGAGTCTTGCTGTGATGTCCAGGCTGGCCTCAAACTCCTAGGCTAAAGCAATCCTCCCACCTTGGCCTCATGAAGTGCTGGGATTACACACATAAGCCACTGCGCCTGGACTATGAAATATATTTTAAATCCTTAAGTAAGATTTTACTCCTAGGTACAAATATGTGTCTTTCTCACTGTTTCTTAACAGTTTATCTTCAGTCTCTCCCTCAAAATCGCAAAACTAAGATTGTTCAGCAACTACAAACAAAGCAACAAGAAAAAGCACTCTAGCAAATACTTGCAAGGAACAGAATTAGACCACATAAGGATATATTTTTGCAGAATTGTCTTTACTGAACTGATGCCATTTTAAAACAGTACTACGAATGTTGCTCCTTTGAAGGCATTGTTCATAAATTCAATCTTTTGTCTCTAAATGAAGTCCCATTTGGTACATTTATTTCAAAGTGGAGAGTAAGGACAAGGACATATTTGGCCAACATTAAGAAAATTTTCTGAAAAGGGTTTTGCAACTTACTTTTTAATTAATTAATTTTATTTTTATTCCTTTTCCCAGGCCTCTAGAAAGTTCCAAGTGAGATTTTATTTCTCATATCAGAGCATTCATTTTTTTTTAAAGCTGATTCCATTTTCCTCTGAATTATTTTTATTTTTTATTTTTTATTATACTTTAAGTTCTAGGGCACATGTGCACAACGTGCAGTTTTGATACATAGGTAAACATGTGCCATGATGGTTTGCTGCACCCATTAACTCATCATTTACATTAGGTATTTCTCCTAATGCTATCCCTCCCCGAGCCCCCTACCCTTCTACAGGCCCCAGTGTGTGATGTTCCCCGCCCTGTGTCCAAGTGTTCTCATTGTTCAATTCCCACCTATGAGTGAAAACATGTGGTGTTTGGTTTTCTGTCCTTGTGATAGTTTGCTGAGAATGATGGTTTCCAGCTTCATCCATTTCCCTGCAAAGGACATGAACTCATCCTTTCTTATGGCTGCATAGTATTCCATGGTGTATAAGTGCCACATTTTTTTAATCCAGTCTATCATTGATGGACATGTGGGTTGGTTCCAAGTCTTTGCTATTGTGAATAGTGCCACAATAAACATACGTGTGTATGTGTCTTTATGGCAGCATGATTTATAATCCTTTGGGTATATACCCAGTAATGGGATCACTGGGTCAAATGGTATTTCTAGTTCTAGATCCTTGAGGGATCACCACACTGTCTTCCACAGTGGTTGAACTAGTTTACACTCCCACCAACAGTGTAAAAGCGTTCCTATTTCTCCACATCCTCTCCAGCACTTTTCCCTGACTTTTCCCTGAACAACAACAGCACCGTTGTTCCCTGACTTTTTCATGATCGCCATTCTAACTGGCATGAGATGGTATCTCATTGTGGTTTTTATTTGTATTTCTCTAATGACCAGTGATGATGAGCATTTTTTCATGTGTCTGTTGGCTGCATAGATGTCTTCTTTTGAGAACTGTCTGCTCATATCCTTTGCCCACTTTTTGATGGGGTTATTTGAAGTGTGATGTGGTGCTGAGAAGACATATATTCTGTTGATTTGGGGTGGAGAGTTCTGTAGATGTCTATTGGGTCTGCTTGGTGCAGAGCTGAGTTCAAGTCCTGGATATCCTTGTTAACCTTCTGTCTCGCTGATCTGTCTAATATTGACAGCGGGGTGTTGAAGTCTCCCATTATTATTGTGTGGGAGTCTAATTCTTTTTGTAAGTCTCTATGGACTTGTTTTATGAATCTGTATTGGGTGCATATGTATTTAGGATAGTTAGTTCTTGTTGAATTGATCCCTTTACCATTATGTAGTGGCCTCCTTTCTCTCTTTTGATCTTTGTTGGTTTAAAGTCTGTTTTATCAGAGACTAGGATTGCAACCCCTGCTTTTTTTCACTTTCCATTTGCTTGGTAGATCTTCCTCCATCCCTTTATTTTGAGCCTATGTGTGTCTCTGCACATGAGATGGGTCTCCTGAATACAGCACACTGATGGGTCTTGACTCTTTATCCAATTTGCCAGTCTGTGTCTTTTAATTGGGGTATTTAGCCCATTTACATTTAAGGTTAATATTGTTATGTGTGAATTTGATCCTGTCATGATGTTAGCTGGTTATTTTGCCCGTTAATTGATGCAGTTTCTTCCTAGCATTGATGGTCTTTACAATTTGGCATGTTTTTGCAGTGGCTAGTACTGGTTGCTTCTTTCCATGTTTAGTGCTTCCTTCAGGAGCTCTTTTAAGGCAGGCCTGGTGGTGACAAAATCTCTCAGCATTTGCTTGTCTGTAAAGGATTTTATTTCTCCTTCACTGATGAAGCTGGATGTGAAATTCTGGATTGAAATTTTTTTCTTTAAGAATGTTGAATATTGGCCCCCATTCTCTTCTGGCCTGTAAGGTTTCTGCCTAGAGGTCTACTGTTAGTCTGACAGGCTTCTCTTTGTGGGTAACTTGATCTTTCTCTCTGGCTGCCCTTAACATTTTTTCCTTCACTTCGACCTTGGTGAATCTGACAATTATGTGTCTTGGGGTGGCTCTTCTCAAGGAGTATCTTTGTGGTGTTTTCTGTATTTCCTGAATACTGCTGCTTCAGCTCCTCTCTGGGGCTGCTGGGGAGCTCGGGATGAATTTTCTGCCACATTTTAGGTCATCCCAATTCCATGCTGAAGGGCAGAGAGGGTAAATTCACTGGAGCCTGGCTCCTTCCCCTTGCTGTTTGGTCTCAGGGTTTCCTTGGGGTCTGCCTGACAACTGCCATCGTTAAGAATCATGAGAAAACATGGGTGTCTCTGAGTCCCTTGGGCAGGGCCCTTGAGGCATTTCCCTTCTGTTTCATCTTTTTATTCTTTTTATCTTCCTCTCATTCTCAGTCTTTTCTTCCCCCTCCTATTTTCTGTCTTCAGAATCGCTTTGCCTATTTCATTTCCTCACTCCTTTCTCTCTCTCTTTTTCTTTCCTTCTCTTTTATTTCTCAATATTTCTTTTTTTCTTTTCTCTGGCCATTTTGCTAACTCTTTTGTTCCTTGTCTCCTGTCTCTCTGTTCTCATGTCTTCACTTTTGTCTTCCTTGTCTTTTTCTTCTCGCTTCTCCTACCCCTTCTTTCTCCTGCTCTATTTCATTTCCATGTCTGTCTTTCTTTTCTCTCTCCTTCTGTTCTCCTCTTTACCCTGCCTGTCTCCTCTTCCCTCCTCCCCATTTCCTCCCTCCCTCCTTCTCTCTCTCACACACACACACACTTTCTTCAGAACATGGCAGTAGATCAGGAACTAGACACATTGTGACTTTGGTATTTATTGACGGTACAGTGTCCTTACAACCTGACAGACCAAAAAGACAAAAAAAAAAAAAAAAGAACTCATCAAGTCTTGCAAGCACTTTGATGCTGAAAGCCCCATGTTTGACACAGGCGTGAGCCACCTTGAGGCTCTTATATTGATTAGCTCAAAGGGGAATTGCTTCCTCTCCCAAATCTGTCAGCGTTTTCGACATTTCTGAAAACGATAGGAGACTGGGAACAAAAACCTCCTCTCTAGGCTCCCTGACATCCTGCGTTAAGCAAAGGTACATGCCCAGTTGGATTTTCTGGCAGCCAAGACTGCTGTGGCATGGCTGAAGGTCACATGTTTTGGCTATTTCAAAAGATGTTGTGGCCTGATGGGAAGGTGAGGAGCTCTACATTGGGAATGTGTCCAAGGCTGGAGACACCAGCAGCCAGTGACAGGGTAGGTCTGCTCAGCTGCTCAAGGGCCTGCCCTTGGCAACAGTCCCCAATCCCCCACACCCCGTCCTCCTCACATGCAGGGCTGGTTACCCTCCAGACATCATCCCCCTTATGAATCTGACTCCCCAGGTGTGGGGGAGCAGGTAGGAGTGGGGTGAGATTGATAGACAGGCCTGGATATGCCACTTGGGCTCATTGATGCCTTTCTTTATGCAGCAAGCATTTATTAAGCACCCATTGTATACAAGGTATTGAGCAGATAGCAGTGAATACTGACAGAGACCTGACCTTCAAGGACCTTAAGTATAGCTGGGGAGATAGACAAATACAAGAGGGCAAGAAGGATCTAAACAAGTATATCTGGACATGCACTTACCTATGAGCCAGCAATTCCACTTCAAAGTACACACCCAACGTCACCAAATATTTATAGCAGCAGTATTTGTAATAGCCATCCACTGCCCATCAGTAGTAGAATGGATACATAAATTGTGGTCTGTTCACATGATGGAATACCACACAGTAATAAAATGAATGATCTACAACTACACATAAGAGTTTGGATGAATCTCAACACACAATTGTTTTAGTCCATTCTCACACTGCTATAAAGAACTACCTAAGACTGGGTAATTTATGAAGAAAAGAGGTTTAATTGACTCACAGTTCTGCAGGCTTAACAGGAAGGATGACTGGGAGGCCTCAGGAAACTTACAATCATGGCGGAAGGTGAAAGGGAAGCAAGCACTTCCTTCACATGGCGGCAGAAGAGAGAGAGAGAGCAAGTGAAGGGGGAAGTGGCATACACTTTCAGACAACCAGATCCCGTGAGAACTCACTCACTATCATGAGAACAGCAAAGGGGAAGTCCACCCCATGATTTAATCACCTCCCAGCAGGGCCCTCCCCCAACACGTGGGGATTACAATTTGAGATGAGGTTTGAGTGGCGACACAGAGCCAAACCATATCAACAATGTTGAGTAAATGAAGTGAGATGCAAAAAAGAACATATTGTATGTTTCTATTTTACAAAAACCAAGAATAGGCAAATCTAATGTGTGGGGTCAATGGGTAGGATAACAATTATATTGAGGGGGTTGAGTGAAATGGGGTGCAAAGGTGGCTTCTAGGGTACTGATAGCATTATATTTCTTAGTCTGGGTGCTAGGTACCCAGGTGTGTTGACTTAAATGAGGATTCTTTGAGCTGTAAATCATGCTGCACCTTAGGACGTGTACCTCTTTAATGATTTTGCAAGTGATGTTTCAATGTAAATATTTCACTGAAGCAATAATAGATCATGGAGGACGTTCAGCAGCATGGTTGACTGAACTGGGGTAGTATTTCCTCTCTCCCAATACAAATGCATAGAATTGTGACGACAATATAATAAAATAATAAACACAATTATAAAAATTTTCCTAGCGTGACAAAAGAAGGAATATCCCCGGGATTCAGAAACAAAGACAGAAGACAGAGGTCCAAGTCAGGGCCGTGTGAGAAGCTGACATTAAGAGTAGCAGGCTGGGCCGGGCGCGGTGGCTCAAGCCTGTAATCCCAGCACTTTGGGAGGCTGAGACGGGAGGATCACGAGGTCAGAGATCGAAATCATCCTGGCTAACACGGTGAAACCCCGTCTCTACTAAAAAATACGAAAAACTAGCCGGGCGAGGTGGCGGGGTACCTGTAGTCCCAGCTATTCAGGAGGCTGAGGCAGGAGAATGGCATAAACCCGGGAGGTGGAGCTTGCAGTGAGCCGAGATGGCGCCACTGCACTCCAGGCTGGGTGACAGAGTGAGACTCCATCTCAAAAAAAAAAAAAAAAAAAAAGAGTAGCAGGCTGGTGTTAGGACCTCAGACCCCAGCCTCAGGGCCAGAGCAGACACAAATCCTGAGGCTGGAATTTGGGGTCCTAGCACCATGGGCAACCAGAGATGCCACAAAGTAAAGGGCTCAGAAACAAACCTTCCTCCTCCACTTCACTCTGTAAAGTGCTCCTGGATCACATAGACTAAAAAAATTCAACCCTACCTCCATCACAGAGCAGCAGGTAGAAACAATATGGGGCTTTGCGAATGGCAGGTTGCAGTCAGCCAAGATTGAGCCACTGCAGTCCAACCTGGGCGACGGAGCAAGATTCCGTCTCAAAAAAAAAAAAAAAAAAAAAAACAGGGCAAAGATCATATAAAGAAAAGAAAATCTCCTAAACAACTCAAAACCTTATCCTGCCCCATGTATGGATATAGAGTACAGATGCCCTCTTCCTCTGTAGTGTGGGAACCACAAATAAGATGGTAACATAGGAACTGGCCCAGGACAATAGAATTCTCTTGAACTGCAAAATAGGAAGCCAGAAAGCCCTCATTGTGGATTGTACTGTAACTCAGGGTACACTAGAATCCCACAGACAGTCAGTTCTGCTGAGGACGAGCTCACAAGCAGAATTAGAGAGAAGCATAGGAAATAAATCAGTCAGGGGAGGGCCAGCAGCAGGAGCTATTAGTGGAAAATTAGTACCTGGAAAACTCAAACATATAGAGTAGTCTGAAGGAGATTTTTAAAAAGTGATATTTAAGAGGATTAAAAAGATTTAAAAAGTACAAGAAAATGTAATAAAAAAGAGGATGCTATAAAAGGCAGGTTTGAGGCTGAGTGCAGTGGCTCATGCCGGTAATCCCAGCACTTTGGGAGGCCAAGGTGGGTGGATCACCTGAGGTCAGGAGTTTAAGACCAGCTTGGCCAACATGGGTGAAACCTGTCTCTACTAAAAATACAAAAAAGTTAGCCAGGTGTGGTGGCGTGTGGCTGTAATCCCAGCTACTCAGGAGGCTGAGGCAGGAGAATCGCTTGACCCTGGGAGGTGGAGGTTGCAGTGAGCTGAGATCGTGCCACTGTACTCCAGCCTGGGTGGCAGAGTAAGATTCTGTGTCCAAAAAAAAAAAAAAAAAAAGAGTAGATTTGAAAAAGAAACAAGGAGTATTTGAGTATTTATTATTCTAAATTATCTATCTATCTACTTATGTCTTTATCTAATTTATCTATCTACTCACAGCCATTATAATCTCAATGGATAGGACCAAAGGCAAGTTATACAAGGGAAGAGAGAAATTATGAATAGGAAGATATGCTTGAAGAAACTCTCCTGGGTACAGCAGGGAGAAATAAACACATGGGACATATGGAAAGGCAACTGAGACACATGGATGACAGAATGAGTGAATCCAACATAAGTGTGATAGGGCTTCCGAAAGAACAGAACAATGGTGATGGGAGAGAGCATGAATCAAAGAGATAAAGACAAAATTGAGGAAAGATGTGTTTTCGGATTGATGGATCACAAAGTCCTTCTTCTCAATAGAGAAATGAATCAATAAATAAATAACAAACTATCTGACCAAGGCACATCCTGGTAATTGCAGAACACCAAAGACAGAGAGAAAAATCTGAAAAACTATTAGACATAAAAGACAAGTGGCCTTCAAAAGAACAAGTATCAGACTGACAGTGGACTTCTATTTAGCATGAGTACATGCTGGGAGGCCACATATAACATTTTCAAAGTGTTGAGGGAAGAGATTGTCAGGTTAAACTTTTCTTTCTTTTCTTTCACACAACTAAACCATTATAAAAGGGTAGAGGTTAAATATAGACACTCTAAAACAAAACGAAGAGAGCTTACTTCTCAGAGACACTCACTAAAAGAATTACCAAAGGATTTAAGTAGAAATTGGAATGTAGGGAGAAGAAATAGAATGGAAGAAGCAACACTGAGCGAAGAAATTAGTAAGATGTTAAAGAAATCCAAACCAGCACAGAGAATATAGATATAATAATGTCTATGGTTTAGGATAATTCAAAAAAATGAAACTAAAATATCAGTTATGAAAGAAGGGGAGAGTTAGGAGTTCTAGAGTTCTTATATTGCCTGACAGGAAGATAATAACAATGATAAATCTTAGCATTTAAGACAAGTTTGCATGTTAAAAATGTATGAGGCACTGGAAGAATAAACTAGAACAAATAACTTCTAAATCAGTAGAGTTAAATAAAAGAGAGAAGGGAAAGGATGTAAGGAAAATATCACACAATAGAAAGTGAGTAGGGAGGATCAGAAACAGGCTAAAACATATCAAAAGTCATTCGGAAAATACATTTATTTAGATTAAATAAGGGCAAAGTTTTTTTTGAAATCCGCATTTATTATCATTATTATTTTGAAGACAGGGTCTCACTCTGTCGCCCAGGTTGGAATACAGAGGTATGATCTTGCCTCACTGCAACCTTTGTCTCCCAGGCTCAAGCCATCCTCCCACCTCAGCCTCCCGAGTAGCTGGGACTACAGATGCGTACCACCATGCCTGGTTAATATTTGTATTTTTCATGGAGACGAGGTCTCACTTTGTTGCTCAGGCTGGTCTCAAACTCCTGAGCGCAAGTGATCCACCCACCTCAGCCTCCCTAAGTTCTGGGATGACAGGTGTGAGTCACTGTGCCTGGCCACATATATATTATTTGCAAGTGACCCACCTAAGACTAAGGAAAACCAATTATTGAAAGTAAAGAGTGTAAAAGGACAAACCAGGTAAATATTAAACTAAAAGACATACTGTAGCGATATCAGACAAAGTAGGGAGATTATTAGGGAAAGGCTGATTACGTAAAGTTGGAAGGCAAAAATGTCCCAGCAAGACAATTCTGAACCTATATGTTCCCTATTACGAAGCCCCAAAATATATATTAAAAAATTGACAGAAGACATAGGCAAATTCATAATTGTAATGAGAAATGTTTAGCATAGCTCTCCAAAAATGATAGACCAACAAAAAGTTAATATGGACATCGGAAATTTGAATAATGAAACTTGTGAATAATGAAACTCTATAAACTGGTGTTTATAGATGTGTGCCTGAAGTGACTAGAGAATGCAAAACACTTTCAACTGCATATAGAATATTTACCAATTACCGGACTACAGGGCTAGTCTCAGTATATTTCAAATAATCCACATTTTGTTCATGACTATAATGGAAAAAAAGAAAAAAAGACAAGTTTTTCCTTATCATATGTTTAGATAGTAAAACAATTCAATTATTAAAGAAGACATTATAATGGAATTAACCACAAATATTTAGTCTTGAATGATGATTAAAAACAGAGAAAAAAATTATGGATTTCTGGCTTCTAATCCAGCATGTCAGGAGCTTAAAAATTGCTGCTCTGTCCTAACAACAAGTAAAAGAATGAAAACAAGGAAATAACAATACTTGTTAAACAGGTCGGGGAAATGAGATCGCAGAGCAAACCACTGCCCTCAAAATTGGAGAGATGAACAGGTGGATACAGAGAATCACAATTTAGCAGAGCAGAAATCCGTTAGCAGAAACCTCAGTGGGAACCGATGCCAGAGATGGAAAACCTGAACTGGAATTGACAAATTTCTGGATACTTGGTGTGGACAAGTCTGAGAGTTAAAAACTCCAGGGGGATCCAGTTATAGGGAGCTACCACACTTTTGTAAGTTTTACCTCTAGGAAATTTGCCAGGTTCTCATAGTAAATTCATAGTAAATATAGGAAAAAATATTCCCATGTTTCCATCAGAGTATGTGGAAAAGGACCCATTTTGCCATTTTGATATGTGCCAGGGCATTCTGTTCTTAGCAATCCTGTCCTCAGAAGAACCGAGCCAATCTGGGGAAAGGAAAATATGCAATTCAAGCTGGCTCTAGCCTTCTATGTGGGGAAAGGGAAATACCCAAATCCACCCTACCTCTAGGCATTCTGTCCCACCTAAGAGGGGAAAATAACTTAGCAGCACTAGTGAAATTCATACCAAAAGACTGAGACCTAATCACAGGATGATAGAACACTTATTCCCCCCACACACCTTACCATCACATAACTAAAGGGCTATTTATCACAGTTCCTTTTACCCAGTACATTATGTTCACCATTTAACAAAAAATTACAAGGCATACTAAAAGTTTAAAAAAGCACAGTTTGAGGAGATTAAACAAGCGTCAGAACCAGATGATATATGGCAAGAATGTTGAGATGATCAGAACGGAATTAAAAAAAAACTATAATCGATATTAAGCCCTTAAAATATTCTAAGGGCTTTAATGAAAAAAGTAGACAACATTCAAAAAGAGACAGACAAAGTAAGCAGTGAGATGGGAATTCTAAGAAGTAATAAAAAAAACTCTAGAGATAAAAAACACTCTAACAGAAATAAGAATGCCTTTGATGGACTCATTAGTAGACCAGACATGACTGAATAAAGAATATCTGAGCTTGAGGATATGACACCAGAAACTTTCTTTTTTAAATTATTATACTTTAAGTTCTAGGGTACATGTGCACAACGTGCAGGTTTGTTACATAGGTATACATGTGCCATGGTGGTTTGTTGCACCCATTAACTCATCATTTACAAGAGGTATTTCTCCTAATGCTACCCCTCCCACTGCCCCCAGCCCCATGACAGGCCCCCGTGTGTGATGTTCCCTGCCCTGTGACACCAGAAACTTCCAAAGCTGAAAAGCAAAGAGAATAAAGACTTAAAAAAAAAACAAAAACAAAAACAAACAAACAAACCATAGCGGAATGTCCAAGAACTATGAGACAGTTACAAAAGGTGTAAATAACATATGCATAATGACAATACCAGAAGAAGAAAAGAGAAGAGAACAGAAGCAATATTTGAGCAACAATGGAGAATCTTCCCAAATTAACGTCAGACATCAAAACATAAATCCAGGAAGGTCAGAGAGCACCAAGAAGGTCAAAATGCCCAAAAAACTCAACACCTCAACATATATTCAAACTTCTGAAAGTCAAAAATTAGAAAAATTATTGAAGAAACCAGAGGGAAGAAACACCTTACTTACAGAGCAGCAGAGTAAGAATTACATCCAATGTCTCCCCAGGAACCATACAAACTGGAAGAGAGTAGAGTGAAAGTGATAACAGAAAAAAATCCCACTACTAGAATTCCATACGCTGCAAAATTATCCTTTAAAAGTGAGAGATAAATACTTTCTCAAACAAAACTTGAGAAATTTTGGTGTCAGTAGACCTGCCTTGCAAGAAATGTTGAAAGAAGTTCTTCAGAGAGGGAAAATGGTATGTAGCAGAAGCTCAGCTCTACATAAAGAGCATCGGAGAATAAACAATTGAAATTAAAATAAAAACTTCTATTTTTCTTATTTTAAATTGCATTAACAGACAAGAATTTGTTAAAATAATAACAGCAACAATGTATTTTATTACACACACACAAGGCACACACACACACTTATGCATAAGTGAAACTAATGACTTCAATGCTACAGGGTCAGGAGGGAGGAATTTGAAATATTTTGTCATTACAAGATAGTTGCACTAACAGTGAAGAGGTATAGTGTTATTGAAAAGTAGACTTGGATTCATTGTGAATGTATGTTGCAAACTCTTAAAAAATAAGTGTAATTGATATGCTAAGAATGGAGAGAAACTGAAATTGTATAAAGTGCTCAATTAAAGCCTCAAAAGTCAGAAAAAGCGTAGAAGACAAAAATAGAGACAAAAAACGAAGGACAACAAATAGAAAATAGTAACAAATATAATAGATGTTAATTCAATTTTATCAATAATTACTTTAAATGTCAATGGTCTAAATATACCAATTAAAAGACAAAGATTATCAGAGTGGATCACAAAACAAGACTCAACTATATGCTGTCCAAAAGAAACCCATTTTAAATATAAAGACATATAGGATAAAGTGAAAAGAGTAGAGAAAGATAGCTCATGCTAACACCAATCAAAAAAAAGCTGGAGTCGCTATATAATAATTTCAGACAGAGAAGACTTCAAAGCAATGAAAGTATAATGATATAACAATAAAGAGGTCAATACTCAAAGAAAATATAATAATTGTTAATGTAGAGGTACCTAACAACAGAGTGTTGGACTACATGAGTCGCAAACCAATAGAGCCTCAAGGAGATGTAGATAAATCCACCATTGTAACCAGAGACTTTAACACCCCGCTATTAGAAATGAACAGTTCCAGAAGGCAGAAAATCAGCAAGAACATAGTTGAACTTGAACTCAACAGCACCATCATTCAAGAGGATATAATTGACATCTATAGACTATTTTATCTGGCAATAGCACAATACACATTCTTCTCAAACTCATATGTAACATTCACCAAGATAGACCACATTCTGGGCTATAAAATATGCCTTAACAAATTTAAACAGTAGAAATCATACAATGTCTGCTCTCAGAGCACAATTAGGAATAAATAACAGAAAGATAGCTGCAAAATCCCCAAATACCTGAAGATTAAACAACGTACTTCTAAAATAGCATTGGATCACAGAATAAATCTTAAGAGAAGTTAAGAAATATTTTGAAATAAATGAAAATGAAAATACATCTTGTCGAAATTTGTGGGATGCAGTGAAAGCAATGCTTAGAGGGAAATTTATACCACTGATCCATGTTTTAAAAATAAGATTGAAAATCAATAATCTAAATTTCTACTTTTGGAAACTAGAAAAAAGGAGAAAATCTAATCTAAAGCAAACAGAAGAAAAGAAATAATAAAAACTGGAGCTGAAAGTAATAAAATTGAAAGCAGGAAATCAATTGAGAAAATCAATGAAACAGAAAGCTGGTTCTTTGAAAAGATTAATAAAATTGATAAGTCTCCACCTGGCCTAAAAAAAAGAAAGAAGACACAAATTACTAATATTAGAAATGAAGGAAAGAACATCATTATACATTTCATGGACATGGAAATGATAACAAAGAAATATTATGAACAAGTCTATGCCCACAGATTTGATAATCTAGATGAAAGAGACCAATACCTTGAAAGACACAATCTTTCAAAACTCACACAAGAGGAAGTAGACTATCTGAATAGGCCCATATCTATTAAAGAAATTAGATAAATAAGTAATTACCTTCCAAAACAGAAAGCACTAGGCCCGGATACATTTATTGGTGAATTCTAACAAACGTTTAAGGATGAAATTATGCCAATTCTCTACAATCTCTTTTACAAGGTAGAAGCAGAGTAAATACTTCTTAACTCACTCTATAAGGCCAGTATTACCCTAAAACCAAAACCAGAAAAAGTATTACAAGAAAACTATAAACCAATATCTCTCATGAATGTAGATGTAAAAATTCTCAACAAAATATTAGAAAATTGAATTCAACAACATATAAAAATTATATACCACAGCTAAGTGAGATTTATTCTATATATGTGGCACTGGTTTAACATTCAAAAATCAATTAGTGTAATCCATTACATCAACAGGGTGAAGAAAAAAATTACATTATCAATAGATGCAGAAAATGCATTTGACAGAGTTCAACACCCATTCATAATAAAATCGCTCAGTAAACTAGGAAAAGAGGGGAACTTCCTTAATTTGATAAAGAACACCTACAAAAAACCTCCAGCTAACCTCACGATTAATAATAAGAAACTCAAAGCTTTCCTACTAGGATCAGGAACAAGGCAAGGATAGCCCCTCATAACACTCCTTTTCAATATACATCCTGGCTAACGCAGTAAGACTAGAAAGTAAAATAAAAGGCATACAGATTGGGAAGAAAGAAATAAAACTGTCTTTCTTCATAGATGACATGACTTGTCTATGTACAAAATGTGAAAGAATCAACGAAAGAATGCCTGGAACTAATTATAGCAAGGTTACAAGATACAAGGTTAATGTACAAAAGTCAGTCACTTTTCTAAATGCCAGCAATGAACAAATGAAATTTAAAATAAAAAACATATTATTTCCATTTAAAATAAAACATTTAGGTATAAATCTAAAAAATGTACAAAATCTATATGAGGAAAACCACAAAACTCTGATGAAAGATATTAAATAATAACGTAATAAATGGGAAGACATTCCAAGTTTATGGATAGGAAGACCCAATATTGTCAAGATGTCAGTTCTTCCCAAGTTGCTCAATCAAGATTCAGTGTAATACCCAATCAAATCCCAGACAGTTATTTTGTGGATACTGAAAAACTGATTATGAAGTTTATATAAACTGGTGAGCACAGTGGCTCACACCTGTAATTCCAGCACTTTGGGAGGCTGAGATGGGAAAATGCTTGAGGCCAGGAGTTTGAGACCAGCTCAGGAACAACATAGCAAGAACTTGTCTCTACAAAAAGAAAAACAAAAGACAACAACAAAACCAAAATGTATATGGAGAGGCAAAAGACCCAGAATAGCCAACTCAATACTGAAGGTGAACAAACAGAACTGACACTATCTGACTTTTAAGACTTACTGTTAAGCTACAGTGATCAAGGCAGTATGGTATTGGTGAAAGAAAAAAACTAGATCAATGGAAGCGAACAGAGAGCCCAGAAGTAGACTCATGGAAATATAGTTAGCTGATCTTTACAAAATGAGCAAAGGCATTGCAATGGAGCAAATATACTCTTTTCAATAAATGGTGTTGGAACAACAAGATATCCACATGCAAAAAAAAAAAAAAAAAAAATCAATCTACATGCACATCTTTTACCCTTCACTCAAGATAGATCACAGACCTAAATATAAAACACGAAACTATAAAACTCCTAGAGATAACACAGGAGAAAATCTAGATGACCTTGGGTTTGGTGATGACTTTTTAAGTACAACACCAAGGGCACAATCCATGAAAGAAATAATTGATAAGCTGCATTTCATTAAAACTAAAATTTTCTGCCTGCAAGAAACAATGTTAAGAGAGCTTGGAGAAAATATTTGCAAGAGGCATAGGTGATAAAGGATTGTCATCCAAAATATACACAGGACTCTTAAAACTTGACAATAAGACAACAAACAATCCTATTAAAAAGTGGCCTGAAGACCTTTACAGACACCTCATCAAAGAAGGTATAGATGGGAAATAAGCTACGAAAAGATGTTCCGCATAGTATGTCATCAGGGAAATGCAAATTAAAACAACAATGAAATACTACTACAGACCTATTAGAATGACTCAAATCCAAAACACTGACAATACCAAATGCTGGTGAGGATATATGGAGCAACAGGAACTCTCACTCATTGCTGATGGAAAGGCAAATGGTACAGCCACTTTGGAAGACAGTTTGGCTGTTTCTCACAAAACAAAACATACTTTTATCATACAATCCACCAATTGAACTCCTTGGCATTTACCTGAGGGAGTAGAAACTTTTCACACAAAACTTGTACATGGATATTTATAGAAGCTTTATTCAGAATTGGCAAAATGTGAAAGCAGCTGAGATGTCCTTCAGTAGGTGAATGAGTAAACGGTGGTACATTCAGACAATGAAATATTATTCAGCGCTGAAAAGAAATGAGCTATTAAGCCATAAGAAGACATGAAGGAAACTTGAATGCATATTACAAAATGAAAGAAGCCAATCTGAAAAGCCTACATACTGTATGTTTCTGAATATATGACAGTCTGTAAGAGGCAAACCTGTAGAGATAGTTAAAAATATTAGTGGTTTCTATGGGGTAGGCTCAGGGAGGGATGAATAGGTGGAGCACAGAAGATTTTTTAGGGCAGTGAAACCATTGTGTATAATACTACAGGTGGGGGTACATGTCATTATACATTTGTACAAATCCATAGAATGTCCAACACCAAGAGAGCACCCTAATGTAAACTATGGACATTGGATGATAATGATGTGTCAATGTAGGTTCATTTATTATAGCAAATGTACCACTGTGGTGGGGATTTCAACAGTGAGGGAGGTTGTGCACGTGTGGGGGACAAGGGACATATGGGAGCTCTCTGTTTGTTCCATTCAATTTTGTTGTGATCCTAAAACACAATAAAGTTTATTAATTAAAAAAAATTACGCAAAGCAGCTATAGATGCACTTGGTGGCAGATATACAGACCTAAAATGAATCTATTTCAAAAGGAGGATGAGTGACAAGTAATGAGCAATAAATTTGACTTGAGAAATTAGGGAAAGGAATAGTAGGGCCAACACTTCAATGCTTTCTATTATACTCAGAGTAAAATTCAAACTCCTACCATGGTCTATGAGTTCTGCATGGTCTGGACTTTGCTCACTACTTCAACCTTGACCCCAACTCCTCTCACTGCCCCCAGCAGAGGCATACAAATGTGCATTTGTGTACACACACACACACACATACACACACACACACAGTCTAACTATGCCAGGCTTCTTCTGACATCTCACACATCAACCTCTGCCCTGTCTCAGGACATTTGCGCTTGCTGCTGCAGCTTCTCGGAACCCCCACTTTTCTCTCTCTCAAACCCCCATACGCATCTCTTCAAATGGCTGGACACTTGACATTTGTCAGGCCTTGGAGAGCCTTCCTGGGCCACGCTGTGGCCCTTCTCTCTTTGTTTCCAACATATCACTTATCATGGGAAACTATTTTATTTGCATACTTGTTTCTTTTCTTTCCTCCCCATTAGACCCTCAGCTCCATGGGGACAGGGCCCGGGCTCTTGCTTATGGCAAACTGGAATGATTGGACATCTTAGTTGTTACAGTGTGTGCATTTTGATGTGAAAGTGTTCACATTAAATTTCAATGACCTGGTCTAAGAAAATAACCACTATCCTTAAATAGAGCTTACATTTAATCCCCATATAGATGATCTTATTTAAATTATTTCATAGGATAACCTGCAAACTGTGCCATCGTTCATACTCTGTTGGGTCTACAAACCCAGGAGCAGGGACCCACATCTTTTCCTAGATGCCTGGTTCTACAGTAGCTTTGCTGCTGGCCTGGCCGGAATCTGGGCCCCAAATGCTGAACTCTGGATTAGGTAGCGCTTGCGTAACTTTCTCATTTTGTAAAACGTGTGTAGGCCAAGAAATCACAACAAGAGAAGGACAAAAGACTGGAAAAATTGCTTTATTAACTGAGCTAAAAGGCCCAGTAGGTGATAGCTTTGCTACCTATCAGGTAATTAGCCGCCCTGGAAGCCTGCTTTGTCTAAGGCCTCAGAAAAGAGAAGCCCTCCTTTGTCGCAGGTAAGCAGCCCATTTTCCAATCAGTGGCTCTAACTGCCAGATCGCTGGCTTGCACACCTGCTAGGGCTAGACTTGCTCTGTTGGGGAGGTAAGTGTAGACACAGAATCTCCTGGGACCTAGTTACCTGGGTCAGTGGGAACTGAGTGGATGTCCTGGTGCTCAGAAGTGTCTGCAGACAGGATGGAGAGCATGGGGGATTCAGCTCTAGGAGAGGATGCCACTTCGTGTTTAGAGCTGTCCATGGCTCCCAGCATCCTTCTGAAATAAACAGACCAGCACTTTTCCAGTGCGAGTGTGCTTTCCCAGGGGATCTTGGTAAAAAGCAGATCCTGATGCAGTAGGCCTGGGGGGAGCCACAATTCTACATCTTCAGCCAGCATCCAGATGACAGAAAGGCTGCTGGTCTGTGGACCACACTTTAAGGAGCAGGACATGGAGCTCCAGGACTGACTTTGGGAGAAGGGGAAGTGCAGGATTTGTCTGGCACCCCTGAAGTTTCCACTCCCACATCCTGGTTTATGCTAGGTGGTCCTTCAGTGCTCTTGTGACCTCTGTGAAGCCCATTGCAGTGTGGACCACACAATGTTGTAAATGCTTATTTACCTTCAAGGCCTGGGCACCTCCTGTGAGGCCACTCCTGACAGCAATGCCCACCCTGGGGCTTGCAAAGGGCACACATTGTGATTGTTCACCAAACTGAACTGGATTATGTGTACCTAGTTCTGCTGCCATAACCACATGTCACTTCACTACTCAAAGTTGCACTTTTCTCATCAGCCAAGAGGGCACAGTGAGAGGCAACCTACATCAACCACTCACCAGCTTGGGAGTACAAACAAGGTTGTGCCGCTCCTTCTTTCTCTTTTATTTATTCTTCAATTGAGGTATAACTTACTTCAACAGGGTAAAAGATACAAATTTCTCAATAGAATTTGCATTTGTATATACCCGTCTTATTCTGCTCAGGCTACCATAATGAAATACAACAGGCTCCATGGCTTAAACGACAGAAATGTATTTTCTCACCATTTTGGAGGCCAGAAATCCTAGATCAGGGTGCTGGCTGATTTGGTGTCTGATGAAGGGTCTGTTTCTGACTTGCAGAGCACCACGTTCTTGCTGTGTGTTCACATGGTCTCTCCTTGTGTTATGCATGCAGAGAGTAGGAGGGAGAGAAGGAGAGGGAGGGAGACAGACAGAGAGACAGAGAGTGAAAGACAGAGTGAGTGCACAAACTCTGCTGTTTCTTTTTATAAGGATGCTAATCTTATGGGATTAGGGACCTATGGTATCATTTAACCTTAATTCCCTTCTAAAGGCCCTGTTTTTAAACATAACCATATTGGGGAAGAGAGCTTCAACATATGAATTTGAAGGTGTGGGGAGACACAATTTAATACATATCTATACTCATACAACACTACCCAGATTACAACAAGAATATTTCAGGTATCTCAACAGTCTCCTTTATGTCCCATTTTGGTTAATGCTCCTCCTTCCAAAAGTAATCACATTCTGACTTCTGTCATCATAGATTAGTTTAGCCAGCTCTTGAATTTCATATAAATAGAACAATCAGTATGGTATACTTTTCTGTAAGTATTTCTGGTTTCTTGTGCTCAATATTAGGACAGTGAGATTCTTTCGTGTTGTTACATTCTCCTCATCCTTATTCTTTCTGAGTAACAATGCATTATAGAAACATACCACAGTTTGTCTTCTTTTTTTTTAACCTGTTGATGGGCATTTAGGTAGTTTCTAGTTTCAGGCTATTACACATAGTGCTGCTATGAATATTCTTGTGTAGGCACTTTGGTGGAAATATGTAAACATTCCTGTGTATATATGTGTAGTAATACCCAGAAATGAAATTACTGGGTCACAATCTATGCTTTCAGCTTTTGTAGCTACTGCTAAACAGTTTTCCAAAGAGATTGAACCAATTTGCACTCCCAAATTGAGTATTAGAGTTCTAGTTGCTCCACATCTTCCCCAACGCTTGATAATATCAGTCCTTATTTTAGCCATTTTCAAGGGTGTGTGGTGATATGTCATGGTAGTTTTAACTTAAATTTCTTTGATGACTAATAATGTTGAATAGGTTTATTTACCATTTAGCTATCTTGTTTAGTGAAAATAAAGTCTCTTTTAAATATTCAAATTTGTTAATCAAACCTCTAAATTACCAGGAAGTCCACCTTTTTCCTCTTGTGGTCTCTTCCTCTGCCAGCAAATTGTCCAGAAAGTCTGGTCCAAGAAGGTCAGTCTTGCTTCTAAAGATAGGTAGAGAATAAACCAGAGTTTCATTCATAAATTATCACTATCTAGTCTTCAGTCTCCACAATGTGCCGCTGTTGGGAACTTGTCTGGTGCAGTCTGGTGCCCCTGTTTCCCAAGTTTTGAGGATGCTGTTCCAGATTCCTGCCCAGATTACAGAACGACTCCATGCTCAGGGTCTCAAGTAGTCTTTTAGAGGTCACAGTCAACCACACAGTCACTGAACGCTATAGGTTGGTGGTCGTGTTTTAGAAACGATCAAATTAGGGGGCTATGACTAGATGGTGTGTCCATTTCAGCTATGGTCCTTTTCCCCAAGCACCCAGATGTTATTACGGGGCTGCATCTCTAGACCAGACACCCCATTCCTTCACAATGATCTCCACTGTAGGGCTTTAGATGTCCACCCTCTCAACCTGCTGCCTATTTCCTTCATCTGGGACTTCCCCAGCCCTGCAAAGAAGTTCTACAAATGTTGAATTTTGCAACAAAGTGAGTTCAGGTCTCAATCTTTTTCCTCCCAGGATGCTTCATTTACAACCGCAATGTAAATTTATCCTTGCCCATTGAGAAATCTTGAAGGGGAGAGTGGCAGTCATGTGTCAATGGTTCTATTACACCTTTCCTTCAAGGAATGGGTTTTCACCTCAACTGGAGACACCACTTATGTGGCTCTTTCACAATCCAAAAGTTTACCACAGGGTGATTTACCGTGTCTCCCTAGAGAAGTGGTTGGTGGGTTCTTTTAGTGAAAATAAACTAATTTATTAAAACAATATTTCAATGAAAACAAAATAATAATTACAAGCTCTGCTTCATCTAATATCTCATTACAGATATTTACAGGGCTATTTTGCTTAGTGATAACGGATTTAAGTATTAAGACCCTTGGGTTTGAAAGCTGGTTGAGAGATCTGGGTTTGGGGAATAATCTGGAAGGCATCAAGAGTGGCCTGTAGGTTTGATATGGTTTGGCTGTGTCCCCACCAAAATCTTTTTTATGTTTATTTTTTTTGAGATGGAGTCTTGCTCTGTCACCCAGGCTGAAACGGAGTGGCACAACCTTGGCTCACTGCAACCTCTGCCTCCCAGGTTCAAGTGATTCTCTTGTCTCAGCCTCCCGAGTAGCTGGGATTACAGGTGTGCACCGCCACACCTGGCTAATTTTTGTATTTTTAGTAGTAGAGATGGGGTTTTGCCATGTTGGCCAGGCTGGTCTCAAACTCTTAAACTCAGGTGATCCACCCACCTTGGCCTCCCAAAGTGCTGGGATTACAGGTGTGAGTCACTTTGTCCTGCTCCCACCCAAATCTTATCTTGAATTATGGCTCCCATAATTCCCATGTGTTGTGGGAGGGACCCAGTAGGAGATAATTGAATCATGGTGGCAGTACCCCATACTCTTATTCATTGTAGCGAATAAGTCTCATGAGATCTGAAGGTTTTATAAGGGGAAACCCCTTTCTCTTGGTTCTCATTATCTCTTGTCTGCTGCCATGTAAGATGTGCCTTTCACCATCTGCCATGATTGTGAGGCCTCCCCAGACACGTGAACTGGGAGTCCATTGCCATTAAACCTCTTTTATTTTATTTTAAAGAAAAAATAAATTACCTAGTCTTGGGTATGTCTTTATCAGCAGCATGAAAACAGACTAATGCAAAGTTGTAGCAGGTAACTGAAGCTGTAGAAGTGGATGAGAGTGTTCAGGAAGATGATGGGGAGAGAAGAGAGGTGGATGGGACTGAATTCTAAGAGTGTCAGCATTTAAGAGATGGTCAGAGAAGATGCAGGAAGCTGAGCAGGTGTGAGGGCACATAATCAGATGTGCCTTGAAGAAGATACTTCTGCCACTCTGCAGAATAGGCAGCAGATGTGCAGAGTTGGATGCAGAAAGACACCTGGGGGTTGGAGTGGAGGGTCAGGAAAGAGATGATGGGAACTTGGGCTTGGGGATGTGACATTTGGGGAGTCAGGTCAATGGGGGAAGCTGGAGATGAATTGGGAAGGGGGGTGAGTGGACAGGATAGATCAAAAGGTCTCCAGCTTGTGTTGGTGACATTCTGCTAGATGGGAAAGTCTCAAGGGTATCGGGGGCCTGGGCGGAGGTTCAAGGTCATGAGGATTCATTTGGACATGTTGAGGTTGAGGAGTTTTAGAGATATCCAAGCAGAAAGACATGCTGTTATAGTCTGAATTGTGTCTTCCCTCCACTCACCAACCAAATTTATATGTTGAAACCCTAACCCTCAGTACCTCTGAAGTCAACTGTATTTGGAGGTAGGGCCTTTAAAGAGGTGATTAACATGACCACATGTGTATTTGAGAGTGGCAGGTGGGAGAAGGGAGAGGATGGAGAAGCTACCTATTCAGTACTATGCTTATTACCTATGTGATGACATAATCTGCACACCAAACCCCATGACATGCAATTTTCCTATATAACAAACCTGTGTATGTACTCCTCAACCTAAAATAAAAGTTTAAAAAAAAGATGATTAAAGCAGGGTGCAGTGGCTCATGCCTATAATCCTAGCACTTTGAGAGGCTGAAGTGGGGAGATCGCCTGAGCCCAGGAGCTCAAGACCAGCCTGGGCAACATAGAGAGACCCCATCTCTACAAAAAAATTTAAAAAACTAGCCAGGGGTGGTGGTGCATACCTGTAGTCCCAGCTACTTGGGAGTCCAAGGCAGGAGGATGGCTTGAGCCCAGGAGGTTGAAGCTGCAGTAAGCCATGATTGCACCACTGCACTCCAGCCTGTATGACAGAGTGGAACCCTGTCTCTAAACAGTAATAATAATAATAATAAATAAAGAGATGATTAAGTTAAAATGAAGTCCTTAGGATGGGGTCCTATTCCAATCTGATTGGTGTCCTTTTAAGAGGAAACTTGGATACAGAGAAAGACACTGCGTGCACAGAGGGAAGACCATATTGAGGACACAGTGTAAAGGCATCATCTTTGAGCCAAGGAGAGAGGACGCAGGAGTAAACAGCCCTGCTACACCTTGAACTGGGACTTCCAGCCTGCAGACCAGGGAGAAAATAAATTTCTTTTGTTTAGAAAGTAGGCACCCAGTCTGTGCGACTTTGTTATGGCAGCCCTTTGCTGATTAATGAAGTTGCCCAGGAACTTCAGCCCTGCCTCAGATGCTGTGATTGACCAGGAGGAGCCTAGGGTCTGGGAACCCTTACTGACTCTTCCCTGGTCACTCTAAGCCCAGCCAAGAATATCTAGTTCAGCTTTCTGAGCACCCTAAGACTTCTAATCAGGCTGCCCCAAAGGAGAAAGCTGAACGGATCAGGATGTAACATGAGGCTTGATTTGGAGGCACCTCACTGCCTCCCTCACCCTTGGGTGCTGGCGATGCCAAATTGCACGTCACCTCTGACGGCCCACGTCTGTGCTCTTCACAGACCTCACAGTGGCATTTCATGCATATTTACTGAGATGCTCAGATATGCAGCAGGGAGAACAAATAGAAAGAGAGAGAGAGAGAGAGACAGAGACAGAGACAGAGACAGAGACGGAGAGAGAGGGAGGGAGAGGGGAAGGGGAGAGAAGGAGAAAGGGGACCCATCCTAATATTTGCATCACTCAGAGACAGGATGGAGTAGAGGATGCTGGTACAAGGGGAATCTGGTTTGAGAGTGTGAGCTTTTCCAGGGGGATAAAGGGAACAGCTTCTTGTATAATGAGATTGACTTTTAAATTGAAAGTGCTAGTGCTTGTGCTGCAGTTCAGACTTCCCTGCTGTGTGTTTATTCCCAAGGCTCTAACATTAAGACATCGTACATACGAGCTGGGAGCATTCAATTAGGTTTTCTGTTATTAATCAGCCAATTAAGCCACAAACTCTGGGATATACATTTTCACTCTTAAAGAGGTGAGAAGCGTGCTGGGGCCCCCAGTCTTGTTGAAATGCCAGCATGGTGTGGAGGGAGAGGCCAGGGATCCAAGAGAGTCTGGAGGAGAGAGGATGGGATGCAGTAGCGGGAGAGAGTGGATCCATCCTATGCGCAGTGTTGGTGTTTTGGTTCTAGAGACTTCTGGGACAATGGCCATGGAAGGTTTTCTTGTGGAGGAATGCCAACTGGAGACTAGGTGGAAGAAAAACCATTAGCTGTGAAGTTTGGCTGACTTTGGAGTCAAGTCTGCCAGGAGAAATACTGCTTTGCTATGCTGAGCCTCAGTTTTCCCATCTGCAAAACGGGAACTTTTAACCTCTGTTTTTGAGTCCTACCTCCTTTATAAGAAGCAAATCCAATAAGATAATGAATATGGAATTTTTTTTTTGGAAGCTATCACATGCTAGAGAGGGCATAAGGAAGCAGTAGTGGCCATTATGGACAAAATTTCTGCATAACAACATTTGAGGACAGTAATAGCTCTTCGAACATGAAAGATTAGTATATAGACTGAGTGGCTAATAAGCACCTATACTTCATTCATTAATTTAATCTGATGATTCCAATGAAACAGACAAAAGGAAGAGAACATTCTTACCCTAGCTAATACTCCTTAGCCTGCTCTAAGAGATAAATCCTTCAATTCACTGTACCCCAAAATGGGGTACAGTCCAGACTGCAACAATTGGACAGGATTGGGGAAGGGAGAATAAAGATCCCAAAACTTTGTGATATGGACTCAGACATTTTATTTATATTCATAATAAGTACCAATTAGAAGAAAGCTGTCAATCTGTTGAGATGATGGGTCCTTAAAGGAAACTAAATAAGAACAGCTAATCATTAGGTCATAAATCAATTGTAAGCGTTTGGATCTGTGATTAGCATACAAATAATTTGTTGTTAGATATTTTTGAAATTAAGTGTTGGTGTAATTAGCACATAAATCATTTGCACATGGGTGTTCCTGAAGTGTCTGATGTGTAATTAGATATAAATCATTTGTATTTGGGAGTTTCTAGGGTGTTTGTTATGTCATTAACACACAAATCATTTTTACATTGGTGTTTTTAAAGTGCCTGTTGTGTAATTAGCACATGGATTATTTGCAAACACTGTGTATGGTTCAGATTATTTGCTGTGTAATAAGCATGAAAATTATTGGTACATAGAATTGTTTGAAGTATTTAGTGGGCAATGAGCATGTATTTAGTTTGTAAATGATAATCTCTAAAATGCCTTTTGTAATTAGCACATATACCATTTGTATATGTGTATGTTTAAGTTTCTTGATTTGTAATTAGTGCACAGATCATTTTGTGAATGAGCTCTCTTAAGCAATTTATAATTTGCATGAAAATCATTTATCAATGGGTGTTTCTAGAGTACTTGATTTATAATTAACATATAAGCAATTTGTAGATAGATCTTTAATAACTGCTTGAGAAAAGTTCTTCCTCTTTTAAGAGATACTCTTTTATCCTGTTTACATTTGCTTAGCCAGCCTAATTGCACTTATGAGTTGATAAATTTTTATGCTTTTTTACCCACTGAAAGTTTGGAATGCATACTCAAAGCATTTCATTAGAGTCTGTTCTTGGTTTGTACTTGTATGAGATCAAAAGTCTGGTGCCTTCTTAGAGATTAGGGTCAGATCTCAGAGTCTCTTTCACCAAGGTGGAGTTGTATCCTACGTTTCACAGGATCATAAAGTGTGCTGTCTTGGACCTATTTCTAGGGATCTAGTGAAAATAATGACAGGCAACACCAATTTATAAAAAATATGAGCTTTATCCAAATAAGAAGCCCAAATACCCCAGAAAACGACTGTAAAGGAGACAGAAAAGATAATTAAAATTGTTGAGCACTCAGCAGATGCCAGGCATCACCCTAATTGTTTTATGAGAGAAATATCAATTAATTATAATAACCATCATGACAGTCAGGCATTATAGCACCACTATTAATCAAAGATACAATGTAAAAAGTTCCAGAGTTAAGGAAACCTTTATAGTGTGTCTTGAAAAGCATCCCATGTTATGAACAAAATAATGAAAAAAAAATGACCATGACTATATTAATTCTGGCTTTGAATTCCAAAGGTAAATGAAAAATCTTCTAAGGATTTAGACAGAAAAAATTAAACATTAAAATAATAATTTAACTTCAAAAGACTAAGATTTCTCCTCTGCAATAATAAATGCCCTCAAAAGGGCACCTTAAAAGAATAAAAGATGAGACCCAATAATTTTATACCCAGCCAAACTGTTTGTATTGTATGGATGTGGCAGAAGAAAACATTCTTATATATTTTTTAGTTTTGAAAAGCATATCTTCATATACTCTTCTAGAAAAAAATTACTTGAGGATGGTCTACAGACAATAAATATATCAAAATATGTCAAGAATGGCTAAATGATGGTAAGAAAGGACTTGCACATAAACCATGTCTTGGTTTGAATCCAGCAAGAGATTCCATCTGATCAATGTAGTAAAGAATGCGGCTTAGAATTTGGTCCCAGAAGAGAAGAAGGGGGAAACTCTCTCTCTGTTACAGGTAGTTAGGAATGAGCCGGGCAAGAGAGGGCTCTCTCCCCGACCCACTAGAAATTTGTGGTGATGGCTCAGCAATTACTGCATTGCTTCTCTAAAAGTGATAAACTGGCAGCTGGCACCAGGAGAGGTTATTTCATGATGGTCCACACCTGTTAACGCTCAAGTGTTAATTAAAGCCAGGCCCCAGGGAGAATCAACTTCTTGGGCATACACATTAAGAGACAAAAATGGCAAAGTATGATCTTCTGGGTATACCACCAGAAAAAGGATGAAAGCCTTGGATGGGCATGCCTGTAACTCTCTAAATACACTGCACATGCTCAATTCCCAAGGGTAAATAAAACACTGAACATGCAGAAAGCTCCCTCTAAGGGAAGAATCTTGGGAAATAGGTGAGCCTATAAAGCCCTAAGATCAAGACTAAATGACCTCCATTTTTCTCTCTCTTCGACCTTCAGGTGCCCACTTGGATCTCTTCCAAGGGTTCTTTCCTTTCTTACCTGTTCTAAAGCCTTTTTAATAACCTTCCACTCCTGCTCTGGAACTTGCCCCAGTTTATTTTTCTGCTTTATGCTCCTCAATCAAATTCTTCTTTCCGAGGAAGTAAGGGCTGAAGTTGCTGCAGATTCACATGGATACACGACAGTAGCTTGGGGTAACCTGGATCTCTTCTGCTGGTAACAAGATGTCTCCAGTCATAACAGATTCTCACTCAGTATTAAGAAAATCCTGGAGATGACATAGTACCATCCTTGCCAAACCACTTGTAGTGAGATTCCACAATCTTTAGTTGTTCATAAACCAGCTTGCAGTATCTGTATCAATAGTGTTATAATTGAGGTTTTTCTTTAAATCAATCCACTTGATTTTTAAAAACACATTTATTTCAAAAGATAATTTATGTAACACCTGTAAATGCAAAACCCTCATCATCAGCCATAAATAGAAGGCAATCATAAATATAAAAGCAGTGAGAATATTAAATGTTGCCATTACCAGGACATGCAGGATTTTGTCTGTTTCTTTTTTTTTATACTTTAGCAACTTGGGAATTAAAATGTAACTTACAACAAATGGTCTTTTACAACTAATTGGAAGATTAGTTTTCTGTCTTAGGGGTATGCAAAAATAATGGTGCATTTTAACAATCATGGCATCTTAGAGTGGGTGGAATACAGTAATAATATTCTATTGCATGTTGCTGGCCATATAACCACTTCTCACTGAAAGTTTTGTGTTTGAAGACTATTTGCTGCTTAAAAAGGGAGATTAGCAAGCGCTAGAGAAGTGTTAAAAACAGAGTAATAACAAGCGAAATCTTCCCGTATAATCAGACTGAAAGGGATTTGTGGAAGGCCTACTTCATTCTACGGGTCAAGGCTATTTAAAGCTGTGTCTGCATATGCCCCAGAAGCAGCTCTTCCACGCCCAGTGGGAAGCAGTGGTGTGTAAAATTCTTAAACAATTTCCTCTTAACAACAGTCTTTAAAAGAGTAGTGCAAGGTTTTCCTGGCTGTACCTCCGGCTTCACTGCCAAGCCAAATTTGCCCAAATACTAGAAGATTGTCTCCAAGACCCCACAAAAGCATGATGTATTTGTATACCTTTCAAAGAAAACACAGTGGAGACTCACGATTTCTATAACGGTATCAATACTGAAGCCCAGGCTCAATGAGGTTTTCCAGCTTGTTCCTGTAAGTGAACAGACAGGTTGGGGGTTTGTGGGGAGCAGTCAAAAGTCCTACTTAATCCCTAACTCACTGGTACAGGACCACGCTGATGGCGCTTAAGCACAATCATTCTGTCCTAGCACTTGCCAGCAATGGTGGAACCATTTGCACAAGGGTTGGGGGCTGGGGGGCGTTAGGTGGAAGGTAAGGAGAAAAGGATGCAACCGTATGGCCTATTCTTTGTCCACAAAAGCAGAGCTTCAGAGAGCAGCATGAGAGTTACTTTTCCTGTCAGAAACCTGAGAAAATATTTTCTAAATATTTAAAACTGACATTGAATGGCCTGATTTCACTAGACTTTTTTTTTCTTTTAATTGAGAAAGACAAACTGGTTGCCCAGTGGTAAATATTAGGTAACTCTGAAGGGCTCAACCTGTTGCCTTCTGCCTGGGATTCTTAAATGATCCAATGTTAACTTTACCTTCTTTTGAATGAATATACATACATGATGTATGATGTACAGTACATATGAAACACACACAAAGAGGGTGAAAAGTTAAAAAGCAAATCCTATAATGTTAACAGAGATGACCTCTTTGTTGGCTGAATTCTGATTGATTATTTTTACTCTACACTTCTCTCTCTTTCCCGAATGTTTGACCATGAGTGTTTATTGACCTTAGAATCAGAGAAGAAGACAAACATTAGAATTCACATTATTTACATACCTATCAATCTTAAGGATGTTAGAAAAAGCTTAGGAAAAAGTATGATTATTTTTGGATGACAGGTTTCGGGTGACTTTTATTTTTTTTTCTCACTTTTTAATATATTACTTTTTTTTTCTTAAACGACAATGGATTCATTTTGTAAGAGCAATAATGAAGTTATTTTGAAAGGGAACAGGCCGGGCGCGGTGGCTCAAGCCTGTAATCCCAGCACTTTGGGAGGCCGAGGCGGGTGGATCACGAGGTCAGGAGATCGAGACTATCCTGGCTAACATGGTGAAACCCCGTCTCTACTAAAAATACAAAAAACTAGCCGGGCGTGGTGGCGGGCGCCTGTAGTCTCAGCTACTTGGGAGGCTGAGGCGGGAGAATGGCGTGAACCCGGGAGGCAGAGCTTGCAGTGAGCCGAGATCACGCCACTGCACTCCAGCCTGGGAGACACAGCGAGACTCCGACTCAAAAAAAAAAAAAAAAAAAAAAAAAAAGAAAGGGAACAAAAACGACTGGACTCAACTGTGCCTTAAAGTAGTCCAGTAAACCTCCCAGTTACACGAACAGATGCGTGCGTGTGCGTGTGTGTATGTACGCACACACGTATATTTACATATACGCATATATTTACAGTTATGCATCACTCAACAGTTGGGGTATGTTCTGAGGAATGCATCATTAGGTGATTTCATTGTGGGAACATCACACATGATTTCGTTGTATGAAAATCACAGAGTGCATTTACACAAACCTAGAAGGTGTAGCCTGCTACATACCTATGCTTTATGGAACCTAGGAGCTATTGCTCTCAGGCTACAGAGCTGTACAGCATGTTGCTGTGCTGAATACTATAGTCAATTGTAACACAATGGTAAGTATTTGTGTATCTAACCATAGAAAAGGTACAGTAAAAATGCGGTATCACACTGTTATGGAAATGTTGTGTACGTGACCTGTCAATGACTGAAATGTCATTATGCAGCATATTACTGTAAATATTCATGAAATTTATTAATAGATATAGTTATTATATCTTCACTAACCTAGTTTGAGTTGGGTTTTATAATTTATAGCAGAAAGAGTCCCAATTAATACACTGTTGCTGACCAGGTTGGACTTTATCTTCCTGCAAACTCATGTTCATCCCTAGGTTCCTCTTACTGAAAAGCCCCTTACTACAAGTCATTTTTAATGGTTTTGCTTTCAAACTGGTTTTCTAAGAAAACAATCCCAGCAGTTCTGACAGAGTGAGAGCAGCCTGGAGTGGGTCTGGGAGAAGAGCCTTCCAGATTAAGTTACTAGCTGCAGAGGAGAGTGGACTGAGAATGTTTTCTAAATAAGCCTGGACACAGCCTAACGGCACATCCCTGCTTTATTTCTCCTTGTTAGCTCTGACCTCTCTCCCTCACCCAGCACTCCGCCATGCACTCAGGACTAATTTGTTCAAATAAAACCTGACTGTTTGCAAGCCCAGGTGAAAGGGATATATTTAAATACATCTTTAAAGTCAAATAATGTATATACACACACATACATATTATGAGAATGCTGTTCTTGCTTTATTAGCCTCAATTGGAGAAAGAAGAGGGGGAGAGGGGATCTTTCTCAGGGCTGATTCCCTGGCTGTGCGGCCTCAGGTAAATCCCTTGCCTTCCTTGAGCCTCTCAAATGGGTCAAGATGACCTATAGGTGTTCCCTTCCAGCGCTGACATTTTTATTATTTGTGAGAAATGAGAGGATCCACAGGCATGTTAAACATTCATGCATGTATTTACTCACTTCATCCTACCAGTCCATTCATTCATTCATTCTGGTGCTTGAGTAAACAAGTAAGCTGGTGAGGCGGGATAGCTAGCGTAATTAGACAGGCCTATATTCAAATGTCAGTTCTGTGACCTGGGACAGCTCCCTCAAAGTCCTGGGACCTTACTTACCTGAGGACCCAGGGACCTCTATAAAGTGAGTATAGCATTACCATCCCCAAGTGCCGGAGAGAGGAGATCTACATGAAGGTAAAATTAGAGGGCCCGGTACAAATAAATCCCCGGATTACACCAATTTCCCAATTTTAGAGCCCCTCTTCATATCTTTATTATTATTTTTTATCAGAACTTAATCATACAAGGACTTTGCTTCCAGCAAGATGGGATGATAGGGCCTGGATTTACCCTCCCATATGAAACAACTAAAACAGAACAAAAGAAAACACGTAAAACAATGGTTTTCAAGACATCGAACATCAGATATCAAAGAACAGTGATCCCAGAGAGATGGCAAACAAATGAGGTGAGCTCTACAATTGCCCCAGCTTATACCTTGAGAGAGACTCCAGTCCACAACATAGGGAGGGGAACTCAGACAGATCTGGGTGTTCTTAAGTGGAGGAGATAAGCCTGGGTGTTCAGGAGGCCAAGTCTGCTACAATTGGCAGAGCGAAGTACCAGAGAGAGAAAGCTCGAAAAGAGAGCTCTGGAGATTTGCAGAGGGCTCTCCTTAAGTACTCAGCAGAGTGCTTATCAACAAATGCTTGTGAGGAAATGACCTGAGGCAAAGAGGAAGAAGTACTTGAAAGGATTAGATACCATAATACCCAGGAATAACTCCTGTTCCATCAGGTGGAGCTCTCAGAAACATTTTACCTTAGTAGTAGGGAATAATTATTCCTGGATCAAACACTTTTCTGGTCCCACATGACAAAGCTTAAAAGCGAGACCTGAAAGGATCAAACTGTTTCCAAGTAACTGCATCTAGGAACAAAGCTCAAGAATATTTATAGAAATACAAAAAAATTAGCACCTGAAAGGATAAAATTCACAATAGCTGGCACACAATCAAAATATTACCAGGTATGCAAAGAAGCAGGAAAATAGAACCCATAATGAGGAGCAAATCAATCTATTGAAACAATCAAAATGGCAAGGACATTGAAAGAGCTTTTAAAACTATTTCTTATGTTCAAGAACCTGGAGAAAAGATTGAGCATGTTAAGTGGAGACATGGAGACATAAACATTTTCAAAAATAAAAACGACAATATCTGAAATGAAAAATATATTGAATGGCATTAACCGAAGATTAGACATTGTAAGAGAAAAGATCAGTGAACCTGAAGACATAGAAATAAAAACAAACCAAATCAAACACACAGAAAAACAAAGAATTAAAACATTGAACAGAGCATTAGTAAGCTGGGGGGCAACTTTAAGCAGCCTAACACACATGTAATTGGACGTTCTGAAAGGAGAGGACAGAGAAAACATTTAAAGAAATTATTACTGAAAATTTTCCAAGTTTGATGAAAACTCAGATTCAAGAAGCTTAACAAACTTCAAATGCAATAAACAAACAAACAAATAAAACCTATTCCAAGACAAATGATAAATACCTAAAACAATGAAAAAGAGGAAATCTTAAACATCCAGAGAAAAGAACGTATTACACGCAGATGGAAAAAGATAAGAATTATAGCAAACTTTTCATTAGGAACAATGCAAGTCAGAAGATAATGAAGCAGTATCTTAAAAAAAAAAGGGTTTGAAATTATATATCCAGGAAATATATTTTACAAAAAAATGAAGTCAAATAAAGAATTCTTTAAACAAAAAGACATGTGAAAGCTAAAACTTTCTCAGAAATGTTTAACATGTCTTTTTTTAGCTTTATCTCTGCAGGAAATGTTAAAGAAAGTCCTTCAGGCCAAATAAAAATGATACTAACATGGAATATGGGTATACAAAGAAATAAAGAGCACTGGGCATGGTCACTGCATAGGAAAATGTAAAATACATTTTTCCTAACATCTAAATCCCCTTAAATGATAATTCATGCTTTAAAGGGAGAACACTAACAATGTATTGTGGGGTTTATAACATACATAGTATGTTATAAATTGTTACAGCAAATGCACAAATGCCAGGTGGGGAGAAATAGAAGCATATTGTTGAAAGTTTCCTATACAATATATGAAGTAGCTTAGTAGCATTTAAAGGTAGGCTCTAATAAGTTAAAGATGTATGCTATAAACTCTAAAGCAACCACTACAATAACACAAGAGAGTTATAGTTAATTCCAAATGGGATAAAACAGAATAATAAAATAACATCCAATAAATCCAGAAGAAGACTGGAAGAAAGGAAGAATAAAACAAAAAACAGATGAGACAAATACAAAGTAAATAATAATATGGTAAGAAGATAGATTTAAGCCCAATCATATGAATAATCATATCAAATATAAATTATTCAAATACCTAATTAAAGGAGAGGTTATTAGATTGAATAAAAAAGCAAGACACAGCTATTGCTGCTTATAAGAAATTTAATTTAGATATAAAGATGCAATAAGTTGAAAGATGGAAAGATATACTTCCTAACACTAATTAAAGAAAGCTTGTGTGGCTATATTAATGTCAAACAAAGTAAATTCTTGAGCAAAAAATATTTTTATTGATAAAAGGAATGCAAGCCTGGGTTTCACATTAAAAAATCAGTGTAATTCATCATATTGACAAACTAAAGATGAAACATCATATAATCAACTCAGTAGTCACAGAATAAGAATTTGAAAAAAATTCAACATCCATCAATTTCTATTAAGAACTCCTAGCAAACTAGAAACAGAAAGAAACTTCCTCAACTTGATAAAGGTTATCTATGAAAAACTTACAACAAACACAATACTAAATGGTGAGTAAGTGAATGCTTTCCCTTTGATATTAGGAACAAGACAATGATGTCTGATATCAGCATTTTTATTCAACATTTTTCTGGAGGTTCTGGCCAGTACAATAAAGGAAGAAAAAGAAAGTAATAAGAGGCATCTAGATTTATTAGCAAACAATATAATTATCTTTCTGGAAAATCCTGCTGTATCTACACTAGAGCTTGTAGAACAAACAAGTAAATTTAGCAAGGCTGAAGAATACAAGATTGATACACACTCAATTACGTTTCTATATATTAATAACAAATAATTGAAAATTGAAATGAAAACCCACTACTGTTTGCAATAGCATGTGAAAATACAAAATAGGGATACATCTGAGAAAAGATGGGCAAAACCTTCATATTGAAAACTAAGGAATATTGTTGAGAGAAATTAAAGAACATCAAAATAAAGGAAGAGGTAGGTATACCATGTTCATGGAACAAAAGAGTCAATATCATCAAGATGCCAATTTTCTCTAAATTAATCTATGGATTCAACATAATCCCAATCAAAATCCCAGCAGGCTTTTATTAATTGGTAGAAAAAAAGATACAATGATTCTAAAATTTGTATGGAAAAACATAGAACCTAAAAAACCCAAACCTCTTTAAAAATAGAAACAAAATTTAAAATATATTTACAGTACCTGATTTCAAAGACTAAGTCCAAGTTTCTTCCTATTCCTAGTATGATATTAGCAAAAAGATCAATTTATCAATGGAACAGAATAGAATCTAGAAATTTACCCATACATATACAATCAATTGACTTTCAACACAGGTGCCTAGGCAATCTAGTGGTGGAAAGATAGTATTTTCAACAAATAATGTTGGAAAAATGGGATAGTCATATCCAAAAATTAATAACTTTTGTCCATACTTAATAAAATAAACAAAAATTAGGTTATAATTGATTAAAGATCAAAATATAAAACCTAAAACTATAAAACTTCTAGAAGAAAGCATATCAGAAAATCTCTGTGACCTTGACTTAGGCAAAAAGATCTTTGATATGACACCAAAACCATTATCCATATAAGAAAATATTGATAAATTGGACTTCATAAAAATTAAGAACTTTTGCTCTTTGAAAGGCATTGTTAAAGGAATCTAAAAATGCACAGAGTTAGAGAGAATATTTTCACATCACATATTTGATATAGTACTTTTATCTAGAATACATAAAGAACTATTAAAGCTTGATAACAAACAAACAGCCTGATTGAAGAATGGGCACATGCTCAAAATTAATGTCACAACTAACTCAAAACAAGATGCTTAATTTTGAGAATGGGTGAAAAAGTTTGAATAGATGCTTTAACAAAGAAGATATACAGGCGGCAAATAAGCAATGAAGAGATGCTCGACATCATTAGCCATTAAGATACTTCAAATTAAAATCTCAATGTTATACCATTGTACACTGATTTGAAAGTCCAAAATGTAAAAGGCTATTCCTATCAGGTGTTGTCAAAGACAGAGAGAAACTAGAATTCTTATTTACTTCTGTTAGACCTGTAAACTGTACAGCCTCTTTGAAAAATGGTTTGTGGTTTTAAAAATACTTAAACATACTGCTACCATATTATCTAGCCACTTCACTCCTAGGTACTTATCCAACTGAAGGAATCTATTCATACAAACACTGTCCATCAATATTCATGGCAGCTTTATGTGTAATAGCCAAAAACTGGAAATAGTCTAAATAATACCCATCAAAAGTGAATGGATCAACAGACTGCAGTACATTCACGCAATGGAATACTACCTAGCAATAAAAAGGAATGAGCTATTGACATATGCATAAAATTGGACAAAACTCAAAGATATGCTGAGTTAAAGAAGCCAGACACAAAAGATTACATGCTATATGATTCCATTCATATAGAATTCTAGAAAAAGCAAAAGGAATCTATACTGACAGAAAGCAGAACCGTGGTTGCCTGGATTGCAGGGTGACAGTGGAAGTGGAGAATGACGACAGGAAGAGATGACAAGGTGACTTCTGGGGCACGAGAAGTCATATGACCATCATATGTTTATGATCTTGAATGTGTTGATGCTTTTATAGGTGCATACATATGCCAAAACCAATGAAATAAGAAATAATTTTAGAAGTAAACATAATCGCAGAGTCCTGCTGTTGGCAATTTGAGTCTACTATCAGCCCCTGAGGGTGAGAACTACACAAATTTCCTCTTATTAATCTAAGGTCCCAACCACACTTGACACATAGGAGAGAATGGATAAGCCCTTGACTTTTGCTATCAAGTAGATCTGAGTTCAAGCCCCCATCTTACTTTATGCTTGCATTGAGAATGAGAGCAAATGGCTTAACTTCTTGGAGCCTCAATTTGCTTTCCCATAAAGTGAGCACATGAGTAGACATCCAGGTATTTACTATCACCTCCATGATTCCACATTGTAAGGATCAGTTCACTTATCTGGCCTCCCTTCTGCCATGCTGGGGTCAGGCGCTCTTCAACCTGCCTCTGCTTCCTGAGGCCTGGCAGACAGTGGGAACTTTCCATGTTCATCTCACTGTCTCCAAGTGAAAAGTGATATGTGTCATGCAGCAGAGAGCCACTCCAAGTGACCAAAGGCTACTACTGTCCAATTCCCAGAGACTCTGACCAAGCAAGCTATGGTCCAGGGTGGGAGTGTGGAGCTGAGAAGTGCCCCCTCTTTGGTGAGCAGTCACTGCAAGGTCCTCTTTGGTGTCTCATTCTACTCATGCCTCTCTGAGTGCATGGCCCAGCATAGGGAGGTGACCAGCATGCCAGTCCTTTGCCATGTCTGTTCTTTGGGAAGACACCTCTTTTCTCCTGAGGGCTCCAGCCTGTCTTGCATCACAGTCAGTTACCTGGGGAGATGTAGGCAGGTGGCGGGAGGTTGACTGTTATGATAATCAAATTAGAAAATAAAAGGACAGTGCCTGTAGCAAGTGTTTAGTAAATATCTATCATTATTATCATCATGGTATTTAGGATACTGAGTTCTTTGGGGCTGGGTATTGTCCACTGCTTCTCCACTCACAGTACACTGCCTGCACATGGTAAATTCTGAGTTCACTAGCAAATAAATGAATTCATATGTTTCTTAGCAAATGAATGAATGAATTCAGGCCTGACTTTACCCAGGTACTGACTGCCTGACCACCCTAACCTTGTCCTATAATTAGGAGTTTGGGCCTGCCTCAGTGTGTGGGTGAGGCAGTCTGTTTCAGCCCACATGTGTCCCTGGGCATCAAACTCCATGGAATAGAAAGATGGGGGCAGAAAATCAATATCTACAAGCAGGAAAAACAGAAGGTTACTTGCATTCTCATATTCTAATATCTTGAATCCTTAATCAAACCTATAATCTAAAATGCAAAAGAGGGCTCAGGGAACACAAAGACTGCTTCATGCTAAATAGAAGCTTGGGCCCTGGTTGAAATGCTTTGTAGTTTTGTTCTATGAAGTCAGGAAAAGAGAATGAGGTAGAGGAAACAGCAACAACAATATCTAGCTACCATCAGTTGAGTATATCCAATGTGCTATGTACTGTGCACACCATTGAATCTTTATGACCTTAGCAGTGGGCGTGATTCTCATATTCAGGGGGAAACTGAGGCTCCAAGAGGTGAAGTGACATGCCTTTGGTCATAAAGTGGGTAAATGGTGGAGCCAGACAAAGCCAGCTCAACTGATTTGCAAAATCTCTCTCTTCCCCTCCATCCCAAGCTGTCTCTGGTCCCATTGGTTACTCCCTTCCCTCTGCTCACACATTGTCTTTGTTCATGAAGTGTTACTATAACAGAATACCTGAGACTGGGTAATTTATAAGGAACAGAGATTTATTTCTTACAGTTCTGGAGAATGGGATGTCTAAGATTGAGGGGCTGTATCTAGCAAGGACCTTCATGCTGTGTCATTCAATGGTGGAAGGTGGAAGGGCAAGAGAGAGTGAGAGAACAAGAGATTAAACTTGCAGCCTCGAGCCAGACCTTTTATAATTGGCATTAATTCATTAATGAGAGTGGAGCCCTCATTAAACACTTCCCATTAGGCCCCACCTCCCAACACTGTTGCATTGGGGATCAAGTTTCTGACACATCAACTTTGGGGTACACATTCAACCTGTAGCACCCATCTGTTAGAAATCTTGGGCCAGGTGGGGTGGCTCATACCTGTAATCCCAGCACTTTGGGAGGCTGAGGCAGAGGGATCACCTGAGGTCGGGAATTTGAGATCAACCTGGCCAACATGGCAAAACCCCATCTCTACTAAAAATACAAAAATTAATCAGACGTGGTGGTGTGTGCCTGTTGTCCCAGCTACTTGGGGGGCTGAAGCAGAAGAATCACTTGAACCTGGAAGGTAGAGGTTGTAGCAAGCCAAGATTGTGCCACTGCATTCCAGCCTGGGTGACAGAGAGAGCCTCTGTCTAAAAAATGTAAAAATAAAAAAATCTTAGCTCATATCCTTTCAAAGAGCAACTCTAGCAAATTCTACACAGCCCTTCCGCTCTTGTACCTAATTGGTTGGTTTTTGGAAAATGGAATGACCCCTGAGAAACCAAGGTGGACTCTCAGTAAGAGCTTGAGCCTGGGAAGTTAAGAGACCTTTTTGAAATTGGATTGCAACCAGACGAGCCCATGTGACCCACAGGAGAGGACTTGGAGGAGGGCTAGTGGTAGTGTCAGTGACATCAGGACCCCTCACACATGCTGGGACTTTGCACATGCTGTTCCCACTGCCTGGAATCCCCTCCCCTCTCACCTCATTATTCTGAGGTCACAGCCTCACCTTCTCACTCCGGCCTCTCCTTGTTGCCTCCACACCCATTCTCCTCCCCTGCCTAGTTTCCTTCCATACATATTACTTGATACTTTCTAGGGAATCATATATTTTCCTTTATTTCTTTGATCATTGCGTATATGGACCATAGTTCACTCACTTGGCTTTTACTGATGGCCATTTATGTTTTTGGTCTTTGGCCAGAAGGAGCATCCTTATGCATACATCTTTGTCCACTGTGCAGTGACTTCCTTAGGATAAAAAAGTTCCTGGTGATGGAATTGCTGAACCAAAGATATGCAGTATCTTTCTGATGTGGTACCTTATGACTTAATATCTACTGTTCAATCCAGAGGAGGCTTGTTGAAGTGAGTTTTTGTATGGACTTTGACTAACCATGTTTGACTTGCTCCCTTGTTAAGAAGAAGTGTGGCCTGAGCCTAGTGCCATGGTGGTCAATTGGAGCAATAGGCACAAATCTTCACTCCTCCTTGCAACCACATTCTTTACCATGTCATTTTGCAGAGCCCTTCAACACTAACCACATGACATGCTTTGGGCAACAAGATGTCAGCTTATGGGATACATAAGCTTCGAATATGCTTTTTTGGATGGGCTTTCTTTCTCCTGCCCCTTGCCATCACTGCAAGACGTACATACGCAGGCTAGCCTGGAGGATGAGAGATATATGGAGCAAACTGAGATGCCAGAATCGTTCCAACTGAGGCCAGTCTCAATCAGCCAACAACCATCCAAGCCCTGGACATGTGAGTGATCCCCCGTAAGAGCAGCAGAACCACCTAGCTGAGCACCGTAAATGCACAAGCAATACAAACTTATTGCTGTATGCTGCTGAGGTTTTGTGGGTTTGTTTGTTTTTTTTTTTTAATGCAGCATCGGTCAATTAGTGTAAGTCAATAGATAACTAATGCACAAGGCATGACCGTGAAACCAGTTTTCTCACTGCTCTGCCAATAGTAGGGGCTTTTGCAGTCAGGTCTGCAGGCCTGGACATATTCTAAAATAACTCCATTGGTATGTACATTTACAAAAATTTTGATTCTGCTCATCAGCTGGGGGACTTGCTACTGCTTCTTGGAAGAGGCAGAGCCCAAAGTAAGATTTTGAAGGAGAGAGGAGGTCAGAGGACCTTGAAGGTTATGCAAAATGATGAATGACGTCAGGCCCATGACCACTGAGTTGTGTTCTAAGCTCCTTGCCATCCACGCTTACCCTGCATGGTTAGAGATTTCTGATGAGAGAAAGCAAGGGAAGTCATCTACAAAGGCAAGTGTTAACCTTGAAATAAACTTGCATGGGAATTTACTGTGTTAGTTACTGGCATGAAGGACACAAAATAACAAAGGGCAAATTTATCAACCACAGTTTTGCAAAAAGCCATGCAGTGGTGTGGTTAAGAGACCTGGTTAGGGCATCAGAATGTCTTGGCATGAATCCCAGGTCTGCTACTAATTTTTTGTGACTAAGGACTGATGCTATAACCTCTCTGGATCTCCTTTCCTTGAATGCACAGCAGGGATAAAGGCACCTGCCTTGTGAGTGCTCTGCTACAGACGTAGATTCCTTCCTTGGGATGCTTTGCTCTGCTCTTCTTGGCTTGTTGTGCTTCCCGGGATCTCCCTGGAAAATATATTTTGTGCTGGGTGTCCCCTTTTTATAAATGCTCCCATGGGGAAAGTTCTGATTCATCCACTCCAGTTAAATGGGTGAGACTCAGAGGAATCAGGTGGGGAAGCTGGCTTTGGGGAAGCCTCACACTCTTCATTATCCAACAACAACAATAATAATAGCTACCACGATTTGAGCACTTACTTGGATTATCATAGCAGCCCTGAGGGAGAACTTGTCACGATTACTCCTATGTTACAGGTGAGAATTTGAGCCTTGGAGAGTTGAGTCATCTGCTCAAAGTCACACAGCCAGTAGTGCAACTCAGGTCTGTCTGAGCCTGAGAGGTTTTATCCAAGACATATACCAATATAGCATAGATCTAGTTAGAAATGTAGTTGCCCTTGGAATAAGAACAAACATACCTCCCGAGCAAATCTCACCCAGAGCTCAAAACATAAGATAAGAGATTTGAGCACATCTTAGTGCTCTTTCTTCTAGGCTCATTTCTTTCCCCTCTAGAAGCCTTTGGCCTTGATGTTGCTTCCATGGGCAGTTAGAATAGGCTAAGCTATTCTGCCGTAACAAAATAATTCCTGAATTTCAGTGACTTCCGACAATTTTTATTTCTCACTTATGCTACTTGCTCCCCATGAGGCAGCTGAGGTGTTGCAAAGCACTGGCCTCACTCAGAGTTAGCACCAGCTCTGTAATTTGCAGAGCTCAGTGCACAATGCAAATGCAGGACTGCTTGTTCAAATATTGCTAAGAATTTGAAGATGGCGACAACACAGCAATAAACCAAGTGCAGGGTCCCTTTAACTGTGGGACCCTGTATGACTGCATGGGTTGCTCACCTGTGAAGCTGGCTCTGCTGAGGGGTCCAGATTGATAGAGGCGTCATGATTTGGGGCTCTGCTGTCATCAGAGCAGAGGGCTTGGGAGCCCAGCAAATCACTCACTGGCTCTTAAAGTTCTCCTGGAGGGGATACTCATCACTTCCTCTTGCTTATGTTCATACTCTCCACTTCTGTTCCAAATGGAGGGAGGAGAAGTGGGATATTTGTACACAGACCTCAATGGCCACTGACCTCCTGCATCTACCTCCCACTGAGACCTCCCTTTCTTGCCAGTGTTCTCACCCTTGACCTAGCCATCTTCATTATGAATGTGCATGGTCATCTACCTGCAATTCAGGTTATGATGCTTGCCCCCAAATTTATTTTCTAGACAGTAACCTAAGGGCTCTCTAAAAAGCACCATTCCTCTTTTTCAAACCCTCCAATGACTTCCAGTTGTGGACTGAATGGTGTCTCCCCACTCCAAAGAATATATTAAAGTCCTAATCTCTGGAGCCTGTGACTGTGATCTTATTTGGAAATAGGGTCTTTGCAGATGTCATTAAGCTGTACATTATGATGGGGGTACTACTGGAGTTGGGTAGACCCTTAATCCAATAGGACAAGTGTCCTTAGAGAGAGGACAAGGAAACTATAATGGACACACAGGAAGAGAATGCTATGCGGTGACAGAAACGGGGACTGGAATGACATGCCTGTGAGGTAAGGAACACTGACGAGTGTTAGCAACTCTGGGAGCCAGGAGAGAGGCCTGAAAAAAATTAACTCTTTTTCTCTTTTTTTTTTTTTTTTTTTTTTTGTTGAGATGGAGTCTCGCTCTGTCACCAGGCTGGAGTGCAGTGGTGCCATCTCGGCTCACCACAACCACCACCTCCCGGATTCAAGCGATTCTCCTGCCTCAGCCTCCCAAGTAGCTAGGACGACAAGCGCACGCCACCAGGCCCAGCTGAAAAGATTAACTCCTAGAGCCGTCAGAGGGAGCATGGCCTTGCCGACACCTGAATTTCAGACTTCTGGCTTTCAGAACTGTGAGAAAGTGAATTCTTATTGCTGAAAGCCACACAGTTTGTCACAATTGGTCACAGCAGCCCTAGGGCACTAATACACTGCCCGTCACCCTAAGAATAAAATCTTAATGTCTCCCCTCACTTGACCTATAAGTCCCTGCATGGCCTGAGTTCTACCTACCTCTCAACCTTATTGCAAATCACACTCCACTATGCCACTGTACTTCAATGACACTGGCCTCCTTTCTGCCTTCAGACTTTTGTTCTTGCCATTCCGTCTGCCCGAGTGCCCTTTCACCGCAGCAAGATTGGGTTGTTCTCATTCATCAAGTCTCCACTAAAATGATCTCTTCATGAGAGGCTATTTCTGGGGCCCTGTGTAAAGTAGCTCCTTCTGTCTCCACATTGTCCTTGAACTAGCCTTTCACTATCTTTGATCAAAGATCCCTCGTGATTTTCTTCCTCACATTTTTCACTATTAGTGATGATTTTCTTGATCTATGCATGTGTTGTCTGCCTTCTCTACCGAAACATAAGCTCCATTGCCAATGTGGACAATAAACTATAAGGTGGGCCCCATGATCTCCACTTCCCAGTACTCACACACTCTTTTGTGACACTTTCCTTGAGTGTCTTGCCTCTATCCAGTGCTACAAAGGGGATAGGAAGTCTCGTCTATGATTATACTGTATAAAACTCTAATGCCTATTTTGCTAATATGCTAATACATTCTCTCCCTTGCTAGCTTGGATGGCGCCAGTGGCCATGTTGTAAGCCAACCTATGGAGAGACCCCCAGGGTAAGGAACTGGAAACAGCCTCTAGCCAACAGCCAATGAAAAACAGAAGCCTTCAGTACTCAGTGTTAATGGAACAGAATTCTGCCAACAACACATGAGTTTGGAAGTGGCTCCTTCCCCAGTCAACCTTGCAGATGAGACTGCAGCCCCAGACAACACTGTGATTGCAGTCTCATGAGAGATCCTGAGCAGAGGATCTTGCAAAGCCTGGATTCCTGAGCCACAGAAAACATGAGATAATAAGTGTTTGTTTTTCTCGACTACAAAGTTTGTGGTGACTTGCTATACAACAGTAAATAACAAATACAGTCAATGATCTACTCTGTCTTGTTTGCTCCTCTGACTCAAAGCCTGGCATAGTGTCTGTCTTATAGCATGTGCATAGTTAACACGCACTGGTTGATTGAATGTGTGGTGCTCATCAACATGGCACTGTATCATGTTGCCAAAGTGTGTGTATGTATGTATTGTGTGCATGTGTGTGTGTAATAGATACTATCATATACATATTAATATTCAGGGTAGATATATATAGTAGATAGTGTATTATAGATAATATAATGTGTGTATACATACACATGCACACATACACAGAGTAGAAAATTAGACTTTCCAATGGTGATGAAAGATAGCCAGCACTAGACCTGACATCATGGGTTAGGGATTTTTGCCACAATCTTCCTCCTTGTCTTTCACCTTTTTTTTTCTTAACACTTATAAAGAAATAGGTTGAATTGTACCATTACTAGGGTCTCCTGCAGTTTTGCTTTCTATTCCAGTCTTTGGAGGAAGGTCATGAAAATGCTTACTTTTTCATGTTATTTTTTTTTCTGGCCTGCTCTCAAAAAATATAAGACTCTTTGAGTTAATATAATAAAATTAGAAAGAGATTGAGAGAAATCAAAAGAGATGGGGAGAGAGAGAGAGAGAGAGCGAGAGAGAGAGAAATTGAGAGAACCAAGCAAGGCAACTCCTCCTGGCTGAAGTCTAGCGAGATGCTTATTTAATATTACAAGGAGGGTGAACAATTAGGACATCCTCTCCTTGTGCCTGCAGACTCCATCTCGGAGACTAATAGATATTTACTTAGTCCTGTCGGTCGTGCTGTGTTTAATATTTATCCATCACAGGAAGCTGCTGCATGTTAAATGTCAGCCTCTTGATTTCGACAGCTCGTGGCTATGCAGCTCACAGCTACGAGCAGGCAGAATTGCACAAACAGCCCCAGCGGCCCCTGGTCTCAAACCTGGCTGGCTTCCTGACAAACCCATGCCCAGTGTCTGTGCAGTGCCCAGGACTGGCCACTTGGTGGGTCCTACAATCTCTGAGGGGTCCGACCCAAGGTCCTTGAGCTTTGGGGTGTCAGTCAATGCCAAGGACAGCAGGGCTGTGGCAGCGGGAGGGGACTTACCTTTAGCAGCTGACACGTGCACCAGGGACCCTGCCAGCTTCTGACCTCCACTCTCTCCTTACGTCTTCAGCACAGATATGCTCTACATTGTTCACTTGTCCCTTCAGATCCTTTTTGCACCCTGCTACCTTCGGCTATGCACCCCAGGAAGCTGACTTCAGTGGGCTGCATCCAGTTGTGGGGGTCTCCCTAGGCAGCTTCTGGCTGAATTCAGCCAATAGAGAATCCCAGAAGGAGCTCTGCGGGTGGGACAAGAGAGAGATGAAGGCATTTATTTCCCCACATTCTTCCCTGCAGAGTTGCTGTGGGCTGGCTTCTTCACTTGCCTGAAGGCGTCAGCTTCCCCTGCCAGGCAGCCCTTCCCTCAATCTCATTCTCCTTCTGTCTCTCTCTCTTTCCAGGTAATCCCACCCTACTCCACTCTTTCAGGCCTGAGAGTGCAAACAGTTCCCCACTGTTACTAACCCTTTGGTGCTGTTCCTTATCACCCCTAATGGCTTCTCTATACCCTGCTCCATCTTAATGACCAGCCCCTGGATCAAATGGTCCCAATTTGAAATATGCCATCTCTCTCCTGCGGGAATTCTCTCTATACATCCCTAAGAGGCAGTTATTGCTTGTTACATTTTACAGAAGACAAAACTGAGTCTCAAAAAACTTGGGTGGAGTTTATGACCTTGCATGAGATCATAAAGAAGTTACGGGCACAGCGGGGGTCTTTGGATCACCTGTTTGGTCAACTTTGCCTGACACCATCTAATCTACTGGCCACAGGTAGTGGCCCCAGCTTGGTTTTTCTCAAATGCAAATGTGGCAATGCATATTTTGTTTGAAACTTCATTACTGTTCCTTCATCTGAATGATGCCTTCTGACAACATTGGAATAGAGTCCCAGCCACCTCTTTGGCCACTGTCCACACACACACACACACACAATGTGTAATCTGCCCCCAATCAGGGTAACCTGTGCCGAAGCAGCTGTTTCTTCTGCAAGCCTCCAGGGATCAGCATTGGGATGTTTCATAAGTTTAAGGTCTGGACTTAATAGCTATGAAAGTGAGTGAGCTCCCCATACCTGAAGGTATGCAAACAAAACAGATCAAGCATCTTTCTGTCAGGGAGGCTGGAGAGAAGATTCATACAAGAGGTGCTGGTGGAGGGGGAATGAGATGATTCTGAACTGCTCATCATCAGGTCATGACAGGGAGAGAATATTGAAAATGCAGGTTCCGGGGTCACACCCTTAAAGATTCTTATTCCACAGGTAGGTGTGAAGTTCAGACACCTACATTTTATACAAAAATGCCCCCAAGGTATTAACTGTAGATGTTCCATAACATCTGAGGTCCCTCCTAGCTCAGTAATCAGCCAACCCCAAGCCCATTCCTTCAGGGTGAAGGTTGTCATGTCAGTCACAGAGCCAGGCAACACACACTCTGCCCAGTTAGCTGAACTGGGGTAGACGGGGCAACAAGGTAGAGTCCTGGGTTCTAGTCCTACTTGGGACACCAAGCCTTGCCCCAGGACCAAGGGGGGAAGACATGGGCACAGGTGGGGGCCACCAGGGTTGATCTTCTGTTGTTTTGAACAGTGTAACAGGAAGATGTAAGTTCAAATCCACACTCCAGAGCTGTGTGACCCGGAGGTAAGTTATTTCAATATCCAACTCTCTCCTCACCTGTAAAGTTGGTAAAATAGTACACAGGCCTACCATCCCTCATCCACATCTTTTAGGGCCAGGTCTTTTTCAGATTTCAGAGAGGTCTCACCACCAGCGGCTGGGGCAGTGTCAGTCTTTCTGCAACAGATTGTGCTGGCTCCCAGTCCAAGGGTTCACAAAGATTCCAGAGTACCTCTTGTCAGGTGAAGTCAGGGTGTGCCGTCAAATGCATTCCCAAAATACTTGAAGTTTTCAGAGCTTTTTGGATTATAGAATTGAGAATGATGGATTGAATCTACCTAAGAAAGTTTCCTGTGAGGATTAAAATAATCCTGTATATGAAGTGCTGGGCATATGTCAACTACTCGATAAATGTTAGCTGATTATTATCATCATTAGCAGTGGTGCTTCAAGTAGTAAAATGCTTAGTACAAATGCTTTATGTATAGTAAATGCTGGTTAAATTAAGTTTTCTGTAATTATTATTACAAGTTTCCACCAGTGCCCAATTTTGCATGCTCCCCATTGCTTCTTCAACGACTAATAATAAAGGCAGAAGAGCTGCTGGTCCCAGAGATGTGAGTGTCGAAGGAGCAGTGCCTGTGGTCTGGGGGATCTTTCTGATCTCTGCCGAGCTCACTTCCTCCAATCGCATGCTAGACCTAGCTAGTCCCCTTCCACTCCCCATTCAGTTCAGCGAGGTCCTTCTGTTTGGTAAACTGGATATTAAAAACAAATGTACCTAATTAGAAATAAAATGTTCCCAACCAGCTCGAAATAAAATAAAATGTAATTACTAATGATATTTAAATGTTGTAGATATTTTATTTTTTTTTAAATTCCCTTAATTTAAAATGAAGTATGACTTTAATTTAGTCGAGAATACATTAAGCGTAGAGGAAAGTGGTCTGGCTTTTGCCGAAGGTCTTCTTCTACTGCCTAAGAAGGAAGATGAGGGTTTCCTAAAGCATCCTTGGCCAGGGAAATTGGCATGAAGGTTTTTATGTGTGTTTGTGTGGGGGGGGTGGGGTGGGGGTGGTTAGTGTCTTCCACGGAGCCCTGAATTTTCTATAGGGATTATAGACCTGTTCCTTGGATAGGAGACAAAGTTCTTACAGAGATTTTTATAGATCAAGGTGTGTGTCTTGTCTCTGTCTTTAACACACGATTTGGGCAGCTCCCTGCACTTCTTCGTGCCTCAGTTTCTCCTATGAAAGGCAGCATGCTAACCTCTACTTGGGAAAAGTTTAATGAGGTTACATGATGTAAATATCTCTGGACTATAGGCAACACTTTTGATAAGAGAGCAAATGTTACCAAAACGCTTGTGCTATCACTTTCTCTGCAAACTTCATGAAGACAGACCATGCTGATTTTTTCTTTTTTTGTGTGTGTGTCTCCATATTTAACCCAGTGCCAGGTGCCTAGTAAATGCTCAATAATTGCATGAATAAATCTATAGATGAATGACTGACCATGTATAGGGTGTTAAGGTTGGGAGAAGTAATACAGAACATCTAGTATATCCCAACTGAACATTTGAAGCCCGTGTATATACAGTGATTGACTACTTTCTGCTTGTTTGCCTCCAGGGATGGGGAGCTCTCTACCACATGCCCACAGCCAATTTCAGCTTTGAAGAGTTCTGGCCCTGGAGAGTATTCGTTACACTGGTCCCTTCTATGTTCTATACATTGTGCCTCTCTCTGTCCTCGGGGGCCACAGGATGGAGCCCCAGGACAGTGATTAATAGACTTTTGTCATTTCATAAAAGACTTGTTCATCAACTGGGATGTCAGGGCCATATGATGGTGGTTGCAATGTGAGCCCTGGAGCAGGCTGTCACAATTCAAACCCGGGCCCTGCCAGTCACCAGTTATGTGATAGAGGAGAATCTCCAGGGAGGCCTTAGGCAGGTTACCTGGCCTCTCTGAGCCTCAGTCTCCTCATCTGTAACTGGGTGGTCAAGAGAGATTCAGTCTGTGCTCATGGTGTAACCAAATCCCACAGACTGTTGTAAGCGGGTGTTGTTGAGAGCTTTGGATGGTTAACTGAGGGAGCTGGTCCACAGTGGGGTGGCAACCAAAGAAGCTGGCCCCCCACATCTTCACTTCCAGCAGAGCAGCCCTGCAAAGTTCTCCTCCTGCTATGGAGTGTTCCAGACCCCACACCCTCTCAGCCAACCTGCTCCTGACCTGCCCTGGGCCTGTGAGTTTCATAAGGGAGATGGTCCCTCCAAAGCCAGTTTGTCTGAGTTCATCACAGAATAAACAGGTTCCACTGAGTTAAATCACTGTTTTGTTTTGTTAGTGGGGAGGGGTCGCTCCTGCTAAGCCACACTCATCTCTCGCTTGGACTGTTGCAGTAGCCACTTCTGTCCTTGCCTGACTGCGGTTTGTTTTCTCCTCATCAACCTGCTGGGTCTTGTTATAATGTGGATCTTGCACAAAACCCTTGGATGGTGAACATCCCAAGGCATTTCTCAGTCCTCCAGGGTCCTATGTGATCTGGAGACCTCATTGTCTTCACCTCCTAGCACCTTCCCTCTCTCCTCATGCCCACCCTACTCCAGTGCCACCGGCCTCCTGCTGTTCCTTGCTTGTGCCAAGCACCTCTGTCCTGCCTCAGGGCCTTTGCACCTGCTGTGCCTATAGCCTGGGATGCTCTTCTTGGTTCTGCACATGGTTTTCTCCTTCACTCAGGTCTTGGCTTAAATACCCCACTTCATGGAGCATGTCCCTGAACTCCTCTTGACTAAAAACTGGCACATATTGGTCACTTCCTGCTTTCATCTTGCTTGATTGGCCTCTCACAGTATATTATCTTTCTATTATTTCTTGTTTGTCCTCTCCCCATGACAGGCTGCAATTCTCATGACTCCTGAGTTGAAGCAGGTCACAGAGAGAGAATACTCTGTGCTTGGAACCACAGGCTCTATCTCTGGTACGTCCTTGCTCTGTGTCCTTGGAGAAGTTACCTGGCCTCTCTGAGCCTCAGTTTCCTCATCTGTGAAATATAGATGTGCAAATCTCTTAGGGCTGGATCAAGATTAGTCTTGATGCATGCCAAGTCCCTGGCACGAAGTAAGGATTCCATAGATGTGAGCCACTCTTCTCATCCCTTGCTTGAGTGGGTAGAGGTGACAGTCCAGCTAACTCAGGTTTGGTGTCTAACAAAACACTGACTCCCAGCAATGGGCTTCCCTTGCAGCCCATTGGCCTACCTGGGTCCTAGTAGGTACTCAAAAAACATGTGTTGGAGGAATGATGGGACTGTCTAAAAATACCAATGGATCTACCCCATACGAGGCTCTCAATACAACTTTGCTTTGAGGTACACAGGAGTCTCTGAGAACTAAAAAGGGGTAGCTTCAAGACGAAACAGTTTGGAATTGATTGCTGTGGTTGCATCCCTGACATCATCATTATTTTTCCGAGCAAATTTCCTTATTTTTTTTCTTGAGGTTGACAAAGTGGGAATGGCTTTTCTTTACCGGATCACGAAAGTCCTGCATTGTAATTGTGGAATGGTCAGTTAACATGACATGTGTAAAAAAGTAGAAAACAAAAATATCCTGCCACTTAGAGAAAGCCACCAGAATGCTTTGACATAAGCTTCTCTAAGTCCTGTTTTTATGCACTTAAAACAAAATAAACATTAGTGAGTTCATATTGTATACATACTTTTATAACATATACGAATTATTTTATCTTTACTTTCCTTCCTAAGTATTTTCTCCTATCATTAAAACACCTCCCCTCTGACTTATTTGGTCATCATGTTCACATGAGGCTGCGTCGAAGTTCCCTGTTGATACTTTTTGAGGACTGTCTCCCAACCTTTGCCATTACAAATAAAACCACAATGACCACCCGTGTCCTGGGCCCTTCCTGTATCCCTGATTATTTCTCCAGGCTGGATCTCAGCAGGAAGACAATTAGACCAAAGAACTTCAAAATGCTTAAGGGCATTCCTTGATTATATTTGCCATCAGACATGCTAGAGAAACTAGAACTAAAACATATTCAATTAGTTGATTTATTCATTCAACACGTGTAAGGATAGAAAGGAAAAAACTAACACCTTTTTTCCTACTCTCTCTCATCACTAATACAGCACAGCACCCCTGGTCATCAGAATGTTCAGAGATTTCTGCCCTCCCAAAACCAATTATTTTCTCTAGCAGATTCTCCGATGGACAGCAGCTGGGTATCCTCTAATTCAACCGAATTCTGACACTGTCTACCTGGAGATAGTGTCAGATCCCACAGGTTGAGGGCTCCATCCCCCACGTCAGATGCTAGTCACAGGTTCAGGCCTCTGGAGCTTCTGACCTGCTGTCTATAAACTGGGGTTCCCGCGAAGCCCTTTCCAGGTTCAATTAATTTGCTAGAGCAGGCTCACAGAACTTGGGGGAACACGTGATTTACGTTTACCAGTTTATTATAAAGCATATTACAAATGACGCAGATGAACAGTCTGATGAAGCGACGCACAGGGCAAGGCACGTGGAAATGGGCACAGAGCTTCCATGCCCTCACCTGGGTGTGCCACCCACAAGGATCCTCCACGTGTTCAGCTAACTGGAAGCTCCCAGAACCCAGTCCTTTGGGATTTTTATGGAGGCTTCATTACATAGTTTTGAATTGATTAAATCATTGGCCATTGGTGACCAACTCAATCTTCACCCGCATTTTCCTCCCAGGAGTTGGTGGGGTTGAGGCTGAAAGTCTCAACCCTCTAATTATGTCTAGGTCTTTCCTGGCCTCACCCTGAAGGTATTTAGAGGTTGCCAGCCACTGGTCATCTCATTAGCATACAAAGACACTCATAACCCCAGAGATTCCAAGGGTTACAGGAGCCTTATGCCAGGGACAACCAAATATATTTCATAATATCACAATATGTAATTAAACATTTACAATGTGCAAGGCAACTTTTACCTTTGAGGAGTAAAAGAAATTCTTCATTGACCCATCTTCCCCCCATCTACCCACTCAGTCACCGTTCATCCACCTTCATTTTTCACATATCTTTCTCTTGTACTGTCCTGCTTCCCATCTAGTGCTCTGCTTTTATCCCATTCTACCTATCTGGTGGTCTTGGCAAATATTTTCATTCTCCTCCTTTCTTTTCCTCCTGTTTCGTTATAATGTCTGCATGCACCGGTCTCCCAAGTGAGTCTGAGTTCCTTAGAGGCAGAGGCTAGAAAAAATTTGTCTGCATGTCCCAAAACAAGCACAGGGCCCAACATGCACCAAGTCTCCATAAATGTCCACTGAATGAGTGTCTGCGTTTGTCTATCCATCCATCCAACCATCTACACACATTCATCCATCCATCCATCCATCTGTCCATCCATCTATCCATTCACCTATCCGTCAGTCCATTCATCCATCCATCCATCCATCCAACAATCCATCCATCCATCCATCCAATAATCCATCCATCCATCCATCCAACAATCCATCCATCCATCCATCCATCCATCCATCCACCCACCCACCTGTCCATCAGTCCATCCATCCATCCATCCATCCATCCATCCATCCATCCATGCATCCATCCATCCACCCACCTGTCCATCAATCCATCCATCCATCCATCCATCCAATAATTCACCTATCTATCCATCCATTCATCCATCCATCCACCCACCTATCTATCCATCCATTCATCCATCTACCCTTCCATCTATCAACCTGATGGAAGGATGAATCAATGGATTCATCATCCATCCATTTTGTGTTGTAGCATTTATTTTAAAAAATGAGCTACAAAACTTACATATTAGAAAACTGTATGGCCAAGCTATACCAATCTTCATTGTACAACTTGATGGGCCTTCAGCTGCATAGACACCCATGAAACTGTCAGCCAGAACAAGGTTTAGAACATTTCCAATATCCCAAAAGGCAACCTCTTATCCCCCAAATTCATATTCTCCCAGAGATAACCATTCTTGTGACCCCTAGCATAGCTTGGTTGCGCCTGTTTGGAAACTCACACAAATGGGATTGTCCAGTTTCTCTCCTTTTGTGTCTGGCTTCTTTTGCTTATGCATATGCCTGTGAGATTCGCACATGGATGTAGCAGTAGATTGTTCTTTACTGTGTGTAGGATGTCATGTTATTTATATATATGTCAAACTTCCCTTGATTCACCTTCTCTCCTTCCTTTTCTCCCACCTCCTTCCTTCCTTTCTCCCTCAACTCTGGCATGGGCCATGTCAGACCCTGTGTTCAGCTCCAGCCATATAGAGCTTAGCAAGGCTCAGACCCTTGAGAGGCAGACACAGACAGGGCCCTTCACCGTCCAGGGAGGTGAGTGAGATAATAAAGGCTGCAAGAGGCCCAGGGGTCCAGGGGAGAGAGAGGTAATGTGTGGGTCCTGGGCTGATCCTCTCCAGACTGCCTGCTCAGTGCCTGTCTGCTCATGTCTCCATCTTTCTGTTCATCCACCCACCCACCACACACATCAACAACCCTCCCCCAGGTCAGCCATAGGGAAAGTTGCCCTTTCCTGCTCCCCTCTTCCCTACCCAGGTTTTCCCTTTCAAATCCCCCTTGTGTGAGCAGCTACTCTCACTCCACAAAGCAGCCAACTGCAACCCAGCCAGGCACTGGGAACCCACATTGGAGCCGGATTTGCTTTGGGATAAGAAAAAAAATATGGCCAAATGTTGAGAATCGGGCGTTTGAAGTTCGCACTCCAGGACGCTGAGCCGGGGGAGATCACACCTCCCTTGGCAAGGAACCCCTCAGTCTGCCCGTCCGGCTGCTGAGCCCGAGCGCTCGGGCCCCCAGCCTCTCCACATCTCGCCTCCCCCAGAAGGAGGGTGGGTTTGGCTGCTGCGCCTGAGCTGCGGGAACTGACACCCCAGGTTTGGGAGCCACGTGGAACCTTCTGTCTGGGGAGTGGGACGTCCCTCCCACCTCTTGTGGGTTGGTCTGGGATGGGGGTGGGGGAGCACCAGGAAGAGATGGAGAATGAGGGTGGAAGAGATACTATGGTAATTGCCTGCCAAGCCTGGGGAGTCCCACACCTGCCTGAGGTTCAGCCTCACAGAAAAGTCCCAGCTCCTAGAAATCACATGGGCAAAGGGAGGACTGGACACATCCAGGTGGCCTCAGAAATTTATTTCCCCTCTGAGCATCTGTTTCGCTTCTCCAGCATGGGGATATTGCCATGAATATTAGGTGGAATATTGCATACAAAGCTCTCAGGCGAGGGGCAGCCCCCAGTGAGGTTCTGACAAACATGATTACCATTGCTGAGCAGGAAGCCATGTGCCAGCACTTTTGTGACAAGTCTTTTCACTACTCTACACCTCAGTTTCCCCTTCTGTATGATGAAAATACCAATCCCTATTGCAGGGTTAGTCATAAGGAGTTAAACAAAATAATGTGAGTAGGATCCCTGCAAAATTCTGGCACATAGTAGGTGCCCCATCAATCTGAATCTCCTCAAAAAACCTCTACGGGCCAATGTGTTGCCTTTCTGAAAATTAGAAGCCTGTCTGTTCCTCTGGGTAAAAGCAGCTCTCTGCCAGGGTGCACGACTCTTACAGAATGGGAACTGGGTTTCAGCCACCGGTCTTTTACTCAATCACGGGTTCTTGCGCAGTGTGCAACCTGCACAGCTGTCTGCCTATTCTGTATCCTGGGAGCCCTTGGCTCTATTGATAGCTCTTGTTTTAGAGCCTAGCTCTGTCTCACACACTTCAATTCTTCTCTGTTTTCTGATGCTGATTCCCCAGCCCATAACTGCCTCTCTCTGCAGCCTCTGACCTCCTGAAAGAAACACCACAGGTGCAGTCAGAAGATTTGGATTTGCACGAGCTGTGTGACCTGGGGCAGGTGCCTTCCCCACTCTGGGCTTCCGTTTTTCTGAATGCAAAACGAAGATATTTGGTTAATTGACTTCTGAATGGCACTCCAGCTATGGCAACCAGATTTTTGTTCTTTGTAAATTCATTATATCAAAGGGTTATTAGTTATGACTCTCAAATATAAACTTCATTGTTTTCAAACTTCATATTTTGCCAGCAGAAAACTGGTGGCAAAAGGTCCCAGAGGTCCCAGATGAACAATTTCTGGTGGCTGCAAGCATCCCCAGCAAACGACGGCATGCTCAAGGCATTACACAGGTCATAATCCCACCTCGCCTTTCTTTTATCGCCCTCTTTCTACTCTCCTCTTCATCTCTCTTGTTTTCTTCGCTTGTTGCTTGTTACTTTAGTCTCTCTTTCCTCCCTCCCTACTTTCATTTTTCTTTCATTCTCTCATGTTATAGACTGAACTGTGGCCTTCCCAGGCTCATATGTTGAAACCCCAACCATCGATGTGACTGTTTGGATCTAGGAACTTGAGGGAGATGATTAAGATTAAATGAGGTCATAAAGACAGGACTCTAACCCAATAGGACTGGTGTTCTTATCAGAAGAAGAAGGGACATCAGATATCTCTCTCAGAGCACAAGGAGAAGAAAGGCCATGTGAAGACCCAGCAAGAAGGTGGCTGTCTGCAAGCAGAGAAGAGAGCCCTCACCAGAAACAGAATTTGCTGGCACTTTGATCTTGGACTTTTGGCCTCTGGAAGTGTAACAATGTACATTTCTGTTGTTTAAGCCACCCACTCTGTGGTATTTTTGTTACTGCAGCTGGAGTTGATGAATACTCCCTGTTTTAAAATATCCCCATGAGTTATTTTTGCTTAGAGAACTCTTGCCACTATCTGCATCAATCTACACCAGGCTTGAGCATGAACATCCTGAGGGACCACCCTGCTCTGATGCCAGGCCCTGCAGGGGCTCCATGACCATGGGGCATGAGTGAGTTCACAGCACTGAGATGCACACGAACATGGCTTCAAACCCCAGCTCACCTCTGACGCCCCTGTGAGTGTGGGCACATGGCTTTAAAACCTCCACTTTCTCATCTGTGAAATCTCCTGTCATGTCCTCCCTGGGAGCTGAGGGATGGGGCTCTAGTTAGATATTGTGT